>NC_138204.1:162160839-162473339 GCF_964194415.1 Vipera berus
TGGACACTGGTCTTGAATTAGAATATTTTTTCTAATAACAAGGTGATTCTTTTACAAGATCTTCTCATAGAACAGCTATATAACTCCTGCAGCTCAATTAGCTATTGAGCTTCATACAGTTAACATTTTAATTTTTTTATTGAAATCTGACATTTGTGGTAAAGTCTCTTGACTTTTTTGAGTTCCATTACAAAATTATATATATATATATATATATATATATATATATATATATATATATATATGTGTGTGTGTGTGTGTGTGTGTGTGTGTGTGTGTGTGTGTATGTATGTATATATGTATGTGTATGTGTGTGTGTGTGTGTGTGTGTATATATATATATATATATATATATATATATATATATATATATATATATTCATTCTACTAAATCATGAAATAATGATTGTCTACAAAAAAGTTATCCAAGGTAAAGAATTGTGTTTCCTCATGATCGAACTTTATTTCTTAATGAAGCTGAAGGCCACTTGGATGTAGTTCATTGATAATGCTGAGCTGCAAGAATTACAAAACCTTAAGGTAATTTCCTTTTTTGTTATTGATGCATTCTAGATTTGTTCATCATAATCATTGTATAAAAGAAACCATTTCATACTGAAAAGTATGTTCTCTAACCTGTTTTCAAAAAGTCAGATGAACCTTTGTAAGAAGGCACAAATTTGTCTCTGACAGTGCCCTGTTTTTTGTCTACGTTCTTTCCAGTTCAGTAAGAAGAGAATAAACCTGTGTAATATACTCCAGCTATATTAATGGCTTTTATATATAAGAAACCTATTAAATTTAAAAGGTCCAGTCAAGAGGGCTGAATATTGTTTTGGAACAGATTTCATTGTCAGAGTTTGTGAAGGTGCAGAATAACATAGTTATTCTTGAAAGGACCATGGATGTCTTCTAGTCCAACCCTCTGCTCAACCAGGAGACCTATATCATTCCAGACTCTTGTCAAAAATCTTCAGTGATAGACCACCCACAACTGCTGGAGGCAAGTCATTCCACTGATTGTTCTCACTAACAGGAAATTTCTCCTTAATTCTACATTGGGTCTCTCTTGGCTAAGCTTCCATTTGTTATCTCTTGTTCTCAGGTGCTTTGGATAATAGGATGGCTACCCTCCTCTGAGACAGCCTTTCAAATATTGGAAGACTGCTATCATGTCACCCTGCTATCATGTCTCCCATAGTCCTCTTCATTAGACTAGGCATTCCCCGTTCCCACAATCATTCATCATATGGTGTAGCCTCCAGTCCCCTAAGCATCTTTGCTGCTCTTCTTTGCACTCTTTCTAGAGTCTAGACGCTCAACATGGACACAATATTCTAAGTATACTCTTAACAATGCACTATAAAGCAGTACTAACACTTCATGTGATCTCGATACTATCCCTTGGTATAAATATGGTATCTGCCTATCTTTTAAGCACCCATCTTTACTAAGTGACCACACATTCTAAAGCAGATGTGGCTACTTTAAAGAGTCATGGACATTCACATCTCCGTGTGCTCTGAATCTTTTGGAATCACATCTGAAAGGGTACAAATCCATATCATTCTTTTTCAAAGTGCTTCAGGGCACATTAGGAATTGCAGTGACCGCTCCCTCATGCGATTTCCTATTTGTTTAGCTACCTAAAAGAATAGGCTTGACCTGTTCATGTGTCTGTATAAATTAAATTTATGTAGAATCAAGACATTTGCTTCTTGATTCAGAAATGCTCATATAAGTACATGCTCCAAATCCTCCATTCTAGGGAGTTCATAATACTCTATCTTATAGAGTTTTTGCTACAAGAGCTATACTTTATGTTTTCAAAACTGGTCCTTCTTCAAGAAAAGAGGGAGGGGAATGAGAAAGAGAGAGAGAAGAAAATAAAGTATTAAAATGAAGCACTATTCTACTTCAATCCATGTCTTATTTTCTAATAACAGCTAAAATATAAATATTGCCTGAACTATAAGAGTTGTCATATTCTAAGAAATCCTACATAAAAAAGCCCCATCATTATTTTAATGAACTGCAGTAGTCATCCTTCAAGTTTGGCACACCTGAGCCAATACAGAAAGGATGTGTTGTGAAGTGACCTCCCTGGAGGAAAAAGTTTAGGTGGGCTGTGAGGATCTGAAGTCATCATATCATGCTGCTTAACATATGAAAGAAATGTAAAAGAGTTACTTTTCTGTGATTCCACAGCAGCAAAGAGGTAGGGAATTTGATAGAAGGAGCAGGCTTGTTTTAAATTGCTGAAGCATATAGAACAGATGACCTTGAAAATTACAACTTCCATTAGAGACACTCCTGGCTGCATCCATAGTCTCCTTTGAAAATGCAAAGTACAAACATCTTATTCAAAAACCTTAGACACTGTAATGGCTCAGAAGAACAATGACAGCCATGTGTCCTTGTAGCAGTGTTCCTCTTGGAGAGATGAACGGCGAGCTCAGCTGCTTCACTATAATCTCTCTATTTCCATGCTTCATTTCCTTTGTGTGGCTGAGACCGGAGGGGGAAAAAAACAGCATGTTCCCAAGCATCTAACACCACAATGCATATAATAAACCTGAATGTAATGGAGATCAGAACTCCAAAATGACCATACCTCTCTACATGTCAACATTTATTTTTAAAAAAATGAAAAAAAATCTCCTGCATGAATCAGAAGACATAATATTATTATTAATAATAATCAATATATAGATAGCAACTTTCCCCCCATACCTACATAGGCATCACAAAACTGTGAGAATCACTTTCCACCTTTTCAATTGACATTTCCTGCAAACAACTGTAATAAGGCAATGGCACGTTTTGCAGATTTTCAGAATCGGAACTGCAGTCTATTGTCAGAATTACCCAGATATTTACAGGGGGTTTTTTTTGGAGGGGGGGGTGTCTTAGTAGCCTTTCAGACAAATAGAAGCCACTGTGTTGGATTGTTTTGAGCCAGCAACTTGCATGCGACACTGCAAATGAAAAATGAAACCTTGCATTAATAGTATACAATGTACTGTAGTACTATTTTAAATGGTAAATGAACTTTTTCCTCTTTCCTCCACTAAGCAGAGACTCTGAAGTCTCAACCCAGCAAAACTCAGAAGGCATCTACAGGCTATCATTGGATGACTGAGGTCACAGCGCAGTACTTACTCTTAGAGGTTAATTGCCTCTGCAGGTATATAAGATATGAGAGTTGCTATCTATTTGTATATGGCCAAGCATCTTAATTTTACCAAAAATGCCATTTGATGCTCACTATTTGTTGTTCAGTGCAGTTCCTTGGGCAATTTTCTAATGAAGATAAGCTTCACTGAGTCAAACAAAAAGGAAAGGAAAGGAAAAAAAACAGGTTAAAAAAAGACGGAGAAATATTTACAGATTTTTCTTAGTCCAGATACTGAGTTTCTCTTTCCCTTTTCCTTTAGTGCAATGTCATAAAAAAGTTCAAAGGCTATGAATACAAATTTTCTGGTCCAGTTCCATACATATCTGCAAGCCGTTTGAAACGAGGCCCCCAGTCACTGAGGTAATCGTAATTCTGATCAGAGTTTGAACTGACCGAATCTAAAGAGCTGAGTGACTCAGCCACTGAACCGTTTCCCTCAAATGCATATGTCTGCAGGGAATCATATGGTGGAGCGCAGGGATCCACATCAGCTTCTTTTAGCCTTTCCCAAATAAATTCCCGAAAAATAACATTATCAGGGATGCTTTTAAAAGACGGTCTGCTCAAGAACTGGATCTCTGGAGTCACATCCCTCCTGATCTTGGTATCGCGAATGACGTTGAGGTTTCTCAGGGCAGCCATATCAAAAGCCTCGGTGTCCTCCTCTCCACCTCCCTCATCATCGTATCGGACTATATTTTCCCTGATATCTCTCTCTTCATCTAAAACAAGAGGCTCTTTTTTCCGTCGTCTCATTGTAACAATCAGCAGGACAAGCACTGCAATAGAAGAAGTAAAACTTTAAGCAAAGTCGAATCAAGCTAATACACACATTACATTCCCCATTTGGAGTAAAACTATTCATAAATTATGCAAGATAAACAGGTTTGTGATGGTTAAACAATAGGGTTTGTTTGAGATTATTTTTAGAAAAAAAATAGTTCCTTAAAGTCGTTTTAAAGGCTTTTAGGGAGGCAAAGTTACTCGCATCCGTGGCAATCCTTAAGCCACACGTGCCTCCTGGGTGGTGCTAAATGAGTAACAGACGGACTGGCAGCCAGACATCCGTGAGGACCTCCTGGCTTCACACACAACCCCACAGTCCACAGTCCTTTTAAGGACTGAAAAATAGCAGAAATAACAGATATAACAAATACCAATACCAAAATGATTCGGAATATTGGAAGTTCAATATGTATGTGCCAACTTAACATCGAAGACAGTAGTAGATCAAAATGCGAACATCTCTCCAAACTACTACTTGAAAACTATGTCGATTTGGCTATGATCCAGGAAACACGCAATGAGAATGAACAGCAGCTTAAAAGCAGAGGAAGAATAACTGGATATGACGTCTTAGGTGCTATTTTTCATCAAACTTATGGCCTGATCACATATGTGCGTAATAACATTGAAAACGCATATTTATTGGAAACAAGCAGTGAGGATAACATCTACACTATCACAATTAAGATTGGAGATACCCAAGTCATGAACATCTAGAAGCCCCCTACTATCTCTTGGCCTAATACAGTTCTCCCAAGGATTCCACACCCGGGCATCTACATAGGAGATTTCAATAGCCATCATACTCAGTGGAGATATATGCTTAATGATACTAACGGCGAGATTCTCTGTGAATGGGCAGAACAGAACAACCTATACTTAATTTTTGATGCTAAAGATCGAGGCACTTTTAAATCAGCTGCATGGAAGAAAGAGTATAACCCAGACTTACGTTTTGTTACACAAGATAAAACCAAACCTATACCTGCCTCTCGGCAAGTGCTGCCAACTTTCCCCCATAGCCAACATAGACCTATTATCATTAAGACAGGAATAAAGATACCTATTATCAGATCGATACCCCGACCAAGGTGGAACTTAAAGATGGCTAACTGGGAAAAGTTTACGATGGACCTTGAGAACATAATAGGACGTATCCCGGCAGTTAGTAAAAGCTACTATCGCTTTGTCAGAGCAATTATGTCATAGGCTAAAAAATCCATCCCACGTGGCTTCCATAAGGAATACATCCCAGGATGGAATGAAACCTGCGAAAACCTGTACCAAAAACATCTAGAGAACAGTGACGCTGAGATAGCCAATGAACTTCTTCATAACCTTGACCTGGCGTGCAGGCAGAAATGGGAGCAAACTACGTCTGGATTAGACTTTAAACACTCAAGCAGGAAGGCATGGAGCCTACTGAAAAAACTGGGAGGAGGCCAACCAGCTCAACGTAAAGAACAAGAGATAACTCCAGATCAAATAACAACTTGAATTGTCAACTTAACTAGAGTACCCCATGATAAGAAACATACTAAATTAGTGAAAAGAGAATTAAAGCACTTAAAAATTTTGTGCTCACCTAGCCAGGAATATGCTCAACCCTTCCAAGCGGCTGAAATAGATACTGCCCTGAAGAATGTCAAAGCTGGAAAATCTCCTGGTTTTGATGGAGTAATGCCTGAATTTATCATCCACTCTGGGCCTCGCACAAGAGAATGGCTGGCAAAATTCTACACAGATATCCTAACTTCTAGTAAGCTCCCTTCAGAATTTAAGAGAACTAAGCAACAAGCCAGAAAACTATCGCCCCATTG
The DNA here is from genome assembly GCF_964194415.1 of Vipera berus. Lineage (NCBI taxonomy): Eukaryota > Metazoa > Chordata > Lepidosauria > Squamata > Viperidae > Vipera > Vipera berus. Next base: position 162,166,624 of record NC_138204.1, read on the forward strand.
CTCTGTTAAGTGTTTGTTATAAACTACTTGAAAGGTTGATGCTTAACAGAATTGGACAGAAAATTAACGAACAAATACCGATTGAACAGGCTGGGTTTAGATCTTATCAGAGCTGTGCTGATCAAGTCCTTAGTCTTACTAGCCACATTGAAAGCCACATTGAAAACAGAATAAATTGAAAACATCTGTTGTATTTGTGGATCTCACAGCAGCATACGATACAGTGTGGAGGGATGGACTATTAAGCAAATTCCTCCACACTGTTCCTTGTAGAACCATGGGCTGCCTAATAAATAACATGCTCTCAGCAAGGACCCTTCAAGTCATTATGGGTGATAAAATTAGTAAGCAAAGACACCTGAATAATGGACTACCTCAGGGCTCTGTACTGGTCCCATCTTTATTCAACTTATATATTTCCGATATACCATCTACGCTATCAACAAAGTTTCCTTATGCTGATGACCTGGCATTAGCATATAGCTACAAGGACATCGAAGTTACAGAAGGTGTACTTACAGCACATACTTCCACCAATGGAGGCTAATCCCAAGCGTAAGCAAAACAGTTACATCATGTTTCCACCTTAATAATAAATTAGCAAAAAGAGAACTCAATATATACCTAAATCAGGGGTGTCAAACTCAATTTCATTGAGGGCCACATCAGCATTGCGGTTGCCCTCAGGGGGCTGGGTGGGTGTGGCCTACTGGGTGGGCGTGGCTAGAGTGCGTATGGCCTACTGGGTGGGCGTGGCCAGCTCTACATCGTTCGCATCAAGGGTGCCTATGGGGGCCTGGGCAGGAGTGGGACAGATCTGAGGGTCTCTGGAGGAAGGAGGGTCTCTGGGCCAGGGCCAAGGCAGCGGGGGCCGTTCCCTCACTGTTTCCAAGATGGCTTCACGGGCCACATGAAACCACTTCGCGGGCCGGATCTGGCCCCCGGGCCTTGTGTTTGACATGTCTGACCTAAATAATAAATTGCTCCCATATGAGGCTACACCAAAATAGCTGGGGGTCACCCTAGACAGGACTCTGTCTTTTAAAAAAAACATATTCAGAATTTGGCTGCCAAGGTTAACAGCAGAAACAACATTCTGCAAAAACTATGCAGAACAACTTGGGGAGCTTCAGCTCCAACTCTTCGATGCACAGCCCTTGGGCTTTGCTACTCTGTAGCGGAATATTGCACACCTGTATGGATAAACAGCCCACATACAAGACTTGTCGATGTTCAACTTAACCATACAATGAGATTAATTACTGGGTGCATAAAATCTACACCTATTCACTGGTTACCAGTTCTTAGCCATATATTCCCCCCGCACTTACAATGACAAGAAGCTCTTATTAGGGAGTATAGTAAGATCCTGCTAAACTCCTCTCTAGCCATTCATGGTTATACCTCTGTTCTCTTAAGATGTCGACTAAAGTCAAGAAATCCACCACTCCTTACAGTGCTTAAGCTGCTGGCCGAACATCAGAGCACCACACAAAAGTGGATGGAAGCATGGAACAGCTATACCTCCCAAGATATTTTTGAGCATATTAATCCTAATAATATACCTCCAGGGTTCAATTTACCACAACACATATGGGTGACATACAATAGAATTAGAACGACTCATGGGGTGTGTGCCGATTCTTTGTATAAATGCGGAAAGACATCTTCAGCACAATGTGATTGCGGGGCTCCCCGACAGACTATCTAACATATAGTGAGGGAATGCATTAATAGAAAATACCCAGGATATTTTAAGGACTTCCTCTGCGTAACAACGGAAGCTACTGACTGAATTTCCAAACTCGACATCAAACTCTGAAATGTTGTTTCTGGTTTCCTCTTAGGTTTTATTACTGCTTCTTTTTAATTGTTTTAAACTGTTTTAACTTGTAAATATGAAATGTTTTTAATATTGTGTGTGACCAGCCATACGCTAAATAAATAAATAAATAAAGGCTTTAAGACATTAAAGGATCTATTACTATGTTCATTCTGATTTCATCATATGCATTTCTTATTTGGTACAGATTGCTAAAACATACATTTAAAGCAAGTTCAAGTAGAAAATTACAGCCTCTCAGCCATTAAATATAGAGACCTTTTTCTGAACTCTTAATTGCCTGACCGATAAAAGCACGTTTAAAAACTATCTACGTGCACTTTAACTGTCAGGAAGTGACTCCATTATTGAAGTATATGAGTACAGATTATTGATAAAGTATCTGATCCTTGATTGGAAAATTCAGAGTTGTTAAATAATAGCTAGCATAAGTTGTGGTTCATGCATTAAAAGCATTATAACACAGAGCACTTTGCTTTAACATGCAAAATACTGTACCTATCATGGATCTGTGAATTTTTTGCACAGGGAGATGTTGGTATTTATTGACCCAGATCACTTCCCTAGATAACAATGTTTTTTGACATTTCTAATAGTTAAGATAATTTCTTGATGGCTTTAGAGATAGGTCATTCACAGAAGTGAATGACAGTCCCCTTCATGGATTACTGCCTTGTCGTGGCGAAGGGGCTTGCGTAATTCAATGAAGCTATGAGCTATGCCGTGCAGGGCCACCCAAGATGGACAGGTCATAGCTGAGAGTTCTGACAAAACGTGATCCACTGGAGAAGGAAATGGCAACCCACTCCAGTATCTTTGCCATGAAAACCCTATGGACAGTACCAAAAGGCAAAACGATATGACGCTGGAAGATGAGCCCCTCAGGTCGGAAGGCGTCCAATATGCTACTGGGGAAGAGCAGAGGGCTAGTACTAGTAGCGCCAGAAAGAATGAAGAGACTGGGCCAAAGCCGAAAGGACGCTCAGCTGTGGATATGTCTGGTGGTGAAAGGAAAGTCCGATGCTGTAAAGATTTTTTCTCCATAGGAACCTGGAATGTAAGATCCATGAATCAAGGAAAGCTGGACGTGGTCAAACAAGAGATGACAAGACTGAACATCGACATCTTAGGTATCAGCAAACTAAAATGGACAGGAATGGGTGAATTTAAATCAGATGACCATCAGGTATACTACTGCGGGCAAGAATCCCTCAGAAGAAATGGAGTAGCCTTCATAGTCAATAAAAGAGTAGGAAAATCAATACTGGGATACAATCCTCAAAATGACAGAATGATCTCAGTTCGAATCCAAGGCAAACCATTCAATATCACAGTAGTCCAAGTCTATGCCCCAACCACCAGTGCTGAAGAGGATGAAATTGACCGGTTCTATGAAGCCCTACAGCACCTTATAGAAGTAACACCAAAAAATGATGTACTTATCATCATGGGGGATTGGAATGCTAAAGTAGGAAGCCAAAAGATAACTGGAATAACAGGCAAGTTTGGCCTTGGAGTACAAAATGAAGCAGGGCACAGGCTGATAGAATTTTGTCAAGAGAATATGATGGTCATAGCAAACACTCTTTTCCAACAACCCAAGAGATGGCTCTACACATGGACATCACCAGACGGTCAACACAGAAATCAGATTAACTATATGCTCTGCAGCCAAAGATGGAGAAGCTCTATACAGTCGGTAAAAACAAGACCAGGAGCTGACTGTGGCTCAGACCATGAGCTTCTCCTTGCAAAGTTTAGGCTTAAACTGAAGAAAGTAGGGAAAAGCACTAGGCCACTCAGGTATGAATTAAATCATATCCCTGTTGAATATACAGTAGAGGTGACAAATAGATTTAAGGAATTAGATCTGATAGACAGAGTGCCTGAAGAACTATGGACACAGGTTTGCGACATTGTACAACAGGTAGCAACCAAAACCATCCCAAAGAAAAAAGAAATGCAAGAAAGAAAAAGGCTGTCTGAGGAAGCTTTGCAAATAGCTGAGGAAAGGAGGGAAGCGAAAGGCAAGGGAGAAAAACATAGATATGCCCAATTGAATGCAGAATTCCAGAGAATAGCTAGAAGAGATAAGAATGCCTTCTTAAATGAACAGTGCAAAGAAATAGAAGAAAACAATAGAATAGGGAGGACCAGAGATCTTTTCAAGAAAATTGGAAAGATGAAGGGAACGTTTAATGCAAAAATGGGCATGATAAAGGACCAAAATGGAAGGGACCTAACAGAGGCAGAAGAGATTAAGAAGAGGTGGCAAAATTACACAGAAGAACTATACAAGAATGAGCTTAATGTCCCAGATAATCACAATGAGGTGGTCACTGACCTCGAGCCAGACATCCTAGAATGTGAGGTGAAGTGGGCCTTAGAAAAGCTGAGCAATAACAAAGCTAGTGGAGGTGACAGTATTCCAGCTGAGCTATTCAAAATCGTAAAAGATGATGCAGTAAAAGTGCTGCACTCAATTTGCCAGCAAATTTGGAAAACTCAACAGTGGCCACAGGATTGGAAAAGATCAGTTTACATTCCAATTCCAAAGAAAGGCAGTGCCAAAGAATGTTCAAACTATCGCACCATTGATCTCATTTCTCATGCTAGTAAAGTCATGCTTAAAATCCTACAAGCTAGACTTCAGCAGTATGTGGATCGAGAACTACAGGCAGGATTTCGAAGAGGCAGAGGAACTAGAGATCAAATTGCCAACATACGCTGGATCGTGGAGAAAGCTAGGGAGTTCCAGAAAAACATCTACTTCTGCTTCATTGACTATGCTAAAGCCTTTGATTGTGTGGATCATAACAAACTGTGGCAAGTTCTTAAAGAGATGGGAGTACCAGACCATCTTATTTGTCTCTTGAGAAACCTATATGCGGGTCAAGAAGCAACAGTGAGAACTGGACACGGAACCACTGATTGGTTCAAAATTGGGAAAGGAGTCCGGCAAGGCTGTATACTGTCGCCCTGCCTATTTAACTTATATGCAGAGCACATCATGAGAAAGGCAGGGCTAGATGAATCAAAAGTTGGAATTAAGATTGCCGGAAGAAATATCAACAACCTAAGATATGCAGATGATACCACTCTAATGGCAGAAAGTGAAGGAGAACTAAAGAGCCTCTTGTTGTGGGTTAAGAAGGAGAGTGCAAAACTTGGGTTGAAACTTAACATTAAGAAAACCAAGATCATGGCATCTGGCCCTCTCAATTCCTGGCAAATAGATGGGGAAGAAATGGAGGTAGTGACAGATTTTATTTTCCTGGGCTCCAAGATCACCACAAATGGGGACTGTAGCCACGAAATTAAAAGACGCTTGCTCCTGGGGAGGAAAGCCATGGCAAATCTAGACAGCACACTAAAAAGCAGAGACATCACCCTGTCAACAAAAGTGCGTATAGTCAAGGCTATGGTCTTCCCAGTTGCAATGTATGGCAGTGAAAGTTAGACCATAAGAAAGGCTGAGCGCCAAAGAATTGAGGCCTTTGAACTATGGTGCTGGAGAAGACTCCTGCGAGTCCCTTGGACTGCAAGGCGATCAAACCGGTCAGTCCTAGAGGAGATCAATCCTGACTGCTCTTTAGAAGGCCAGATCCTGAAGCTAAAACTCAAATACTTTGGCCACCTAATGAGAAGGAAGGACTCACTGGAGAAGAGCCTAATGCTGGGAAAGATCGAGGGCAATAGAAGAAGGGGACGACAGAGAATGAGGTGGCTGGATGGAGTCACTGAAGCAGTAGGCGTGAGCTTAAATGGACTCCAGAAGATGGTAGAAGACAGGAAGGCCTGGAGGAATGTTGTCCATAGGGTCGCGATGGGTCGGACACGACTTCGCAGCTAACAACATTCACAGAAGTACTGAAAAGACATAAATACTTTGTATATACATATTTAATCATTTGCAGCTGATATTAAGAATCAACAAAAACATAATTCAATCATACCACTCAAATTTCAAGTTATATACACATTTATCTTTAAGGATGACTTTTGTTAAAGATCTAGTTATATCATTCTGAAAATAAAAAACAACAAAACATTATATACATTATATATTTGTATTAATTAAATATTCTTAAACACAACTGACATATTAAGGAAATCAATGATAATCCAAATTGCACTGGGTTATTTTAATAATGACCTTTGGTGCTTTTGCAATATCATTATCACAATGTAAAATAGTGGCTCTTAATGTAGGTGCAAGCAATTGAAAAATTGAGCTTAATGTCTATGCTATATTATACTATACTATAATTACTATATTATTTTTTCCATAAAAGAACATATCAATGGTTGTACAGAAAGGAAAGAAACCTGGAATAAAAGAAAAAGAAAAGAAACCTGGAATAAAATAAAGAAGATAACTGGGATGTATTTTCCATATGAGTTGGAAAATAAAAGGTTACAGTAGGGATTCATGGAGTAATTATATTATCCTGGATAAATAAAAATGGAAAATAATATATTTATAACATATTCCAAATTCAGCCCCCAAATGAATGCTGCTCGGCTTTTCTTTTTTTCTTTTGAAATTACTTTTGACTATTCTAAGTTACTAACTATGCCAGGTAGCAAGCAGTTAATCTGTTCATTACACCAGTGAAAATGTGTTTTCACACTGTGACATGTTCAGCAGACTTTATCTGGGGAGTTAAATACCTGCTAATAAGTGCAAAATATATGAAACTTAGTAGATTTATCTGCTGAGAGGTACAATAAAAAGCAAGATAAAAAGAATGTTTTATGCGGCTTTACCTTGCACAGCTCATGATTGTTTAAAGCCAAACAAAAAAAGTCCTTTGAAATATTAAAGAATTTAGCATATAAATGGCTTTAAGAGCATATTAATTTCTAATCACTTCAACTGCTCTTGCACAATAATTTTTAACCTCTATCTGAGTAAAAGCCGTATGAACAGCCATGCAAAATCCATAGCAATGTCTGAAAAACTAGTCAATTTTGCTTCAAATGCACTAATTGCTGGAAGTGAATGGGAACTATTATAGAACAGAGTTTTAAAATCAACAATGATGACATGTCTGAGGAAAAAAAAGAAACCAGTATTAGCCACCATTAGTTCTAAAATAAGACACAGCTATTTTAGTTGTTTTTTTTAGCAGAAAACCAACAAAGCGTTTGTGGAACTTTAAAGGCTAACAATTACATTAATCATCTTTTCTCACCTCTATACTTTTGCTACTGGATTGTGATCATATGTTTAGCTTGTATAAAAATAAATGTGTAAGCTATTATAATACTATAGGATTTTTATTAGTATTAGGCTAAACAAGTAATTAAATTGACAGACAGAATTGTTCATTACTTTCACCGTACAAAATTCTTTTAGGCTTCAGAACAAAATATTGCAAATTTGTTTTCTGCTAAGTTACAAATTATATGAGATCTGTATTCACCAAAACAAAAATAACTGAGGAAAAGGAAGAAGGAATCTAAAGGATAAATATATGTTATAATCTAATGTGTCTCCAGCTTTTATTTACCTGAACTTAAGGGCACAATAGCTTGTTTGAAAGGTTACCCACGTTCCAAGAGGACAGGAGGGAAACCTTATCCCAGTCTTCCATCTTTGTTCAAATAAATGCAAGAGCAGGATAACAGTTATGCAATTAAAGTGGCTTTTTCCAAGCCAGGAACATATCCCGTAAAGCGAGGGGGGAGGGACAATCTGATGTGATAGAGCTAGGTACATATTGCTGATGGTTGGCAGGTAAAAAGCCTTTCCCCCTATTTTTCATGAAGGCAGCTATTCTGCAATGAACATTAAATTTTGTTCACATCCCAATCTGCCTTCCACACAATATATTTATGATGTTTTACATCATAAGACTTTAAAAGTTCAGTATAGGCAATCCTCAACTTATGACCATAATTGAGCCCCAAATTTCTGTTGCTAAGCAAGACAGTTGTTAAGTGAGTTTAGCCCCATTTTATGACCTTTCCTGCTACAGTTGTTAAGTGAATCATAGCATTGTTAAGTTAGTAATGTGGCTGTTAAGTGAATCTGGCTTCCCCATTGAATTTGCTTGTCAGAAGGTCACAAAAGATGATCATATGACCTCAAGAACACCGTAAACACCATATAGTTGAGTCAGTTGCCAAGTGTCTAAAGTCTGATCACATCACCATGGACATGATGCAACAGCTGTAAGTGTGTAAAAACGGTCGTAAGTCACTGTTTTCATAACCGTTGTAACTTTGAATGGTCACTAAATGAACTTCTGTAGGTTGAGGACTACCTGCTGTTAACACATTCACAAATATTAAAGGCTTAAGAAACTCACTGAAGCTTCAATTCTAAATTGTAGTCAGTATAATCCTGGTTTTCCTTAGATTTCTGGATCAACAATTCCCATCATCTGAAAAAATGTTGGTCAATTGATAGGAATTCACTAGTCCAAATCACTGAAGCATGTTATGTATGGAAGACTGTAGATGTTATTGAAGTCTAACTGCATAATGCTGTTCTGTATATGATTAGCATTTATGCTATCTCCACTGGTTTAATATTAATATGCTAACTTTGTAAATCATTTTAAGTGCTGCAAGAGTGGAAGACTTATTTCTGCCATTGTAACATTGTTTCATGTACTCTTCCACAAAATACAGCTTTGACTTGCTACCTAGTTACAGAAAATCGTATGTTCATTTCTATTTATTAGATTTTAGTTTAACTCATATAGTTTTTTAAAAAAAATCATTGGGACAAAGCTTTTATTGATTGTTCAATAAAATCCAGGTTCTGGATGTGAATGATTGGTTTATTTTAGATTTATACACATACGCATCTCTATCTCTTTCTCTCTCTCTCTTTCTGAAATATTGTTTTATGCCAATAGAAAATATCTATAGCTCAGGGTTGAATGGTGGAGTTCTTGCTGCTCTTTGAACTTGTTTTTTTTCCTTATAGACATTCCATTACCCAACTATTATTTGATTCTGCTAAACTGCTTTGAAAGCCACTTTAAAAGCCAAAAGGCAATATTGTATAAAAAAAGCAAACCCTAAATAAAAATTAGATCTAGTTTAAATACAAGCACCCTAAAGGTTAAAGGCCGTACACTGCCTTAAAAAAAATCTAATAAGGTGTTCTTTCAAACTTTGAGGCAGAAACAACTACAGCACAAAACTAGGGAGAAAAAACTTAGTTCTACTCCTTACAATACACTCCTTTGTACTGTAATACACCTTTATTCTCACAAACCATTAAGTTCAGTCCATAGCCACTAAAATTCACTCAATCCTGATCTGAAAAAGAATTTAACATGACCCTCTACAAATCAGGTATCCTATATGAAATACTGATGCCAATTTGGAAAGAAGGTTAATTAGTCTGCACCACGTTTAAATACAATAACACTTGGTGAGAAGAAAGCATCGAAAAAGTTACTAGCATATTAAGCAATTATTATTATGCTTTTGTGATATTAACAGAAAAAAATACACTGCAATTGCCATATTGTTCTCAGAGGCATTAAAGTTTTTTTTTTCTTTCTCTTTTAAAAATTATATACAGTGTAAATGAAATGACACACATCATAACAATTTTCTTTGATTTTGCAAATTGCAAAATTATTTTTAGGAGTTTACTTATGTTTTATCTGACCTCAGGCAGAGGCTGACGTAAAATCAGATTTCCATCTCGACTTATACCTAAAGTTTTCAACTACAATGGTGGTACACTGTGTAATATAAGTTTACGGCAACTTTTGAAACCTGGAGTCCTTCCACTATGCTGGATTTGCAGGGCAGTAACATAAGCAAGAATACTAAGAATGATGTTGGAATTGTTTGGGAAGTATGGATTTAATCTTTATTCTACATCTAATAAGTTAAATTCTCTCCAATATAACTTAAGAGTTCTCAGCAAAGTTGAATCTATCTTCAAATCTGCTTTGGTGTCAGTTGCATTTCTAGATCTCATAGATTTAATATATCAATTAGGAAATGTGTTTTTGCGCTTTAATAAGATAAAGGGCTATCTGGAGATCCCAGTCTTTACTTTTATCATAACTCATCACAATAATTATAGTACTTGGGAAAAATACTGTCATCCTAACTTTTATACCTGATATTTTTGGTGGAAACTGTTCTTAAGAACCTGCACTACAGGAAAAAAGAAAGTTAGGAAACTGAATGTTAGAAACACTTAGGAAAAAAGAGTGTCAGTCCTGAAAAGGCTAACCAAACAAAAGCAAAAGTTATAATGAGATCTGCATTTGGCACAGCACCTGTTGAGAGTTAACTCTACAGAGTCAGTGAGCAATCAGATAAAAAATAAACCTTATCACTGTAAAAAGAAAGGACAAATAGAAACAAATGAATCCCAACAAAGATAAGTAGCATCTTCTCGATCATTTAGAGAAGATTTTATCATTTAAAATATTTTATTCCTGTATTTATAAGTAAGGCTAGTCCATTATTAACAGTAAATTCTATGGATATTGTCTTTCTACTTTCTTCAATAAATATTATTTATCCTTGGATTTTCCTGTGGGCTTATCTAATCGGTTGTAATCCATCTACCAGATAAAGCCTGAGAGACTAATGGTGAATACATGTCATTTTCTTAGCATAGTTCTATATTTGACTACATGGGCAATTTTTGACAACCAGGAAGAAGTAGAGATCTCAATAAAAAAAAATAGGCATATCAGAATAATAATGATGTTACTGTTTTCTCATCAAGTTGTTTTCCAACTTATCTGAACAGCTGTGCTTGAGAAAACAATGGATTTTTAAATATTCCTGTAAATCTGTAAGTGAAATTCCATCCATTCCATATATTATATCATTGTTTGGTTTAAGAAATAATTTTGAGCAAGCAGAATTCTATATTGTCCTTTGACATGGGGAGCATTATGAAATGAGATCATACAGATGGGGATTGAAGGTTTCTAGTCTGACTGATTATATGCAATGTGATAAGGCTGGGCAAAGTTTCAGTTCAAAGTTTATTATATAAATGGAAATGATTCCTTAAGTAGATAATGCAAAATGTACTCCAGTAAAATAGGAATTTTTGATTATCTTTGGACAAACTCTATTTGTCCAGAAATATACAGACCGAAAGCCATAATTACAAAATAAATAAAACATCAGACAATTATTGAACAAACATACACTAGTACAGGTCAGAGCTCACTTTCCATACTTAAGAGAATGTAACCCATCTTAGTGCTTCCTTTATATATTGCTTTTCTATCATTTTGCCAATGTATTGTTAGTTATATGTGATCTATTTCTTTAAAAAAAGAATGGAATCTAAAATATGTACATTCACATAGATCCCAAATAAACTAACCTGTGATCAAAGATAATGCTTTTCTAACTATCATAGATTTTGATAGTTGTATCAGATAAGACAAGACTGCATAAGCACATGTTATAGGCTAAGTAAAATGACCTGATCTGATAAGAATTCTGGCTTCTTTCAAATTCAGTTCACGTTCTTGTGTCTGTCTTTTAGATGCTCAACTGGCTGCAGGATATATGGAAAAAAAAATGTTTCTTTCCATTATAGAATTTTCACCCAAGGTCATCAGATAGCATTACCATCAAAACTTGTGCAACGTTGTTCCATCAATTTAAACTCAATAGCACCACGGACTGTTTTTTGATGAAGCCAGGTTTTCTTGCTATTTATTTTTGTAATTATGCATCTTATTTTCTTGTTTTAACTTTTAGTCATTCTGAATGATCACTCCAAAAATACACCAGATAAGTTAATTAAAAAAATGAGACATTACAGGAATTAAATGTTTTAAACATCTGAAGGTTCAGATACAACCACATCTACTGATTTTAAGCAAATCTGGAGCTTACCACTACCTTTATATGAGATTATCTGAAAAACTCTTACTTTTAGCTCCTATACTTCTTGCAATACAAAGGCAATAATTAAAAAAATGAAAAATAGTATTTTATGTATTCTGATGGAGGATTGTTCCCTTCAATGAAGAAACCACAGAGACGTACCTAGCAGTGTCAACACGCAAGCCAGGATTGCTATGAGTGCTCCAGTACTAAGTCCAGCTGGTAAGATGTAGGCCTCTGCATTACATGTTTGGGCAATGCCATCTGCATCACAATCACAGACTCGAATCGTGAGTGTATTGGTGCTACTCAGGGAAGGAGAGCCACTGTCTAGAATGAATATTGGCAAATAATAAACCGACTGTTCTTGCCTCCGAAAGCTATTTCGTCTGGTGAGTATAGATGCTGTATTGTCTAGATCAAGGAAAAGACAAAAGGAAGACAAAAACATTTTCTTAAAGAAAAAACATCTGTTTTTTTAGATTAATTTTAATAGTATCTTAGCTTGGCAATGTAAATAAATATGCCTCATAATTTGAAAGTACAAAGCTCAGTCCCTGGAAGTAAGCATATAGTTGCAATGGCCCTTTGTAAATAGTTAATAAAAAGGTTTATTCCTAATCTCTCATTCTTATATGATATTTGAACTATGAAAAACCTTCTGCGTTTCCTGATGGCAGACTTGAAATTCTAGGTATTAATACAACAGCACAAGAAAGACATTAGAAAAGGTTAAAAGTTCTTGCTTCAACTGTGCTAAGGATAGTGAAAAAGTGTCCTTAAATATGTTGTTAAAATATAATTCCCAGCAACCCCAGCCAGTTAATGATTGGATGCTGCATGTTGTAATTCAGTAATACTTAAGAGAGCCATAATTTCTATCCATGACTTATGCCCATTATAATTGGCTCAACTGATATACAGTTCCACTCCAACATGTTCAAATTAAACCCCTTGGATTATGTACTTGGGTTCTGATATCAGATGCAAGCATGTACTGTTAAGTCACGGGTTATGACATATATTTTACCACTTATTGCCTCCTGGTTCATGTTCCTCCTTTTAGACCTATGGTTCGTTCCTTTTTTTTTTTTTTTAGAAATGCAGGGACTAAACATATAAACTGTAGAATGCATGTAAGAAAAATAGTGAGGAGATGTGCTTTCTTGTGAGAACAGAAAGGATTAACCTTTGTTAATCAGAACTGAGAATATGTTAGCACTCAGGAAAATCACATATTTTCGAAAGATCATCCCAGTGTCCAGTTAAGAGTTCATTATGTCACTCTTTAGGATTTGGGCAGATGTATTACACAGAATATTTCGACCAAATATTTTGAGTCATTTTACATGGCCTTTTCAGGAGTGTTCTCCAGTAGCTTGATCCAATTCATAAACACCGGTAATTATACTGCTAAGCTTGTAAGTCGCCCTGAGTCTTCGGAGAAGGGCGGGATATAAATAGAATTAAAATAATAAAAATAATAAAATAATTATGCTGTCAGATATAACTAAACAGAGGTAGAATAAGTAACCATTTTCTTCACTTGCTTCAACTTGTCTTTGGTGCTATGGAATTGATCCTCTCCAAGCAGACATTTTGCAAGAATTATTCTTAGCTTTCCACTTTGGTGCTAGATACAAGAGACTGAAGTTAGAGCTCTTACACGGAACTATTTTTAAAAACTAACTTTCAGGCAGGCAGGCAGGAGGCCCAAAAGCACCAACAAATGTAGGCAAAGTAAAAGGAGTTTTAACAAAGCTGCCAGCCTTTGGCACTATTAAAATTAAAAAGAATCAGACAGCTTTTGTTTACTATGTGGAAACCAGGTTTTTTAATGAAATCTGATTTTGAAGGGAAAATTGCCCATTGATTAAAAAAAATCCCACCACTGCCTATTGTTGGTAAGTTGCCCATGGTTATCAAAACTACATAATAGCTTCCTTTTTTTCCCCTTTACTTCAGCAGAACTACTGTTGTCCCTGCTATTCTGTGTTTCGGTGGCAAAGACCTTCCCTAACAGTTTTGGCAGGAATGTTACATTTGTTTAATATGGGAGAATAAACCTGGTAGTGCCAGAAGCAAGAGTAAGCATAAACTGTTCATAGTAAAAGGACTATGTAATAATCACAATTGCAATGCTAAATTGGCAATGAAATAATAATAGCCTCAACCACCTCCCTATTGTTCTCTAGAGATCAACCCCAATTGATCCCTTCTCTGTAAATATAATAATAAATAAGGAAGGGATTGGCTTTCTTTATGATATATACCTTTATCTTTAAAATTAGTTGATCCCAAGATGTTTCTCTGACTGCTCTTAGACCTTAAAATTGTAATCAAGTCATAACATCAGATCAAAGTAGTTTGGGCTTTCTTCTTACCATTCCCCCCACCCATGGGGAAAAAATCTTTTTTTTTTTAACTGAAAGCAAGACACATTTACTGTAATCACATCCTTATGTGACTTGGAGTAAAAATAAACTCTTATTCTCTGTTTAAATTAATCAAGTGAAAATCACTTGATCTTGCCTGCTGGCATAAGGCAGTATTATTAAAGCACGCAATTGCACAAAACACAATCAACTAACCAACCAAAACCTTAAATACTTTATAAAACAAATCTATTTATAAGCCCATCTTCTTTTCTTTGTATTGTAGGCAAGTTAAAGCTGCCAAGAAAGAAAATACAGATTGGACTTTAGACAGTAGTTAATGCCTTGTTTTAAGAAAAGTTCCAGTAGCCTTGGAAAAAAGCACTAGTTTGCCTCTTCAAGAAATCTGGCTTAGATGCACAGTGATGGACTATTGTCCTATATCCGAACTTCCTTCTTGGTTAGGTTACGGCAAAGTGGTAGGATGACAAAAACAAAGATTCTGGAAGATAGGAATTATGTGAACCCTTGGCAATACGAATGCAAGCCAGGAATGGATCAGAAACTGCATAAATTGACCTCCTTGGTGTCCTATAATTAGATATATATGGTGAAAAAGCAACCAGTATTGCCCTGTTAGACGTTTTTCCTCTTTCAGTTATGTGAATCACAGAAAATTTATGGGCTTCATTGAGAGTGGGCGGGACTGTTGGCCAAGGTTCCACCCCTTCCTGAGCAGGCAAGTGGTTGCGGGACGGGGGGAAATTAATCCCAGAAGAATATTAATATGAGGTTCCCAGGGCTCATTTCTCTTCCTCATGTTGTCTAACATCTACATGGATGAGATAATCTGTTAGTATGGAGTGAGGTATCATCAATATGTTGGTGATATGCTGATGAGTCAGATTTATACAGAATCAGATTCAACCCAAGCAAGACAGAGTGGCTGTAGGTTCAGAATCTATTTTGGCTGCTCTTGAAGTTTCACTTCCCTGAAAGTGCAGGCTTGTACTCCAAGGGATCCTCCTGGACTCCAGGTTTCTGCTGGAAAAGCTGTGAATACTATGTCAAGCTGTGGATACTTCTGCCAAGTAGTTTTGATGTTACTAGAAATGTACAGACTGAAGATGGTCCCTTACACTCTTGCATTTGTATTTGCAATTTATTCAACATGGGACAACCCTTGAAAACCACAAAAACTTTAGCTAGTACCAAATACAGCCATCCTCGTGCTTAATGATATTGTGAAAACCCACATTTATGGCATTTCCAGATTCAGTTCAAGGTCCCGGTCATTGCCAACAAAATACTATAGGGAACCATACTTGCCACTCATGGTTTATGCTTGAAATATCAGAACATACTATATATTTAATAAGCTTGACAAAATATATTGTTGTAACAAATTTAGTATGTTCAAATTAAAATTTAAGAAATCAGTCTATGTAGTCAGAAGAACATCTATCAGAAGATGATTCATTAATATGAAAATATATTTCAAAAATTAAAATGAGTGCAAATGAATCAGAAATGCAAATTTTGAATATTCATTTGTCCTTCACACAAAAATTACATTGCTATCTATTTAAAGAACTGCATTTGGAATCTAATAATAAAATGGCACCTGATTTATATTTGAAAACTGCTGTTAAAAATAATACATAAATCAAAGAAATATTACACTGAACTGAGTTTCAGTCTTCAGGATCAGGGCTAAGCAGATACAAGAACAATTAATTTTGATAATGGAATATATTTAAGTTCTTCAAATGAGGTCATAGCAATGATTTCAGTTTAGATACAAAAATAGATAATGGATTTAATAACAGATAATGGATTTTTTTAAAAAAACAAAAAACTGCCAGTTTTGATATTTTAAAGCTACGATATGTCTTATTTCTGGAAGACTTTGCATTGTATATTCAATTATAGTAGGTATTTATTTTTATTTTATTTATCTTATTTTTATTTATTATAGTTATTTATTAACTATAATCTTCAAGTGGTGGATTGTAAAACTACATGTCCAAAAGCCATAGCTGACACCTAAACAAGTTCTTCTTTTCAAAAAAATGTTGAGTGTGGCCCCTCATCACCCAAAACATGTCCATCTTTAAGACAGAAAATCAACAGATTGTCTACTTCTGTTTTACAACAACTCCGGTTGTTGTAAAACAGAAGTATAACTGATAGGGAATGCCTAATAACAATAGCAGAACTGACAGGGAAATTTCAGTGAGAGGAATCAAAAGGCCAGTGCAATAAAATAGTAAAATAGAGCAAGAAATATGTACAGTATAAAGAAAAGGGGAAAAGAATGCATGCCTTTTTTTATAGGGTGGTAAGCCTTAGTCTACCACCCTATAATCCTGGAATCAAGGTTAAACCAAAAGGATTTTTCTCCTTCTGAACATTTACAGGCCAAGAACCAATCTGTTTCAGGAGAATGGATTAATCACATTCTGTTACTGATACCTGCCTCATGGCTGAGACAAAATGTTTCCTCCAGGATTTTTTTTCGGCATACAATATTAAAAATGAATAAAACAATAAAACAAGATTAAAACTTTGCAAAACAATACTAATATGTACCCATCAGGAATATAGGATTATTTTCAGGAGACTGAAATGACATTAACAGCCAGAAATGTGGGATTTTTAGCTCTTGCCTCCAATTTATGATTGATGTGACACATATATTGCAAGTGATGTGTGGAAAAATATTTTGTCACAAGTTTTTAAAAGTTTATTTCTGTATTTCTGGAGCCTATACATGAAAACAATTTGATTAGGGATTAAAGCACCTGGCTAGAAACCAGGAGACCATGAGTTCTAATCCTGCCATAGGCACGGAAACCAGCTGGGGGACTTTGGGCTTGTCAATCTCTTTGAGCTTGACCTAACTCAGGGTTGTTGTTAGGGGAAATTAGGAGGAGGAAGCAGTATTAGATATGTTTGCTGCCTTGAATTATTTGCAGGATATTTTATTTTAAAAATCTACATCTAAATTCGAAGTGCAGTGATGTTAATACTCTAAAGTATAATTTCATTTAGAAAAAAATAATAAAAAAGTGAAAATATTTAATTTAACAAAGGATTTGAAGCCCATCTGTTTGGTTTTTAAATTGAAATGATTTAACTAACACCTTTTTTTCCCTTCACAGACGATCTATAGATAAGAAATTACTTTGGGGGTCTGATGGCTTTTAATTAATGTTTTTGCTGATGAAGAAGTTACTCTAGGTGAGGGGTCGGGAACCTTGGTTTTTCCATGACTTGTGGACTTCAACTCCCAGAATTCCTGAGCCAGCATGGGAAGCCCACAAATCATAAAAGAGCCAAGGTTACCCACCCCTGCTCTAGGTGACAGTTAGTGTTTCTTGTCTGAATAAATCAGAGTGGAAGCGTGTTTGTTTTGAAATATCCTTAGGCTAGCAATCGTGATTGATACCTTACCTTTATTATCTTGTAATGTGAAGTTGTGGTTGTTTGTGGCATCTCCTGCCAAACTGAAGGAAAACTGATGACCACTAGGTGGGTCATCTCTGTCAATGGCACTGATTCTTTGAATGATCTAAGGAGGGAAAAACATCATCTTCATATCAGATTTTGGTTTGTTTTCATTACCATGTAATTATTTTGTATTAAGAATACATAATTACTCATAGAGAAAGTATAAATATTAATATCACCTAAAATCTATTCTTATTAAAAGTACTTTTCAGAATCTATATTGAAGGGTGTTTTTTTTTGAACAGCTCTCCTTGTTGGAAAATAACCTGATAAAAAAGACAGGCACTATCCACTTACTCCCTTGCCATAATATTTATTTATTATTTATTTATTTATTTATTTATTTATTTATTTATTTATTTATTTATTTATTTATTTAATTTGTATACCGCCCTTCTCCCGAAGGACTCAGGGCGGCGAACAGGGCAATACATAATAAAAAGCAAGATACAAAAATTAAAAAGTAATTAAACAGAATGCCCATAATAAATTAATACAGATTAAAAGGTTAAGATCAATTATAAAACCCGACCCCATCCCATCAGGCCAGGCCAGCTTGTTCAAAGAGGTAGGTTTTAAGATCGCGCCGGAAGGAGCGGAGATCAGGTGCCATCCGGAGCTCGACCGGAAGATGGTTCCATAAATCCGGCGTGCCCACAGAGAACGCCCTCCCCCTGGGGGCCACCAGTCGGCATTCTTTGACCGGAGGCCCTCTCTGTGGGAGCGTACTGGGCGGAGGGAAGTTGATGCCGGCCGCATAATATATCAGTAGAATAAATTTTACTTTCTCAGGCAGAATTTATTTCTTGAAATTGGCTCCAAGTGGTGGAACTTTTGAATCAATCTTTTGGAACAAAAGACAACAAAAGTGTTTTGAAAGGGCTTCTAGAAAGAGGGAAGTAAATTTTCATGTATGTAATTCTTGGGACAATAAAAAAATTACAAAAATACTGTTCTTCTTTACTTCCTCTTTTGCTACCCTGGGGGTTGAGGGGAAAAATATTGTTATTTTATAAATTTAACTTCAGGTGAATTAAGGAGAAATTATAAGGCCATTTCAATTCATACTATATCACACATTTTAATGTTGTTATTCTGATGTGTAATCTGGGCCTGTTTAACACTTTGGAGGGTGAGACGTTTTCCTGAAAATACTTCCAAAATCAAATTCACATTGTTTTGGGCAATGTTATCATTTCAAAGCCCCGCAGAGTAGATTAAATTATTACTTTTAAAAGTAACAAATAGGGAAAATGATAGCTTTGATGGGTTCAGTGACTTTAATGACTTTTAAGAGAGAAAAAAATACTGTCGGCCAAAGAGATCATTTTTAAAGAAGCTGGCAAATGGTCCATCAAACTAAAATCTTAAGCTTTTGCCTAAAGGACTTAGCATAAACTTAAATGTTTGAACTCTGTTACCCTGAGACTTATTTTCCCAAGATGTAATAACAGAACTGTTTCAAAATGTATGTTGCAGGCTTCTTTTTCCACACGACAGGAGAAGACCTTGAGGCTCATGTGTAGTCCTTAAAAACCTTGGTGGAACCCCAAAAATTCCATGCAAAGTATATTTTAAGTAATAAAAGAAACTATAAGTACATTATAAATAATAATTGCAGTAATTAATTTAATTCACTTGAATATCAGTCAAGACCTGAAAAACATCAACCTTAAATGAAAGGATATGGAGAGTGTAACTGCTGATCAAAATTTGTGGAGTACATTTGTAGCCCAGTGTACTTAGCACAGGATATGATAATAAATGTAAATGTTGCTATTTGTCCTGACACTACATATCTCTTCCTCTTAGTCATGCTAAGGTTGACTCACTCTTTTTTATTGCAACCCCTAAGATATTAGGACACTGCAATCATGTCACCCCAGATCTTCTTTTCATTAAACTAGATATACCCAATTCCAGCAACCATTGTTTAAATGATTTAGCTTCCAGTCCCCTAATCATCTTTGTTTCTCTTCTCTGCATTCTTTCTAGAGACTCAACATCTTTTTTTACATTGCTGTGACCAAAACCCGATGCAATATTCCTAGTGTGGTCTTACCAAGGCATTAGCAATTCACCTGATCTTGGTTCTATCCCTCTGTTAATACAGACAAGGACAGTGTTGGCTTTTCATAAATATTTAAAATAATTAAGGCCCCTATTCCTCAAAAACAAAAACAAAAAAATCCTGTGGAATTCCTAGCAACCTCTCATGGGATCCTACTGTTCTTCAGAGCACATGCTGAGAAAGGGTGATCTAACAATGTCAATGTGTCCTTAAACTTCCCAGGAAGTATTGTATGAACATAAACATTGTATAAAACAGAAATTAGAAAGGTTGTGTTCCCAGAGAGAGATGTCTAAAAGAATGGAAATGGGTTATTTTCATCAGTTAAGAAGCCTACAAGATGTTCAAAGCTTGTGTTGTGTAGATTGACTTGTAGAGTTTTGTAGTGGGATCTTGGATGATAAAGGTTTCAGACCTAGTTAATGCTTATTTTAGCTTCAAATCAACATGTCAGTTTTATTGAAATGAATTTATTATGTTTTAACTTAAAAGAGGCATCGCTGTAAATCAAATCACTGTTTTGCAGAAAATATCATCAAGCTGTTTTGAATATAAATCCACACCTGGCCAGGTACTGCATTTTCACAGACTGTTGTTTCATAATCCATGGCAAACTCAGGTGCATTGTCATTAACATCCAGGATAGTGATGGCCACATATCCCCTCCCAATTTGTGAAGGGTTTTCTGATAAAAATAACAAAAGGGAATTATTATTATAAACCAATTCTGCAAGTATCTAATATATTATGTTTAATTACATTAGCGAACTGAAGTTGTCAGTGGAAAAAGAAGTGGCGATGACAACAGCAAAATGCAGTAGTTGCAATATCTCATCAAATCAATGACTTATTAGATATGTCTCCTTTTATTTCCACTACCTCTTATTTACTATTTCAGCTAAATGCAAATGAATAAACCTGGGAAATCTACCCAGCTTCTTGAATTTCCTAGTTTCAGCTATCACCAGCAGAATCTAATGAAGCTACTCTCTTTGACCATGATGCAGGTATTGACATAGCAGTTACACACAGTAAATTCCAATTTGCAGTAACAAAGACCAGTAATGAACCTCTGTTATGCATAATATAAATCAAATATAATCCTAGGAATCCAAAGACTTACATGATCAATCAATTCTATATTGTGCATTTAATGCCATTTATTAACCAATTTCCTTCCTATCTCTGAATCCATAAAAGTGATTACGGCAGTTTGCATACAACAATAAAACATTAGTGCTGTTTCTACAACAACAGACACACATATTATCCTATGATACATATAAGTTTTAACATACAGAGAATTATCATGGAATAGAATAAATATTAATTCTTTGTCTTTCAGTTTATACCTAGAAACTTCCATTGACAGGATTTGATTCAAACTTGCTTAGTTAATACAGTGAAAATCAACACTTTATAAAGCTTCCATTTTTTAAAAAATTGGCAACTTACGGCTTTCCATTGCTAAGACAGTAATATTATGAACAGCGTTTGTCTCTCTGTCCAATGTCTTTGCTGAAGTAATAACCCCAGTGTTGGCATCAATATTGAAATACCTTTCTAAGTCTGTATTTCGATCTATTGAATACCTGGATGAAAGATGAAAGCATATATATAATTGTATATATAATTGCAGTTCGTTAAAAATGTTTTATTGATTTCACATTAAGGTGAAAGAGTTTTACTATTTTCTCTCATCTAAATTCTTTTTTTGAATCTGAGCTTCTACTGTCTTCCTAAACAAAGAAAGTGCATTATACAGTGTTATCTGCTTCTGCTAAATGTACTGTATTACCTTAGTTCCGATATTCCATAACATTTTTCTTAAGGGAGTTCACAAGTATATTCTTGTCTTTTCTGTTATTTACAGTAATTCCTGGATACAGCAAAGGTTATGGGGGGTGGGCAGATGAGCAAGGATAATCTACATGTGACTATAGTTTAAACATATCAGAAAATAGATCTGGAAATCAGCCACTTCATTCCGTTTCCATCAAAGCTTGCACAGTGAGATGTAACACTTTTTACAAAATTACTTTAGGGGCAGAAAAAGGATGGATAAGGAAATCAGAGAATAGATCAGGGATTATGTATCATCACACTTGCTCCTGGAGCTTGATCGCCATCATACAGCTCAGGTTCTTATCACTGTACTTCTTTGGCTTAAACATGCTCCTTTCTTTTCCAAATTCTTTTGAAAGAAAATTTCAAAGCAAAAATAAACAGCAAAGAAGAAAGAAAGATTATCCAATGCTCAATGGTTCCGTCACCCTCATTGTGAACAGCCATATCCTTTAAGATTCATTATAAGTGCTTCCAGACTTGGGTATGTTGACAGGATAATAAGATAACTCTAAATCATATTCCTGCCATCACAATAAAATCAGAGTTCTCACACACTGGTAGTATGAATCAATCTACATAAAGCTTTTTTATGTGCAGGGCAGCACTTCAAGAATGACAAAGAGCTTGTGGCATGATTTAAACAGTAGTGGAGTAAATGGCTTAACTACAATTTTCCACAGAATCCATAATTTGATTTAGGTTCATCAGGAAAGTGAGCAAATGAAGGAAAAGAGTAATTTAGGAGGATGGCAACAACACTATAATTGATTAAAACAAATGAGTACAGACAGAGATAAGACTCTTTTATATAAGTTCCAGAGCTTTACTAATTATAATGATGTTATCATTTCAGAATTTTCACCTCTTTTCACCAGGCAGCAATGGGAGATACAAATGGCAGAGAAATGTAGACCTTTCATCAACTAGTTCAACAATCCTGACAAAATATTGAATATTATAAAACCATGGTTTGCAAAAGAATATGTTTCTACACATATATTTTTCTACCAAAATTATTCCTAATCAAATAAAATGTAGATACAATGTCAAAGTAAATACTTCAATTCACTTTTGATTAAAAAGATATTTTTAATTTAGGATAAAGATATTTAAGAGTTAGGATATGAAATTGGTTGCAGGTAGCAGCCATCCAGTTGATATTTTAATATGGAAATCTACATCTGTGGCTCAGTCATAAAGATTATTTGAAGATTCAAGAAAGTGATCTTTTTATATGGAACAATAGTATATTGATCTTGCAGGATTTAAAAAAGGGAGATTGGAATATAGAGAGAGACTCTTTACAAACTGACTAGCATAGGTAACAATGATCCTTTATCATATATATATATATATATATATATATATATATATATATATATATATATATATATATATATATATATATATATATATATATATATATATATACATATATATATATATATACATATATATATATATATATATATATATATATATATATATATATATATATATATATATATATATATATATGCAAATTATTCAAATTGCTAATAAAGAATTTGGGAGGCTAAGATGATCATTTCGAACTCTTTTATGTTCTCATCAGTTAGTCATACCCTTTATCTAAGATTCGAACCCGGGCTGATTATGTATCAGGCAGTGTTTTAACCTCCTGAGCCACAGGTTCTGTCTCTCTTATATTAGCTGGAAGGCAAGGCAAATGTATGTTTAAGTATTTGTCAAGGCTTTTTGAATGGACCTTGCTAATTAACTCTTTCATTCCTGTTTTGGGCCTGAGCCGGGCCAAAACAGGAATGAAAGAGTTAATTAGCAAGGTCCATTCAAAAAGCCTTGACAAATACTTAAACATATATATATATATATATATATATATATATATATATATATATATATATATATATATATATATATATATATTCTTATTATTATTGCAGTTTTTTAAAAAGAACATTTCAGAAAAGTAACTAGGGCAGCTGGATTTTTACAATAACTTGCATTAAAAAGTTGCAAGAAGTTCTACAATTTTCTTATTTTGTTTTCTTGCTGTTTGTTGACTCAGCTTTCCATCCTTCCGAGGTTGGTAAAATGAGGACCCAGATTGTTGGGGGCAATATGCTGACTCTGTAAACTGCTTAGAGAGGGCTATAAAACACATATATAAGTCAAAGTGCTATTGCTATGGCTAAAAGTCAGATGAAGTCATTTTGCCTTCATTTTACAAAACAGAAAGATAGGGTCCCAAAAATATAAAGAGTTTATGAAATAAAATTGAAATTCCAATCTAGAGTATATTCTATTTGGGCTCCTGTCTGTTGTGGGAAGATTTTATTTTTGATCATCTTAACATATGAGTTACATAGAAGCTTTCTCTCATTCTGCCTTAAATGTATAACTATTATCAGAAATGCTGCTATTATCATGTATACTATCATGTAGAGGGATTAAATTACTTGAGACACTGTTTTTGGTTACAGCATTCTGATTTCATTTTTCCTACTCTTCCTTTAAGCAGTATTATATAAGCAATAAACATGGTGCTCTTGAGGTTTTAATACTGTAATTCATAACCTCATTTATTTTATGCTTGTGAATTATTATGTTTCTTGACTTAATGAAAATGTCCAATTTTTGTTAAAAACATACAATGACTGGGTAACATGCAGTAGCAGTTTGCCATAATTGCCAATCCATATGTGCTGGTTTTGAATTCTCATAACCACATACAAGATTGTAAAAATATGTTCTATACCTACAAAGCTTTAATATCCTTTTCCCCATCCTTTGAATCACTCGTGCTTTGCTGAATTCTTCTCTTTTACAGGAATGTATTTGTGTAAAAGCTTAATTGGTATGGTTTGGCTTGCTTTAAATTCTCCCACTAAGAATATATATGCCAAATTGATAAAACTCTTCATGTTTGGCACCAGAGATATTGTTGGTCATCTTCATAACCTAATCTTTCTTGATAGACCCATGTAGATGGAATTTAATTTCTGGTCAGGTTTTAACCCTTTAAGTTATTAAGTCTACTATTGTTCAATGCTGCTAATAAACAATCACTATGGAAACCATTTGTGTACTTTCTTGAGAAACATTCAACTGATTATGTGATCTAATAGCATTGTTTCAAGCATTTTGTCCTTACCCTTTTCAAAAGAGATATCAGTTTTGGCTCAAATAAAGCACTAAAAATCTGGTATGTCTAAGTTATAATTGCATAGCTAACAAGCCCTCTCTGCTCTTCAACAAAGTTATTACATTCAACATTAAATTATTTTGAAGAAGTTTGTTTTCAGCCATCACACACAAAATAAGGACATCGCACACACTATACCTATTCATGTACACATGAACATTTTTGAAAAATAAATACTGAAGCAATATCCAGGAGTGATTTTGTTTCTAGAAATAATCTATTTGTGAACAGCGTTTGGTATAATTTAGAGAGAACAAAAGCTATAGTTTGTGGATAATGAGAAATTCTTGTCATCTATGGAATATTTTCCTCAGATTTCATTTATGATGCATATTGTTTCTCTCCCTGTATTATACAAATGCCACAAAACCATTGCAATGTAGTCTAGAATACTGATGTAGTATTTACCTATTTAAATGTTTATAAATTGCTGTGCTCCAAAGAATTAAACCTATTTGCAATTACAACAGAAAAACAAATTAATATTATGCAGATTTAGCTGCTTCCGTCTCTTAACAGCTTAGCATTCTTTAGCATTCCCTGCACAGTCCTTGTTAATATACTTGTACACAATTTTACTGACATTAAGTGAAATGGAAACTTGTTTCACTTGACCAAATAACTGCCACATTCTCTCTGTCTCTGTCTCTCTCACACACAGAGAGAGAGAGGGGTGGGGAAGAGAGAGAAAGAAAGATTCACATGTGTGATTGTGGGTGCATATGTGTGGCTGTTTAGGAGATACATTCTGGAGCATCCTTCCCAGTTTCTGAAGAACTGCCCTAGTTTTCAACTTTGGGGTTATAAAGAAAGTAAAAAAGGGAGAGAATAGAAATGTTCCTCCAGCTGAACTGACAGAAGTGAAAAATCAGCACTGGATTCTACCAAAGACCTTGTACTTTCAAATACTCCTGTGAGGAAGGCAACATATAACAGGAATAAATAAATGAAAAGAATATACAACTGAATACCCTGAAAATGAAAAGAAAAACTGGAAATGAACTATCAAATTACCTGACAGGACTGTTAGATGCATCTGGATCATGGGCTGCTACAGTACCAATAATAGTGCCTACTTTAGCTGCTTCAGATACCACCATACTGTACGAAAGTGAACTAAACATGGGTGGCTCATCTACATCCTCGACAATAATCTTGACTGTTGTCACATCATTGAATGGTCCAAGGCTTAAGAAGCGGGCATCTACCTGCTTATTTGCTGCTTCAATTCTCAGTATGTAGCTGGTCTTTGTTTCGTAATCCAGCTCCTAGAATGGCAAAGTTCAATTAGCAAAGACTTTGACTTAAGACTGCCAGGAATATACAGGTTTTTCCCATCTTTGGATACAAAAATGTCAAGTCTTTCCAATAGCCCTAACAAATTTATATAAAATAAGTGTTTACAACTCCAAATGAGATTTTTACAATCAATGCAAAATGCTTGGAATATGGTATTGAGAAGTTATGTGGGAGAGAATTGGAGTGAAATGGATGTATTTCCAAGATGAATGATTCTGCTGCTTTGAGTGCCATATCCATCACACTGATGAATGTCCTATAAATGTAAATATAAAGAACTGTGGAGCCATATAGAAATTTCTAACCTCTAGAAACTCTTATAAGAAAACTTTCCATTAAAATGGTTGCATGCTGGAATAATAGTATTACATAACGTGTACTGAGAAGTGAACCACATTTGTTTTCATCATTAATTTTCTGAGTTACTATATATAACAGTCTGAAATAATCAAACTAATATTATGTATTAGTATTACTGCTGGATGATTTTCTCTATTTTTAAAATACCTGTGAGTTTGTTTTGTGTGGGGTGAGCAAATTAGTAATTAGATACATTCCAAACTACTACTAATAAATAATTGCATGCATAATCATATTTTTGAATATGCAGAACTGCATTTGAATGATATAAATCAGCTGCATGGAAACTGATTGAAATACTGCTAATCTCAGAATCAAACATGAAAATCAGATTGATTAAGAATGCTGATCACCGTTACTGAAATTCAGAGTATTATAATGGAAGAAACAGACAAGGACAAGTTGCATGACAGACAAGGTCAGATCTGAGAACACAGATTCACAGTTGTTTGACAGCTTGCTTTTTCAGTTCACGGTCATTGAGCACATTCAGAAAAGACAGGCACCAACCTTTATGGTTCCTTGTGTGACTTCTCCCCATGCCCTACAAGATTGCCAATGACTGTGGTTACCTTGTTTGGAGTTTTAAGATTATATTATCATCTCCTAGCAACTTTCACCTGCCACTATAGGGAAGCGTATGTAAACTATGTGAAGGACTCTTTTTTTGTTAGCCTGATTATGCATATCTGTTCTTCTATGCTACTACTACCATGTCTTAGAAGTAATTTGTGATACATCTGAAGCACACAAGCTGGTAATAAAAAAAAAGGAAATGAAATGTGCCATACCTAAAATTTCCTGTTTTGAGTAACTTTTTTATGTTTTCCTCTTTTGAATCAGAATAGGGTGTTTTATTATCTCTTATTATTACTGGGATTGCTGTGCACTATCTGAAAAGGTCTTGAAAATTATCTAAATTCTATTGTTATTAAAATGAATATACTTATTTTAATATCTGAAATGCTAATCATGAAACCCACTTAATGACTCAATCCATTAGAAATTAGTCAGAGCACAGCACTATAGCAAAATATGAAGATTCATCACTTCAGAAAATAATATCATTCTCTTAGAGATATTTTCCCCCCTTCAAGAGCTCTATGTAGAAGATAGGGCACATCATATGAAATCAAAGTGATGAATTTTAATACATTGAACAATAAAGGGGTCATGGAGGCAAAGGTTATTTCAACCTCAGCAGACCTTCAGTCTTGATACAGGTAATTTTCTTTTCAAGTGTTCCGAGACCAAAAATAAAACACATTTGCAATGAGAGTTTAGTTTCAAAATCAGAATGAAATATGAGAACCATTTCAAGTTTTTGTTCTTTAAGGATACACTAAACTTAGAATGTTCTTAAGTGGGGGATTGCTTTGTTCTGAACTTAAAATAAAATGTTTCCCTTTTTATACATACCCCTAATCAGATACTTCAGCACAATCTTATTCATTAATACTATAGTAAGTTATGATCATGGTGTCACATCTTTATTTCAGCTTTTGTTGTTGTTGTTAGTTGCGAAGTCGTGTCTGACCCATCATGACCCTATGGACAACGTTCCTCCAGGCTTTCCTGTCCTCTACCATCTTCTGGAGTCCATTTAAGCTCACGCCTACTGCTTCAGTGACTCCATCCAGCCACCTCATTCTCTGTCGTCCCCTTCTTCTATTGCCCTCAATCTTTCCCAGCATTAGGCTCTTCTCCAGTGAGTCCTTCCTTCTCATTAGGTGGCCAAAGTATTTGAGTTTTAGCTTCAGGATCTGGCCTTCTAAAGAGCAGTCAGGGTTGATCTCCTCTAGGACTGACCGGTTTGATCGCCTTGCAGTCCAAGGGACTCACAGGAGTCTTCTCCAGCAC
Organism: Vipera berus; assembly: GCF_964194415.1. Lineage (NCBI taxonomy): Eukaryota > Metazoa > Chordata > Lepidosauria > Squamata > Viperidae > Vipera > Vipera berus. Next base: position 162,194,847 of record NC_138204.1, read on the forward strand.
CATAGTTCAAAGGCCTCAATGCTTTGGCGCTCAGCCTTTTTTATGGTCCAACTTTCACTGCCATACATTGCAACTGGGAAGACCATAGCCTTGACTATACGCACTTTTGTTGACAGGGTGATGTCTCTGATTTTTAGTGTGCTGTCTAGATTTGCCATGGCTTTCCTTTTTTTAGCTTTTAGTTTGTTTGAATCACAGGTTTGACATAAACCCAGTCCATTTTTATAACTACTGTATGTTTTTATAACAAATTTAATGTACATATGAGGGAGTGTAATATTTCAAATTATCACAGGGACTGTTCAACTCCTTTAAGAGATTCCAGGACAACACTAGAAGCTTCTCACCAATGGGTTACTATCTAAGTTCACCATTATTAAATAATGAAATGGATAAATTCCCATATTATTCTGTCTACTGAACAGTCATTTGACAACTGGTCACCTGGGACACTTTCATATTCAGCAAATTATTTGGATAACACTCCAAATAGCCACACAATTTCGGGGACCATCTCTCCCATTGATTTTGCTTGGCCCACCATATCTAGCAGAAAGAGCATGTTCAGAGTCCTTTTCATCAAACAGTGTCATCTTTTTGCATCTTGGAGATGGGTCTTCATGAGATAGTGCCTGCCCTATGGAACAGTATCCCTCTGAAAATACAGATGGCCTCATCCCTCTTAGCTTTTCATAAGGTCCTAAAGACTGGCTGTTTGTGTGTGAGAGAGAGAAAGATGAGGTTGTAATTTTAACCATGGCCATCATAGGATTTTGTTATGTTTTTTTGTTTTAATCATTGTACACTATCCACTTAAGTTATTCTTATGAGATGGGCAGCCATTAATTCAAAATCATATGATATAATAATAATCAGAGCCAATTTGTTGTAGTGGTTAAGGCATCAGACTAGAAACCGGGAGACCAGGAGTTCTAGTCCCACCTTGGCACAAAACCAGCTGGGTGATCTTGGATAAATCACTCTCTCAATCCTAGAAAGGAACCAATGGCAGAGCACTTTCAAACAGTTGCTAACAGTGCTTTTTTGTAAAAGAAAAAGGTGCCGGAACTCACACATGTCATACAACCTGACTTGCCTACCCTACAAGGTTCCATCCAAAAAAGGTGCCAGAACTCCGTTCTGAGCGTTCTATGAGAAAAAAAGCCCTGGTTGCTAATCAGTAGAAACTACTAAGCACAATTGGTACCATTTTCTCATTGCACCAAGTACTGCTCACTGGAGAAAAGAAGAGGTTGGCTTGATTTGGTGGATGGGTCTTTCAGACCCAATTGCTGATTTAACAGATTTGATCTAAAATAAGCACTGTATTGATTTCCTTGTATATAGCATAGGATGCATATTATGTTAGAAAGCAACGTAAATTCAAATTAAAGCAATGAAGATACTTTGGATTATAATGTAAAGGTACCACTCCATAAATATTTTTTTCTAATTAGCTTTGATTTAAAATGATTTATGTACTTTGATATTAATGATCATTGAGCCAGTCTTTAGATTACTATGCCTAAAATATGGATTTGTGATATAATAGCAAACTAACAATTCACAAATTGTAACAACTATCCTGAAGGTTAAAGGGACAATTATTTAGTACAGTGAATAAAGCTAGAAGGCTTCATTAATATCTATGTGCTAGTTTTAGCTCTTTAGATCCTCACCTCATCTAATTTTCCAGCAATCAATATTAAGACTCATACAGATAAAATGATAAATTTTAAATAATGTAATTTATATCATTTTTCCATTTGCAAACTGATGCAGGATATCGCTGAATATTGGTCAATCATGTTAAGATGTTTGAATTAGAATTTTGCTTCATTTTATTAATAATTACAATTCAAATACTACTAAATTATCTAATAAACAACTAAGTCCTGTACTGCAGAAATGCATTTTTAACATTTTTAGAAAAATTGTTCTTGGGTCAGATAAACATATTTTGTCTATTTCTCTGTAAATTTAAGTGGAATTGACAGCAATATGATTACCTTTATTTCCGCACATTTTATTAATTTCTACAATTGTAAAAAAGCAAAAACAGTGCATATACTAAAATACATTTTAGTAAAATTTAGTAAAATTATATATTCTAGATAAATATTTTATCTATTACTGACTGACTTACTTGAATCCCAAAACACAGAGACAAAAAATAAACCAATCTTACCTTTTGTATCATAATAATTCCTTCTTGTGTCTCCTTGTCCACTAAAATTTTGAAAACACCCAAGCCATCACCATCCACAATCTTATATTCCATTTCAGCATTAGCCCCTACATCGGCATCTGCAGCCTTTAATCTAGCCACCATTGAAGCCAAAGGGAGTGATTCTGGAACATTATATTGGTACGATCCTATAAAATTAAAAGTGATTAGTGAATCTTTATGGTTCATCAATCTATTAATCTATGACCTTCTTTATTAACAGTAAAGGGTAGATAGAAAATGAGAACAGTTTTGAAGCAATGCATTTTGTTTCCATAAGCCCATCTATGGTTCTCTGCATCCTTTACTCCAACATTACTTCTTTCTTCTATACTACCATGTATAAATACAGCATGGAAAAATACCTAACCCATCCAGAATTTCTGTCTAAAATGTAAAATTCCCAGGAATAAGAACAAGCAGTTTTTACTTCTTAAGATCATTAAAGGGAAAAAAATGCAGGTGGGGGATATCCAAGTATATAATAGAAGTATTCTCTGTTCTGGATTCTTAATAGGATTTAATTATATAAGAAAGTTAGTGATCTGTCCCCTGAAGTGTATACTAAAGCTACATAATGAACACGAGAGATTATTTTTGTTGATTTACTGACATTTCACTGGAATGCCACAATCAACTCTTATGCATAATTTTCAGAATAAAATGTGAAAGCTATGGACTTTTGTGATGGCATATTAACATTTTCTGCTCTTCAAATTCAGTCTATATTTCTTTGAGAACACTGATGCACAAATTCATTGCTGAAAATAATACCTAACCTAATGTTTCTGTCAAAGGGGAATCTACTTCCAATGAAATTTTAGCTTCTATAGGTCTCAAGCCACTAAAGGAAAATAATAAATGAATTTGTAGGATCACAGATAAATCTTTATTGTGTCTTAAGGAGACAATAATTGAGACAAATTCTAGTCTTGCACTGTATTGAATTTTCTGTGGCTCAAACTGAAATTGATCAGATTACAGATTAAGAAAACAGAACAGACACCACAATTTTTTCCGCTTCTGGAAACTGAATAAAACTGCATTTTATTATTTGTCTAAGTAATTTAAAATGAGGGAAAAATAAAATTTCCACTTTGTTTTTCACTTGTAAAGAAGCTAATTTGAACAATCTGTATATATTCTCCATATTAAGGTAACTTTCTTTTGCAATGGGACTATAAGAAAAGCAGGGAACTATAATACTGTTGAAAAATAGGATAACTGAAATGTGGAAACACATATTTCTTTTTCTTTTTTGATTTATCCATGGAATGGAAGGCAGACTGTTTCTGGTTTTTCCCCATATTGATTTTTCCTTCCTTCCTTCCTTCCTTCCTTCCTTCCTTCCTTCCTTCCTTCCTTCCTTCCTTCCTTCCTTCCTTCCTTCCTTCCTTCCTTCCAATAAGAGATCATAAGAATGAGTATCAAGGGGAAAACAGTTTTGAGACTTTTTGGTTTTCAAAAGATAAGTTGTTACAAATATTACGGAGTTTTGAAATTAAAGGCAAAGGCAAATATTAGTGGTGGTTACACTGTTGGATAAAAACCAATTCAAAGTAGAGCATGAGTGACAATTGATATTTGCCTTATATTCCATAATAACATTTACTATTATCATTGACATTCCCCATTTCTCTAAATCCATGCCTTTCCATCTTCAGTGGCAATTAATAGATATGAATCCTCAAAGAAAATATATTTGGATGATTCAAGGAAGCATTAGGAACTCTACATTATCAGGATTTATTAAAAATATATCTTGTACTATAGCACTAATAACATCTTATTTTATTTCTGTATAAGAAAAACAATGAGCAGCTATTGTCTGAAATCAGCATTTTCTAAAGAAACAATTAAAGAAGCTGAAAGAAATTTAATTCATAATTTGAACCTTTGTCCAAAATGAATTCCAGCCATTAAGTAGCTGAACTTTAGCCATTCTAAGTAGCATACCCATATAAGTTTATTACTGTGCAAATTACCTTTAATTATCACCTATAGAAACTTACTGTGGGGAAATCGTGGTGGATTATCATTGACATCAGTCAGGGTAACAGTGACAGAGGTGGTCCCAGAAAGACCCCCATTTTGACCAACCATATCCTTGGCTTGAATGACAAGCAAATACTGGTCTTTTGCTTCTCTGTCCATATTGGGAAGTGCAGTCTTGATAATACCTAAAGTATAACAAAATAGTACATAAAGTAGTGGTAACTATCTTGTCAGTTGCTAAGCATGGACAAACAGCAGCAACATTTGTATTTGTATCCCCTATCTCCCCAAAACATAACATAAAATGCTTAAATTATCATGTATTTCAGTGACCATCATTCAGAAAGTATTAACTCTAGGCAGGCCCACTTATGTTAAATGATCACTAATTTTAAATATTCAGCAAAGGATACAGAGTCTTTCTCTTTGTCAGTATACGACATGACCAAACGATCATCAACCTTTTACCTCCAGGAACTACAGGTAGTCCTCAGGTTATGACCACAGTTTAGGTTGCTAAGTGAAACATTTGTTAAGTGAGTTTGCCCCATTTTACAACTTTTCATGCCACAGTTGTTAAGTGAATTTGTTTAGTAACATGGTTGTTAAGTGAATCTGGCTTCCCCATTTGATTCTGGGACACTGCAGCCATCATAAATGTGAGTCGGTTGCCAAGCCTCCGAATTTTGATCATGTGAACATGGGGATGCTGCAAGGGTTGTAAGCATGAAAAACGTTTATAAGTAACTTTTTTCAGTGCTGTTGTAACTTTGAACAGTCACTAAGTAAACTGTTGTAAGTCGAGGACTACCTGTATTTTTAAGCCCAATCAGGTTTATTAGTCCTACTTCACTGTTGCCGATTTTCTTGCTAGCATTATTTGTTTTGTTTCACTCTTCCATGATATTATTTGCCTTTCCCATACTTAATGTTCTTTCTTTTCTCTATGTTTTCAATGACAGATACACCAGCTTTTTTAAAAATTGAGGGTCACCTGAAACATCCCACTGGACGGGGCTGGGACAAAGAAGTAGATGTGATTAGGACAGTTTAATATTAAAACTATTTTTTTCAAAATACAGTCAATATGACCACTTCTTATGTATTTCATATTTTTCCTTTGTCATATTAACATGTTGTATGCCACTGCTTTAATAACATTAAAGAAACATAAAATAATGGTTCATAAAATGACCCAGACTTGCTTGGTTGTCAACCCAATTTAGTTTACACCAGTTAAAAGACCAATACATTATTTTTTTTAATTCATATACCTTAAATTTAAGTTCCTGTGACAAAATAGAATGTTCTCAATATAACTAAAACTGTTAAGAATACTAGGGAGCACCAAATTGCCATAATTTAGATGTCATTAAATCTGTCCACATCCCTATGTAAATGCAGCTGAAGAATATAAGAAGAGCTTCCTGGGCCAACATTCTCTTGTTCAATAATCTGTATTATACAATGTCCACCAGGATGCATTCAGGAAGTTCTGAAGTACATCATGATTCCCATTCTTTAAAAGTTGAGAAAATTGCAGTGCCTGAAACCATACAGTTATCGGCTATGCAGTTAAATCGTAAGTTGTATAATCATAAGGAAAGAGTACTGGTATTTGCTCCAAATTCAAAATCTGAACACTCAATGGATTTGGGAACGCATTATTCCACAAGCAGATAAAATGCACAGTTCCAATATTATGCAAAGCTCATAGTAATAAGGGGTGGTGGTTGAGGTTTTGGGGGGGGGAAATTGAAGGGACTTGGTAGTCCTTATATTTTAAATGCCCAAATTCCAAAAGACTGTCTTATTTCTATAATGTTAAAAGCTTCTGTTAAGAACATATGGTGACAGCTCAGAGACAAACCATAAAATGGTGTGGAGACTTTGGGTACAATGAGTTACTGCTCACAAATGGATTATCCTTGGCATAGAAATTATTTCATTTTTAAGGTAGTCATTGGATATAGGAAATAAATCCTTTGTCTCAATCTCTGAAATTTTCACTATTAAAAGTTGCTTACTTTAAGGCTTCTCTAGTAATTTGTAAAAAAAAAGAGAAGAAGAATAAGATCACATGATGGGGATATTGCAAGCTGCTATTGTATCTTGAGTTTTTCCAATGCTACAATGTAAACAGGATGGAACTGTTAAAAATTAGGTAACCCAGTCAACATCTAAATGCAAGAAACTGCAGGAGTTGCAATTCCTGTCAACAATAGAAGGAAAGATATTACATTTCCTACTTCCAGTATAATCTGTGCACAGACTGATTTGTTAAACAGAAATAGTCAAAGCCTTTTTCTTTGCCATCGAAGTGACAACATGGAAGAACAATAGCATTTATCATTCTGTTTCCAAACTCCCATGCTGCCAAAATGAGTTTCTTAAGAATCCCAAACCGTAAATGACCCAGTACAATCTTGGTGCTATTAATAATCTGGTGCCATGCTGTGCATTTAAATGAAGCTATTCTAAATTTGCTAATATCTTAAAAATAAAACAAAGCAAAATCACTCACTATAATTAGAGAACTTTGATGTAGTAGCTGAAGCACTGAATTGTCTGAAGCTGTTTTAGAGCTATCCATTTGGCCATCTCTTTGTCAGTTGTAATTACTCTTTGAAATTTAAAAGAAGAGGGAAGAAAGGAACAGAACAACTGTTCTGTTACCATTCAACTGTGTAGATAAGCAGTGGGTAATTAAATATCCCTCCTTTAACTAGGAAGGTTTTCATATTGTTGTACAGTACAGCAGGCAGAGATACAAGATTTTATCTCACCATTGTTCCATGTCACCAGTTGAGAAAAGACAAAATATATGATCAGCTAAGAAGCAGTGGCCTTCTGTATCATCATTAATATTTGTAAATCCCAGCTCCAGAAGTACTTCTTTCTTCTTCTTTTGAATTTAAAATACTCCCACCCTTGACCAGAATGTATTGGGACTTCACCCAATTATGGCTAATCTTCTTTATAATTTTAAATTCATTGAAAATCATTACACAATTTAATTATTATTTATGTATTTATCAAACACATTTCTATCTGACCATTAAATGACTCTTGGCAGATTACACAGAATATTAATAAACATCTACCATACCATCTAAACCTTGATGCATGACAACAATAACAGCAATGCACCATCTATAGCAAATACACACAAGAATAGATCAAAATTAAAAATCAAAGATAGCATCATAAAAAGCTTAAGGAAAAGCCCTCTAAAACATTTTTTTGAAATGTTAACAGGGAGGAGATCATCACTGAAACTTCTTGCTTCATCCCCAAAACCTCCTGAAAATGTGGGATTTGTAACAGACAATGATTTAACTCATCACTGAGGGGGAAAAACAAAATCAATACAAGACACTGCCTTCAATCCTCATCCCCTGCAAGTGTTCCAGAGAAATACATTGGTCGATGGAATTGAAAGGTACAAAGAGGCCCAATAGGATCATGAGAAGTGACAACCCCTCTCCAGGCCTCAACATAGGTCATCCAAGAAAGTAAGCAATGTTGTCTCTGTCCCATATTCAGGCCTGAAAAAAAGGTAAAGGAGTCCCTGGGGATTTTATTCTGCTAGTTGATGCTGACTATAAGGGGCAGTCCTGCTCTCCGTTTCAAGGCCATTGATCCAGTGCTGTCCAAAGATATTTCTGTGGTCATATGGCAGCAAGACATCATGGAGCACTGTTAGATTCCCACCAAAGTTGTACCTATTTATCTACTTGCATTTGTATACTTTAAAACTGCTAGGCTGGCAAGAGCTGGAGCGAAGATGGGAACTCATGTGGAGTTTGGATCTCAAACCTGGGCTGCCAGCTTTCCAGGTGACAAGCCTGGCTTTTTAGCCACTGAGGCATTGCACCGGCCATTTAGGCATGAACTCAGACTGAATAGGATCCCAATAATTTGTTTCCTTTAGGTGTTCAAAGTGGATTCACCAGGCAAATAATAATAATAATAATAATAATAATAATAATAATAATAATAATAATAATAATAATAATAATAATAATAATAATAATAATAATAATAATCAGATTTTCTTGGAAGCAGTCATTCTTCTGATAAGTTGAAAAAAAGAGAATAACTTAAAGTTATAGACAGGCAAACCTAGAGGTATGAACTGAATAAATCTATGAGCCCCTCATAAAACATTGCTCCTACTTCAGCATGCTAAACTTTTATGTGCTTATTTCTAGAAAAGTGAAAATGGATATTTGGGTTGCTTTATGGCTTAGAGAATTGTTACTACTAAGATCAGCAAGTGCAAATTAATATTGATCCCCCCTTGCTCAGGAAAACAAAGTGAAATGTGGAAGAAATAAAGTGAAATGTTATTATGCTCTCTATCCAAATACTTTTCTTGATCAATACAAAACTATTCCATCTTTCCATAAACAGAAAGCACATCATGTTGGGTATAAATTTAATATTTCAATAGTGTTTGCAGAAAATTCAAGGAGTCACATGCGTGAAAGAGTCAAAGCAGATGCAGTGGAAAAATATATTCACAAACTGTGTTCATTCTTTTTATATTAAGGGCTGCTCACAAAACTGGTCTCAAACAGTATGGGTTTTTTTCAGCTGCTATATCTGGACCCAATAAACAATAACAAAGGCTAACTTTGGGCTCTGCATATACAAGGATCTTTTGCTCCAGAGATTTTGACAGGCCTTAATTTTTGTTTGAAGTCCTAGACATACAGGAACATGTTTCTGTTAGCAGCAATTATCCTAATATATAAATAACTTTTTTTTAATCTGATCCAAACATGAACTCAGACCAATGTATATTTACATTCCTGTTTGGAGATTCTGCTCTGATTTGAATTTAAATTTTGGGATTCAATCCCTAGACCAGGAGTAGACAACCTTGGCTCTTTTATGATTCATGGACTTCAACTCCCAGAATGTCTGAGTCAGCTATGCTGACTCAGGAATTCTGGGAGTTGAAGTCCATGAGTCATAAAAGAGGCGAGGTTGCCTACCCCTGCCCTAGACCATTTTGATGTGCCCTTTCTTATGATTCCTACTTATTCGTACCAAGAGACATATGGCATTCTTTAATATTATCCAAGGGCAGCTCTAACAATGGAATTCTTTGACCTTTTTGCTTCTCACATTCATAATATATAACAATATTACAGTACGAAGTACTATGACATAATGTACATAAGGACAGCATTCTAGGTACAGTCATTATATTTTTAGCAAATATGAAGAGTTCTTTCCAGATGACCATAGATTCTTGATTTTCTGCTCAGATAGGACACAATTTAGGGCATAAATTGCCAAAAAAATATATATTCTTACAAATCCCATGCCATATTTTGGTAATGAAATGGTATTTTTACAAAAAACAAAAACAAATGTTTGAATAATACAGTGCAGTTAGGTGTACAAACATTTCTTCACAAAAAACAACATTTGTGGAAAGCTTTTCAAATACAAAGCAATACATAGCTCTGAGAGTTTGAGAGCATATTGATGTATAAGGGAGGGAAAATACGTAAAGAAATAAGTGAGATCACAAGAATAAAAAAATAAACATGAATAGAAATAATATCAAGTATTTACACACTTCAGATATACGGTTGTTGCAACACATTTTAGGCTTGTAATAATAATAATAATAATAATAATAATAATAATAATAATAATAATAATAATAATAATAATAATAATAATAATAATAATAATAATAATAATAATAATAATAATAATAAAAACTTACTTGCAGTAGCACATTGATAATCAAATTCTGAATACCTAGTCCAATCCATAATCAAGAGAACATGGTGGAACTACATTTTTCCTCTTTCTTCACTAAGTCTCATATCCAAGGGGACAAGTCACTTTTTTAAAAAGGACCAGTGCCTTGTTGTTAAAGATATAGAGACACTGCAAGGCAAAATTGGCTCTCCCATTAGGCAGAATGAAACAATCACTTTAGATGACTGATGCTGGGATGAAATAATGGTAATTGTCTTAATCATTCCTCTTGAACTCCCCTCTCTTCCAAAAAACAAAATCCTTAAATTACCCTGAATGTAATCTACAGCTTGCCTGAATATCTTGGGCTAACTCTGCTGAATGGAAAAGATTAAGAGAAAGTGATGTGTGATTGGCTCTTCTCCTTTCAAGGACAAAATAACTTACCTTACATATGGTATAGAATGTTACAACTTCAATTATACTGTATGTGTCTGATGCTCTGATATTGACATAAATAGCTGGCCAATGTGGTTTCCTTTTCCCTTAATCTCTGCCTATCAGAAAACATTTGGGATGGCAAAACTGACATTACTTAGGAGGTTCATTCACTTTCTCAGCACTTAATTGCTTTAATACGTCAAGCTATAAATCCTAACTTCATTCTTGCTTGTGCTAACTTCTACACTCGCCTATTTGCACAACTGGGAATTCAACTCAGCACTAAGCATTCTAAATATAGACTCATGACTGACCTTATTTTTATAGTCTGCATTACTGAAGCAGATTTAAGTCTCTTGACAATGAAGGATTGGGTGCCAGGTTAATATTTAGTGGCACTAGCCCAAACGTTTAACATCCTAAAAATAGGAATCACGTTGAAAGGTTACATTTTTTTGTATTGCTCTCACAGTTATTTTGATTTTTTGCACACTGGTATGAATCTACCAGGAACGTGGTGGCTCAGTGGGTTAGGATGTTGAGCTTGTCGATCAGAAGGTCGGCAGTTTGGCAGGTTGAATCCTGAGTGCTGCGTAACAGAGTGAGCGCCTGTTACTTGTCCCAGCTTCTGCCAACCTAGCTGTTCGAAAGCATGTAAAAATGCAAGTAGAAAAATAGGGACCACTACGGTGGGAAGGTAACAGTGTTCCATGTGCCTTTGGTGTCTAGTCATGCTGGCCACATGACCACAGAGACGTCTTTGGACAAACACTGGCTCTTTGGCTTTGAAACGAAGATGAACACCGGCCCCTAGAGTCGGAAATGACTAGCACGCATGTGTGGGGGAACCTTTACCTTTTACCTTATGAATCTACCAGGAATATGGGGGAACATTAGTAAATAAAGCAAATAAATAAATAATCAATAACTGTCTCTGTTCAATTTCCTCCTGTGTAATTTACCTATCTTATATTACCATGTCTTGTACTTTTTGACTTCTACTGCCTATTCTAACTAGGGCAGAACATTGATAATAAGCCATAATCCTCACTCAACCAAGACTTGCAAGTAACCAGGAGGTCCTTTTGAGAAAGGGCTAGGTTTGCCACCAATTATCCTACCCTCCAAGCACCATATAATGCCTAGTTATCAGAAGCAGCACAGTTATATCAGAAGCTTTCACCAAAAGTCCTAATCAGACTAATACCCAACCAAAACCAATGATGAGAGGATCCTTCCAAAGAAAGGCCATACCATCTTGGAATTTCAAATATCTAATTCAAATTTAATCAGGGGTGATTCACAAAGACTTATCTATAAGCTATTAAAACCCTTGCATTTGTATCTTTAAACTGGGCAAAACAGCGTATCACAGGACAAAAACCTTTTCAGCCAAGGTATCTCAGCCTAACTTAAGAGAGTGCCAGGACCCATTATTCTTGTGGAAATGATTTTTTTAAAACAACAACAACAACAACAACACCTTGCTGTTTCAATGCCATTGCTCTTTACTGGCACAGCTGCTCTGTCATGTGGTCCTCATTTCCTTCCCACAAGTCAATGGGAAAACCTGGAAAGCTTGCAGCAAGAAAATCAATGGGGATCTCATGATTTCATCTGATGGCAGGAGCATGGTAGTGATTTTGGACTTCTTTGTTTAAATAAGGGAATATATCTGAAAGAATAACCCAGTGGATCACAGGTTGCTAGTTATAGATAAAAGAGCAGGAACATATTTACCTGTCTTTGGTTCCACAGAAAAATAAGGTTGACCTTGAAGGATGCTGTAAACTACTCTGGCACTGTTGCCATATGTAGGGTCATCTGCATCAGTTGCTGTTACTTGTACCACAGAGGTTCCTGAAAGTGTTCAGAAATAAAAATAATTTTTTTAATGTTTGTCATGCAACAGAAAAACAGAATATTGTGCTTCTGAGGTGAGCATTTTTAATGACACTCAGCCAATAATATAGCTACGAACCATCTTGACATTTAGATTACAATGAACTTCTTTGATGCTTTTAACATCAAACAAGTTGATAACAATTGTCAGCTATTCATCTGATGTCATTTTTGAACTGCAAAACCGGATAGTACCGGAAATAGAAGGCATCTTCCATTTGCTCCCAGAGAAAATTCATACAAACGAATCAAGTCAATGTCAAGGCAATTCAGCAATCTATCCATCTATAAGACTTTAATATTGATCATTCAAAAAAGATTTTGTGCTATAAAACTTATAGTATCAGTCTTCTCCTACCATTTGAAGCAATTACTCCAGACTAGAAAATCTCAGTATGTGCCAAAAAAAGGTTTTGTTTTTTTTCTTAAGACTGTAAGTACTATAAAGCAAAATATTATGGTTAATTTGTATTAGGATTCTAAAAAAGTACAAAAGGAATACATTCTCTAACCCTTATTAACAGATGCCCTCTAAAATAAATAAAATACCTTTACTTCTGAAAATGGTTCCATATTTTTGTTTATTTAATGAGGACTTTCTCAAATATTGCCAACAAATAAAATTGAAAATGGCACCACAATGTTTGCAAGTATGTTGCTATGTTTATCTAATCTTTTTGGAAACATATGGCAATGCAGTTATGCCATTAGGGCAACCTATAAGGCAGAGTTCCAGGTTTTATTTCCCACTGTGATCTAGAAGGTCCATAGCAGGAATCACACCCCACTTATTGAAATAAGTAACCATAATCCGAATTTTAATATTACCTAAAAGCACATTTGGATTCTGCAGAACCTTCCTATTCTGAGGGCCTTTATGGATCCCTTGTCTCTGTCACTGCTGCCCATCTCTTACCGAGGAAACTTACTAACCTTGATATGACTCTTACTTAAAACAAGCTTATTTTATCACATTTAAGGAATAAGTCATTTGAGAACAAAAGTGCCTCTACAAAATTATTCTCTTGGGCAGCATGACCAAAGAAAAGGATTGTTGAAGCTGTAATTAAATCTGTGGAGGATTCCAAGTTGCCTGGTTGTGTAGTAGAGAAACCTTTTTCTTTCCATCTATGCTCTATTCTGTTAGAAGATCAAATCAAATCAAGTCTTTATTGCGGTCATAGACCAGCATAACTGCTAGAAGATTGTTTTCCCCAAATACATAATCAAGTTAGCCTTTAGGTATGTTGTCCTAAATAGAGAGTGTTCTGAAAAGATTGCTGATGTGGGAGTAATAGAAACAAAGTCAGAGTTTTTCATCAGAAGACGAATTGTAAAGCAAAGAAACAAAGGCTTGTGGCAGACAGGAGAGGGGAGAAAAGATATATAGATAAGCAAAATGGTTATGTAATGATATTGATACCTCAGTGTACAAGGGAGAGCAAGCGTAAGAAGTGAGTGAACGTGGAAGGCTATAAAGAAAAGCAAGAGACATTAGAGGAAAGGGTGAATTATTACAGACTTTCTTTATAATCTGTCTAAAACTGCCTGCAGGAGCAGTGTAAATTTTCAGAGATATACAGAAACAAAACAAAACAAAACAGGTGCTCAGGGACTCAGCAGGACTTTACAAGACAAAACTGTAAATTACAAACTCCCAAAGCAGGTTCACAGGAATAGCTGTGTGGACAAACTACCTCTCCAATGATTCTTCTAAACTATTCAAGTCTACCTAAAGGTAGAAATTCAGAGGCAGCTCAGGCAGGTACTGTAGCAGAGGCGGCCTGCCTCCTGGGCCTACCGGATGCAATTCCAACAGACAGAACCCACAGTATACATTATCTGCCAGATGTGATGAGGTGGGCAAATGCATTTGGAGAGAGGTGGTTCCTCAGATAACCCAGCCACAAGTGGATTTAAATGTAAAAATGAATTAGACCTGGAACTGGCAAACAATGCAGCTCACAGAGCAAAGGTGTAATATGTACAGCCAGTGGTGGAATTCAAATATGTGAACAACTGGTTCTCTGTGTGGATGCCACTTCCTGAAGTCCATTCTGGGCCTGGGCAACAAAAAAATAGCTACCAGTTCTGCTGAAGTGGTGTGAACTGGTTGAATCCCACCACTGTGTACATCTTTATGGTAGACATAACTGTCTGTGCTGCTGAATTTTGCACCAGCTGAAGCTTCCAAATACTGTTCAAGGGCAACTCTATTAAAGCACATTACAGAAATTCAAACAGGTTACTAAGACAGGAATGACAGTGAGCAGAGCCCTGGATATGGGAATGGTGCAACTGGTGTACAACATGAATCTATGCAAAGGCTCCTAACCCTGATTACTACCTTTTTTCAAGCAGGAGTCATGAGTCCAGGAGGACACCCAGATTGTGCACAGGGTCTGTCTGTTGGTAATGCCACCAGCACCAAACATGGTATGGTTCCAGAACCAGAAGGCCCCCAAAGTGTCTCAGTCTTGCCAGGATTCAGTTGAAGCCTATTGTACCCTATTCTAGACCCTTACAATCTCCAAGCATTGGGATAAGACATTTGCAGTTGCTGAATTCGCCAGAGGTGTAGATGTGTAATTGGATATCATTTTGATAAAGATGATCAGTTTGGATCATGATCTTGATCTCAGATGTTGGAATTAGTCATTAAGTCAATTTACAGCAGTGTTGTTGGCAGTGTACAAAATGGACAAAAAGTGCACAAGGTAGAAAAGATAGAGGCTTTCATGACTGTTCAAGAGTGAAGAGATTAAGAGTGACAAGACCCAGCTTATAGTCCACCTTCAAGCATAGAAGGTTACTGCGTTTCTTTAAATCAGGTACTTTCCATCAGTCTGCTGTGGGGGGAAAATGGGAAAGGAAATATTAAGTATATTACCTTGAAGGAAGAGCCTGAGATTAATCTTAATGTGATTTTTTTTAAAAAAAACCTTGTGCTAATATAGACATTTAAAAACTGAAAATATGTATGTATGTATTGTTGTTGTTCGCTACGAAGTCATGTCCGACCCATCGCGACCCTATGGACAACGTTCCTCCAGGGCTTTCTGTCTTCTACCATCTTCTGGAGTAAATTTAAGCTCACGCCTACTGCTTCAATGTATGTATAGATGTATGCATGTATGTATGGCATGTATCTCCAGCCTGAATGTGTCTGAACATAAGCGGAATGCTTCTAATTAAATGGCCTAAGTTTCTTATGAAATAGAACCAAGACTAATTTTCTCAGAATCAATTTTTGGACATAATTTCTTAACTTTTTTTTTCTTTTTTCAACCCAATTCATACAGGCCCAGATATATACATACATACAAATCCAGAAAAAAGATCATCTTTTGGTGGCCACTAGCTACTGCTATTTCTATCAATACTGTGAAGCCCCACAGTTCTGAGGAACTTCTCTGTGGGGAAAAAAATCATTGAAAAGATCTCCAATTACTCTGCCGAATTACAAATTGGATAGAGAAATTAGTATCAGGAAGATTAAATATACTAGGTGTGCACAAAATGTCTTTCTTTTATGTTCTTTTCTTTAATGTGATCCACTTTCTGCTTTAAGAATTTGACCCCAATACTTTCCATGCTCTGTGTCTTCAAAGAACAACGTTTTACAAGTTTAATTCCAGGATGGAGGAGTTTTCAAGATGTCTACAATTCACATACTGAAATCTATCTTCTGTATTTGTATAAAAATGATTAAAAAGCAACATACACTGAGAGTACTGTATATATATTTTACTCCTGAGCTTTGTATTTTACATCCTGGCAACTGGATAAAAGAATGGTGGTCTAAAATTTATCTAAGTGTTGTGTTACATGCAGTAAATGTGATATGAAGTCATACTGCAAAGTTCCTAACTCCTCCTTTTTAACATTATGACCATTATTTAGTGCCCTTTCCTTTGTTCTCCTGAGTACAATGTTGCATTCTAGAATTTATAATCTCTCTTGGAACCACAGCTGGAGCTCTTGAGACTTGCATTTACTGACAACAGTCTTTATAAATACCTCCAGCAATCAGCTCTATTTTTACAGTTAGTAATTCTTGAGAAAGTCACAGAAGCATATATAAACTTCAGTGACAGCCTCTACAATTCCATTAGCAAAACTGTATAAATCCAGAAGTTCACCTATAGACAATATCATACATTTTGCCAACCCAGTTGCTCAACTTCAGGAGTCAAATTAAAAAAAGAAAAAGAAGAAGAATTAGACTATTGACTAAATCCATATACATTTTTTGGTGTGTGAAAATTCTCCCAATTGTATAAAGTACATATACAGAAGAGAAGAACAAGGATTTTCTAGCCAGAAAAATACTGAATGTCAGGCACAAAATAAGTGGGTGTTCATGAACATATGTGTGTCTCCAGCTTGTAATGTTATATAATGAAAAAGCATACAGAATGTTCATTAATTATCTGGGAAATTTTGAAGCAAAAATCAAAAATGAATATTTACTATGAGAAAAACACAAAGACAAATTTATGCTACAGCAAGAAACCATCTGGAAATAAAACATGTATAAGGCAGTAGCCATGGCTTTGGGGAATGCAGAAAGTAATCAAATATGGCAGCATTTCCATACATCCTAACCACGAGTGGACAGAAGTTCAGTTAGACAAATGCATTAATTTATTTCTGAAGAAACAGCATCCACACCAAGGTGAAAATTCAAAAAAATCATCAATTATTCTAAATGTGCTTTAGAATTATAACATGGCGTGCTCTGTTTTATATGCTAAGGGCATAAATGATAATGTCAAGGAATAATATATGTAGTTACCATGATTGTAAATTATACTGCTCTAATTCGTTTGGTAATTGTATTTTTGAACCATTTTATTATGCTTCATAACTCTTTATTGTATAGTCATTAATACTATTCAATATAAATGTTTTGTATCTCTCTTGAGATTTGTCATTTTATACAATCCTGCATTTGAAAAGAAGTACATGAAGTTCATGAAGAAGAAATGGACTGAACTGAAAAAAATATTCTATTCCTTTTCCTGATCAGCTCTTGAATGATTAACTTCCTACCACCAACAACTACCAACTGTCTTTGCAAGGATATCATGCTTGCTATGGATAGTCAACCTGTATTTCACTGAATATAGACAATGCCTCGTGAATAAAAGCAGTTATTTATTTGTTAAGCGATCTCTTTTGTGCATCAGAAGATATGACATGTGGCCTAATGCCTTAATAAGTATGTTAATTATCGAGACACCATGCTTTTTGGATCATCTAAGCTTCTGTTAAGGGACGCGGTGGCTCAGTGGGTTAGGACGCTGAGCTTGTCGATCAAATGGTCAGCAGTTTGGCGGGTCGAATCCCGAGTTCCACGTAACAGAGTGAGCGCCTGTTACTCGTCCCAGCTTCTGCCAACCTAGCAGTTTGAAAGCACGTAAAAATGCAAGTAGAAAAATAGGGACCACTACGGTGGGAAGGTAACAGCGTTCTGTGCGCCTTTGGCATCTAGTCATGCCGGCCACATGACCACGGAGATGTCCTCGGACAAGCGCTGGCTCTTCGGCTTTGAAACAGAGATGAGCACTGGCCCCTAGAGTCGGAAACGACTAGCACACATGTGCGGGGGAACCTTTACCTTTTTAAGCTTCTGTTAACAGATATTTTTTTTTCCTCTTCCTTTCCTTTTAAACCTTTGTATAGACTTATTGGCTATCTGAACAGGCAAGGAAGATGGAGACAATTAGAAAGGAGACAAATAGGGGGGCAGAGGCACACTTTTTAATTTTCTTGCTATTTGTGACAACATTTACAATGAAAAGCTAAACAAATGGAAGGGGAAGGGGAGGGAAAGGGACTGGTCTTACATGTATGTGAAATTAACTTTTCCAATATTAGAAGGGCAGGACTTCATTTCTCCTTAGTATTTCATGAATGCAGGAGATGTTTAATTAGAAATGGTGTCATACATAAACAAAATTGGTACATGCTGAAATTCCCTTTTGAATACAATGATTTGAAGGTTAAAACAAAGTAGTTTTTAAATTACTTTAAAAATTCTTTTAAGTGTTTTGCTGAAACTCCTAAGTATTAAAAAGCGGTTTTAAGCATATATAAATATATGTCTCATTTTTATGTAACCGTTTTTTAATAAAAAATGATTTAGGCAGACTTAACATTTCTTCTAGCTTGTACTGACTTACATTTTTATTGCTGAAGAGTATAAGGATTTCAAATCACCGTATTATAGTAAAACTTACCTGGGAACCAATAAAGCAAGAATTCTTCTTTCCACTCTTTAGCTTTAACAGATCATGTCTCCATTTCCTAAAAGCATACTTATCTTTTTCTAAAACTAACACATTTTCATTTATTACTTTGTTATTCTTTAAAAAAAAATCTTGGATTCCAAACTCTAGAGATATCACTGTGGATTGGATGAGCGATTGAGAATTTTAATTTGAGCATAGGTATCATCCTGCCATCATCTTAATTTTTTTATCATATTTTTTCCCCAGAAAAATCCAAGGATGTAGAAAGTTTTAGCCTATGGTTTATTCATGTGCAAATTATTTCTGCACAATAAGAAACCAAACTAGAAGAAAAATATGAACAACTATAAGAACTTTACATATTCCGTTAGATAAACGTTAAATATGAAAAAAATAGGATAATGATATTTTTAAACACTGGTGGCTTTCTGTAATCAGTGCTGAAATCTAAATAACCAGAATGTTATTTAAGAATTAAATATATCTTAAGCCTTTAAAGAGTCAAAGAGATTGGTAGTATTTAAGCTTTAATAGCTCATTTTGGCTGAAATTACTTTTACTGTCCTCAGTACCCAATTAATAAAGTCCTTGTCATGGATCTAATTTTAAAATATGTGAGGTAGATACTTCATTTCTCCTTAGTATTTCATGAATGCAGGAGATGTTTAATTAAAAATGGTGTCATATAAATAAACCATGACTTGCTGTGACTATTTAAGATAAATGTCACACAAGCAGTTCATGAAGCTAAATTCAGTATTAATACAGTATTAAATATTACTCTACCAGTAACCACAAAGGCATTTAAATATATCATACTATGAAACTTGAACTAGATTTAATGTTCTGTAATATGCAAAGCTCATGAACTATATATAATCCCACTTAGATATTATTTTCTAGTGATTTCTCTGCCTTTTGTTAGAATTCCTTTGTAGAGGAATTGCAATTTTGCTGTTTTGCCATCTAAAGAAGAATACTTATATACAAAAATAACTTGTATTTGCAAAACAACCAATAGAATCATTTGTATACATGGTAAACATATATGGATTTCTATCTCAATAACCATTCCATTTCAGTTACATAACATGTAAAACCTTACAATTAATAACATGCTACATGAGTACACTGTTTGAGTGATTTTGAGTGTTCCAGTGAAATGTGGTGGGCATAGTGTACTTAGATTTCAAAAAGACATTTAACAAAGTAGACCACAACCTACTTCATGGTAAGCTAAAACATGGTAAGCTAAAACACCATCAGAAGGATTTGTAACTGGCTGACAAATTGCACTCAATGTGAGGTTCTCAATGGAACTACATCTATACAGAAGAAAGTAAGCAGTGAGGTACCCCAAGGTTCTGTTTTAAACCCAGTACTCTTCAACATCTTCATAGATGATTTAGATGAGTGAATAGAAGGGGAACTCAACAAATATGCAGACAACACTAAACTGGCAGGAACAGCCAACAATCAGAAAATAGGCTCAAGATCAAGATGGATCTCAACAGACTTGAATACTGGGCTCTATCTAACGCAAAGAAATTCAGCGTAGAGAAAAGTAAGTTTTTACACTTAGGCAAGAAACATGAAATGTACAGGTATAAATTAGGTGAAACCTGGCTCAAAAGCAGTAAATGTAAGAGGAATCTTGAAGTCCTAGTGGACACTCAAATATTAGCCAGCAGTGTGCAGCAGCAGCCAAAAAAACCTAGATTATATTAACAGAGGGATAGAATCAAGATCACGTATTAGTATTGCTTTATAAAGCCTTAGTATGATCACACTTAGAATACTGCATCCAGGTTTGGTCACCATATTATAAAAAAGATGTAAAGACTCTGGAAAGTGTGTAGAAAAGAACAACAAAGTTGATTAGGAAGCTGGAGAGTAAAACATATGAAGAAAGGTTGCAGGAATTGGGCTTGTCTAGTCTAGTGAAAAGAAGGACTAGGGGAGACATGATAACAGTGTTCCAGTATTTGAGGGGCAGCCACAAAGAAGGGGGGGGTCAACCTATTTTCCAAAGGACCAGAAGGCAAGACAAAAAACAGTGGCTGAAAACTAATCCCAAAGAGAAGTAACCTAGAACTAAGGAGAAATTTCTTAATAGTGAGAACAATTAACCAGTGGAACAGCTTGCCTTCAGAATTTGTGAGTGTTCCATCACTGGAGGCTTTTAAGAGACTGGACAGCCATTTGTCTGGAATGGAATAGGGTCTCCTGCTTGTGCAGTGGGTTGGACTAGAAGATCTCCAATGTCATTTCCAACTCTGTTATTCTATTATTTTGATTCTTCACCACAGCTTCAGAAGGATCCACAAAGCAAATTCAAATATTTTTGTATTTGTTTTTAAATGTTGTATGCAGGTATATACATGGAAGAATACATCACATTTTAACATATGATTTGCTACTTGCTTCTTCCCCAGCAGAAATCTAAAATAGGTGGCCTCAGATACACAAATTTGAAAGTGAAAAAGAAAAGTTGGGGAAAGCTCCAAACTACAAAATGGTATATTAATAGAGAAATGAGTAGGACTCAAGCTGGGGTCTCTAGAGGATTATCTAGGTAAATTTTGTTTAGGTATTAGAACTGGAATTCCAGAGTGGTGCTTATGTTCACTAAGGGAGCATCCATAAGCATGTCTGGATATTGCTAGACCACCACAGTGACCGTTTTATAAATGGACTAGTAATCAGTTACTCTGCCTAATTAAGAAGCTGCAAATTAGATGTGGCAGTAATAGCCAGCTTTCTGCATCATTCCCATTCAGAAAGTTGTTAACAGGACTGTATCCTGGCCTCTTTCTTTTTAACAGGTATTTCAATTCAATGGTTATTGCCTCAACTAAACAGGAATTTTGGCCCACTACACTTAGACGGTTGACTGTGTTCTTGTATCAAGATGATGAAGCTATTCTTTCAGTCACTGAAGTTGGTCTCAGAAGACATCTACTGGCAGTTACTGGAGAGAAGAATTGCTTACAATTAACGACACCAAAACTAAAATTATGGTCTTTTCAAGGGGAACTGAGATGCCTTAAGCATCAATAGCAGGCGAATAACAATACTGTAGACCAACTTTTATCTTTTAAATATTTCAACAGTATTCCAGCAATTGGGCATCTAGGAAGAACTCATTAAAACTATTTCTAATACAGCTAATATTAGTGATAAGCTACACTCAGCTTTTTTTCATGCTACAGGAGGTAAGAATGTACTTGCTACCATAACACTTTTCAAAGCTAAATCTGTCTCCAAAATATTATATGGTTTGCAGGTTTGTGCATCCAGTAACTTAAAATCCCTTGATAGAATACAGTCCAAATTCTTGACAATGCTTATAACACTTCAATCAGAAACTGGGTTGAATCCCTTGGATTTCAGGGCCCATGTATATGGCTCTATTTTGGGCTTAAGCTTCAGTTTTCCTGTAATTTCCCAGCTTTCGTGATTCTTTTTAAATCCCCCCCCCCTTTTTGGAAGAAAGTTTACAAAATGACATATCACTGTGTTTCCTAGCCTTGGGAATTCCAAAAGCAAGAGCTGTAATACAGCAGCAAGGGATCACGCATCTCTTCAGGTAGAGCAAGAGATATTAGGCCACCGTGACTGGCATTATATAAACTGGAGACCTTGCCAGCCCAACAAACTAATGTCACCTGCCATCGCACCACAGAAATTCCTCTTTAATCTCATTTAATGTCTTTCCTTCTGCATTATTGGAAAGAAGTTATAATAATATTCCTTTGTAGATCAAACCTGTTTTTGTGCTTTGGAGGAACCTGAGATCCTAGCATACATGTTCCTTTGATGCCCTTTCTACTGTAAGCTACATTCCACCCTTATACTTTCATCTGAAACAGGGTTTTTTTTTTTCTGTCTGGAGGACAATACTAGTTGTTCCTTGCTAACAGACCAGAATCCCAACAGTTTCAAGACAGCTGCAACATTTCTCAACTGCAGTTTCCCTATGTAGAAAAATATCGTGTTAATTTTGTACAATGTACAATTTTATTTTATTCTCCTATATTTTTACTTTGTCTTATCTTTGTTTTACTTTAATGCAACTGACTAATGTAAGATTTTACTTATGCATATTTAGAGACAGACAAGCTCATGCCCCTGTGTTATCACTTAATACTAAAATACTCAATAGATATTGACTCAACAGTTCAAAAGCGGCTGACCACAAGTAGATAAATGAGTTTAGCTCATTAAGAAGAGACTGGACAGCCATTTGTCTGGAATGGTATAAGGTCTCCTGCTGGACTAAGTTGGGCAACTTAACGGGGACATGAAAGAAGGCTCCAACTAGGCAACAGTGATGTCACCATTCAATCCTTTCAACCCAGAAGTGCTTTGGTGCTCCCAACACAACAGTAGTTGTAATTGAAGTAGTAGTAGTGGTAGTACTTGAAGTAATAGTAGCAGCAGCAACAGTGATAGGTAGAATTCTAGCATTTTATTTTAAAGTATTTTTATTAATTACCGTAGCTATTTTGGTTTTAGCATTTAGGTCCTACTTTTAATATCCTGCTATCTATACTTATTGTAGTATAACAATATATACTCCTGGTAATATCTTAGCAAGTTTTCCAGCTTCTAGGCATTTTATTGTTCTTTCTGAATCCCATCTATACTTTCTTTTGTCTCATGGTGTTCTGCTTTTTGCCTTTTAATCTTTTAAGATGTCAACATTTAATTTGCTGGTCAGAGACCATAATGAAAATAAACAAAATCTCGAAATCTTCCACAGCAGTCAGACTGTCCATGGCATGCTCCAAAAATGTAAAATGTAACCAAAGGCCAAAGAATCTGGGGAACAAGACACATAGAAATTATTTGATCTTTAAAAACAAGACCCCTGACAAAAATGTGCTACCACCTTTTCAATAAACAAAAGTTTTAAAATGCTGCATAACATACAGTTGGCATAACTAAGTTGTCATCAAGGATAAATTTCCATAATGTCCTGAAACAGGATTGCAGATTTATTCCCCAAGGAGAATCTCTAAATCGACTGGGTAAACAAGCAATAGATGAAAAATATCTGAGTACAGGTGTCAGTGCGCAAAATGCAACCCTCCTAGAATATAACTGGCATCATAATAAAGGAGACTATCAAACCAGGCATAGAAGCAATTATTCCGACTAGAAGAAGCAAATGTCCTAGTATGTATCATTTGACCAACAGCACAGCAAAAAGAGTGTTATGAGAATACTAGATGCAGTTGTGTGTGTCTTGCTCAGTGTAATATAAATTATAATCAGAGACATGAAGACTACCGGGCGGGGGGAATACCCAGAAGCAATAGGAAAAGATCAGGGTGGGATTTTTTGTTTGTTCTCTTTTCTAAAAGACTGAAAATAAATAGATTATGAAATATTTCCAGCTTTTTTCTTTAACCACATAAGATGGTTAAAGTGTCAAAGAAAATAGTCCTTGTTTGAAAATACAACAAATCCAAAAAAACATGTAAAAACAGAAAAATGTGTTACAACAGAAAGTTTCAGATACCCATGACACTGAAAAGTTTCAGGAAAAAATGGAAAACATTTCCTATGGTAAATGAGTATTTTCTGAATCTTGCCCTTCTCATACTTTTTTTTTAAAAAAAATAGTGTTTTCTTTATGGGTCTGTATAATATTGATGGGAGTTTTTCCTCCCACTTTAGTGTTATTTGCCTGTCTGATTCTGCTCAACAGACAAAAATGAAAAGACACAGCATTCCTAAAACCTTTAAAATTAAGAACATTTTAAAATAAATTCAAGTAAATATACAATCAATGTCTGAACAAAATGACTGCCCATCTATCCATCCATTCCACAGAAATATGTACTATCATATATTTTCTATCTTTAAGAGAAGCTACTTTCTTTAAATAGATATTTGGAAAATGTGTTGCAATTTGTACTTAAAATTCCTTTAAAAATTGTGTATCCTCTCTTTTTAAAGTGACTGTGTCCAACCCATGGCCCAAGGGCTGCATGTGGCCCTGGACAGCTAGTAATGCAACTCCACAAAATTTATACATTAAAATATTATATATTTTATGTCCACTCAATGTGGCTCAGGCAAGCCAAAAGGTTAGACAGCCATGATGTAGAGGATACCTACAAGCAGCTTCATCTACATTTCTTCTCCAGAAATTATTCTGGAGTTATTGTCCACTTGGCTTTGATATTGTATTAAAAGAACGATAGGGAAAAGACAAGCTATCAAGCTAGCAATAACAGTTTTACATTCATGTTAATAAAATCATATTGCAGTTAAAGTTATTTACTATTCATCCCTCTGCCCTCACTAATATTTCAACTGTTCCTCTCCTTTTATGTTGCTACAGGGATAAACTATTTCAAATACAATGCTCAGTAACTTGAGTCTTTTCTGATTTAGGTTTTATATTTTCTCCGTACAATCTGGGTAAGTGTTTTCTTAACATACTTATATAAGAATTCAAATGAAGAAAACAGATTTTCTTCTCTGCTTTCCACACCCCGAGATAGCACCATCTATTTATAAATGGCCATTTCTGAAGGGAAAAAAATATCTAGATATACTGTAGATTGGCTGCTTATTGGTCCCAGAGAAAAATCAGCTTAAGATACAGTGCAATTGATAATATAATATAATATATGCTACTTATTTCAATTCAGCTTTTCATAGGGCAAAGTTGTCTCTGGCATTATAGTCTTTTATACATACATGAAGAAATTCTATTAATTTTAATGGATTTACTCCCAAACAAGAACAGCATAGGCAGACACTCTTTCAAAGGCTGTGGGGCATACTTTTTTCCTATTTATTTTTGATGGCTAGGATGATAATAAGAGCCAATGTGGGAAAGTGGTTAAGGTATATCAGCTAGGAACCTTTAGGCACAAAGCCAGCTGGGTGACATTGGTCCATTCACTTTCTCTCAGCCCTAGGACAGAGGCAATGGCAAATCAATTCTAAAATCTTGCCAAGAAAAGTGCAGCAACTTGTCAAGGCAGTTTCCAGGAGTCAATACTGATTCGAAGGCGCATGAATGAATGCATGCATGCATACACACACACACACACAAAGGATGACAGTGAAGATGATGATGATTAAGAAGTTAACAGTGTAAACCTACTGCAAAGCTTAACAACCATTTTCATCTGTTCTTTGCTTTAAAGCAAAAGAAAACCATGCTATCAACCTTGGCAAAACTGCCAAATTTTCATGACATGGTTAGAGGGAGATTCCAGGGCTAGACAAAAAAACTGGGTTCTCTGTTTCCCAAACATCACCTTAAATGTATCAAGTGACAGGTGTTGTTAGCTATTAAAGTGATGTGACAATAAACCATTTAACTATATTAGGAAAAGCCATTTAACCATTTAACTATATTAGGAAAACCCAGATAATTTTACAGATCATTATAACAAGAATGAAATAAAGATTATGATCTAAATCACCTAAGCACTTTTTCTTATCTGGTAAGACTACAGAGGCTTAAATATATATATATTGATTTCCTGAAGAAAAAATCATCAGGGATATGAATAAGAATTATGTGGAAAGAGGCTTGTAGGCTTAAGGGGAACTTTGCTTTGAATTAGGTGGTCACAGCAGATACTGGTATTTTGATTATACACTTTTATTAACCGGCTCAAGGGACGCGGTGGCTCAGTGGGTTAGGATGCTGAGCTTGTCGATCAGAAGGTCTGCAGTTTGATGGGTCGAATCCCGAGTGCCGCGTAACAGAGTGAGCGCCTGTTACTCGTCCCAGCTTCTGCCAACCTAGCAGTTCGAAAGCATGTAAAAATGCAAGTAGAAAAATAGGGACCACTATGGTGGGAAGGTAACAGTGTTCCATGCGCCTTTGGCATCTAGTCATGCCAGCCACATGACCACGGAGACATCCTCAGATAAGCGCTGGCTCTTCGGCTTTGAAATGGAGATGAGCACCAGCCCCTAGAGTTGGAAACGACTAGCACGCATGTGCAGGGGAACCTTTACCTTTACCTAAGGATTTAAACCTGCTCACCCATGTTAATGACAATATACATTTATAATTGGTGACATTCATTTATGTAATTTATGTCTATAATTTTTTCCATAACAGCAGATAACTTGATGATTGAGTCCTTAGCCCATTCATTATAGATCTCTCTTGATACTTTTATTTCCTACTAGTGCCCTCTAATGTCCAACCTTCAAAGTTGTCTTATAAGTTTTTGCAAACATAAATATATACATTTCCCACAGGAAAATTCCTTTTTTTAACTTCAAAGTCTTAAATCAAGTTCATTTGAGCCCTTAATTTTTTGGGGGATCTTTATAAAGCAACACCAATTGTCCTATTCCTGTATATTGAAAAAAAGCTTTTTTACAGATCTCTGATTTATAAAGTTTTTTTTAAAGTACTGAAGAAAACACACCCAGTGATTTCACTAACTGTTCACTCTGAAGCTACTCAATCTTTAATATGTAGTGAAAAAAATAAACAAATCCAAAGTGATTAAGAGGTCAGCCTCAGTCAAAAAGTCCATCAAAGCTACATTAACAGCTATAAGCATAATAGAATCCTGCAACTCCCAGTTGACCACAGGTTGATTGCAAAAAGTCAATTGCTGCCACATGCCTCATTATAAAATAGATGTTCAGATTACATGTAGGTAAGCTTAAGTTCTCTTTCTCTGAAAAATTTCTGGAAATCCAAATCCAGCATTCACATGTTATTTTCAGCCATAGCATTATCTCTCTATTTCTATTTCTTCTATTTCACAGAAAGCCATTCTCTTCTCACTTTGGATTTATTTGTTTTTTTCCATTGCTTTTTAAAAATTGAGAAACTTTAAAACAAAAAGTTTTATTGTACACACTGTATGTTTATTGCATTCAGCAAAGGGTGATTGGGGTGTTGATTTTAGAAAGTTTTAGGATTCAGATGGACTTTGAAATTAATTGAATCCTTCTTATGGGAAACTTTCCATGTTTACATTTAGGAACAAAAATAACAGATAAGATGACTTTAAAGGTTGATCACTAGAAGTCACCAGAGGGAAACAAATATATTGGTGGTTCTGATGAGAGAGAATGAATACTGAATTCAGAAATAATTTCAAAGATAGCTACTATAATAGCTAAACTGATGGAATCATGGGAAATGAACAAGTTTCATTACATAAAACTGAAATTGATTTCAATGTGCATTTAAAACAAAAAAGATGAAATCCTGGCTATAGAAATGAAACCAGTTGATGTTTTAATAATTAAAGATATGCAAATACTAAACCAGAAGAATGATGCAAAGAATCTTTTCATATGGAATTTACAAAAGGGTCTTGTTAAAGTTGTCAATGATTTTGTTAGAGGAGACAGTGAGAATATGAAGTGTGACTTGGATATTCTCTTTAGAGTGGACTTGTTAAAGTTATCAACAACTTTGAGACAAGAAACGGAATGTGAAAAGAAAGCAGATGTTAGGATAATACCTGGGGAAAATAAGGTTGTTGGAAGTAAGAGGGGAAAAATACAAAGATGGTTTATTTGCTCAAGGTTAAAATGAATGAGTTGCTATTCCTAGTAATGTTCAACAGATTCTTGCTTACTAGGACAGGATGATTTGCAAATCCATGTGTTGCATTTTAAATGATTCAATTAATAAATATATAGTTTGTAATACTTATGTGATCTCTGATAACTGTTAATGAACTTCTGCTGATTAAGATAAGAGTGCTGCTTTAAAGATTTGTGTGTGGCTAATGGGTGATATTTGGGATGAAGCGTTGCTTGCTGTATTTTAAGAGATAGTAATGAATTGTTAATGTTAGTTAAACTTGCTGGGGATGAAGGGAGGTTCTTTTCTCCTGCACTTTTTTATTTTTCTATTTTCTTGCCTATTTATAGTTTTATCTTTTGTAGTTTTAGATTTGACAAAACTTATAAAATCGTATTTAGAAATATACAATGTTCCATCTGCAACAAAGGAATAATAGTGTAAAATGGTTCCCCATCTTCCAGGGTGCAGCCTACTGCATTTTGCATCAGTCAAAATTTCTAGATAATCTTCAAGGGCAATTCCAAATAGAATTTACTGCAATAATCCAATTAAGAGGTAATGAAGGCATAAGTGACTATCCCCAGGTCCTTCTGCTCCAAATGAGATACAACTGACATATGGGGCTGAAGCTGAATTACTCTCCCGGCCATGATCTCTACCCTGTTTTTCAAGTAGTAGGCAATAGAATACAAGTGTCAGGGTCTACTCTTTTAGGAAGTGTATAACCTAGTTTAAAGCCAGCCTAGATGCTAACTATCAAACCTGGCAGTTTCTGGACAAAGAGAAACCTTGTGTTGCTAGGGTTCGGCATCACCTTATTTGGTCCCATCTATTTTTTTACTCCTCTAAACATCTGGGGAGAACATCTACAGCAGCTCCTGTCTGGAAGTGGAATATATAGCTAGGATATATCTATATACTGATGGTATCTCATCCCATACTAATCAATGAGAGAGAGAGAGAGAGAGAGAGAGAGAGAGAGAGAGAGAGAGAGAGAGAGAGAGAGAGAGAGAGAGAGAGAGAGAGAGAGAAATTGAAAGCTTTTCTGATCAGTTTTCTAGTGTGTAAAACTTCGCATTTGTCTACCTTAATAATTTGCTGGTACAGACTTTTTCATTTCATTCATACTTCAGTATTCTTGTCCACACATGTATATTCCTTATCTGTTCAATGGGCATATACCATTTCTATATAGAGAGGAGATTATAAAGAGGAATGCAATATTATAATAAAAAGTCATATGAATGCATATGATACAGTCATAGGACTGTGCACATTTGGAAAGGGATTTGGAAAGAGTGCTTCAGGTCTCTTGCAAAGACAGCACAGCTCTATTATTCATTGAGATGAGGGTGACTTTTATCAGACATCTACAAGGAATTGAAAAATGTATGACACTGTTTCAAGAGTTGCATTAAACCTAATGAATAGACTTTTCTGTATGCCTGAAATAAGATGCTCTGCTTTAATGCACAGAAGAGAAATACATGGGGTCCAAAGCATTTCTTCAAAATCATTTTCAATATATACTTGACAAGAATATAATACAAGCATGATATTTGACAAGAATATATGTAATTTTTGTACCTAAATAGCAACAAGTAAACATCTTGATATTTTAATAGTATTCAATTCTTCTAATCTGGGTTAAGAGAAATCTTTTTACTCTTATTAGACTCTGCATATATTATCTGTCTTCTCTTTATGATAGTGTAAAAGAAATGTACGATAAGGCAACTGACTGATTTCCATGTAAACAGAGATAAATGGAACAGTAAGCCGCAATAAAGGTAACAATGCTAAATGCATTTGTGTTTGGTCTCCCTGAGAAAACTCAAAAAATATTCATGATTGTATTCTCATACTGAGGTTTTTGGCCAAAGATCACAGCAAAAAAAATATTCCTTCATATAAACATTTCCACTAATTTGATTTACCACCAAAAAGCCTATTTTAAAATTTTCTGAGAAATGTCTTTAGAAATATAATTACTGATATTAGATACAAATATCTTGTATGAGAAGCCACACTAAATATAAGAATAGGTGAAAAAGAAAGTCCTGTTATTCCCTACAGTAGAAATGGTTTTGAGAAGACCATGTATTCAGCTTTGGCATTTCTATTTAACAGCATATCACTTGAGATGAAGCAAAATTCTAAGAATTTATTAGTATGAAAGGGAATAAATTATTCTTTCTAAGAGATGGTAAACTATCATCAATATTTCTTTTATTGCTGTTCATATACTGGAACTATTGATCATGCTAGAGGGGACAACAGTGACCTGCTGTCCTCTATTATTTTGGAGTTCAATTCTTCTCAATCACACAGGTCAATGGCAGGAGATTCTGGGAGTCTAAATCATCCAGAAGGACCCAATGATTCAATTATCTTTTGAGTTATTTTTCCTTTGACTCCCCTTTTCATCGCCAACATTTCCACTTTTTCAGAAGCAGAGGGGGATTTCACATAAAAGGTGTTTATTTAATTATAAACTGAGCGTGATGGTTCCAGAAAAAAACAACACGAGTGTCATTTTCAAACTCAGATTTAGAAAGGCACTGATCTGTCAGCTGTACTGCCCTTAATTACCCTCTTCATTTGGGAAAAATAGAAAGTTTTGCTGATAAAGGAGGCAGCTGAGTTAGAAGTACATATCAGCAGTCTAGGCAATCCTTAAACTAAGAGTTTGGCAAAGCTTGGCAAGTTTTTTAGGTTGCTGCATTAAATCAAACTTTACAGAATGCAGTTTCCGGAAAAAAAAAAACCTTTAATATATACCTTTTCAGTTTCAGAAAACATTTGATTTGTCTGGATTGTTGCTTTATTTTTGAAATAGCTGCTAACCCAAAAATTTCAATTTAGCTCAACTGGAAATTTAGAATAACACAGCTTTTGTTGTTCAAAGTTTGGATTTTCATTTTGAAAAAAATAAATAATAGAAAGAGCATTCTTTTGGGTGTCAACATAATAAATAATAATTTAGAACAAAACAAAGATTTTAGGTCATTTATACTTACCCACAGGAGACATTTCAGGCACTCCAGCAGTGTAAGGACCATCCAGAAATTTAGGCTCATTGTCATTGATGTCCTGAATCTTAATGACGAATTCCGACTCAGGCTCCACAGGTTTATTTGTCAGTCTATCTAGTGCTTGTGCGCGGAGGGTGTAGTAGGCCTGCTCTTCCCGATCAAGCCTCTTTGTAGCATGAATGTCCCCCGTGTTCTCATCAATAATGAAAATGGAACTTGCCCCCTCTCCCGACAAGATGTATTTGATGGAGCCGTCTCCTTTATCAACATCAGAGTGA
The DNA here is from genome assembly GCF_964194415.1 of Vipera berus. Taxonomy (NCBI): domain Eukaryota; kingdom Metazoa; phylum Chordata; class Lepidosauria; order Squamata; family Viperidae; genus Vipera; species Vipera berus. Next base: position 162,226,253 of record NC_138204.1, read on the forward strand.
AGCTGGTAAAAAATTGATGAGAGATGAGATTAACGTACAGGACAGTTGGCGATATGAATATATGTTTTAAAATAATCTGCATGTCATGCCTTAGTGTATGAAATTGTTTGTTCTTGGAAAAATTAAGGCAATATGTTGAATATGCACAGCATGTGGCAAATGATAGGAAGCTGTCAGCTAACTCCCATGTGTCAGATAGCCCTATGTCATACCCAAGATCGTATTTTCAGAAGCCACCATGTCAGATGAAGCTTTTTATGAGAATGCAAGCCTTGGTAATCTAATGCTATTTACTCAAGAGTTAATAGCCAGCTGAAATCCTTTGAAGAAAGGCAGCCTGTGTTTTGTATTCCTTTGGGTGTCAATGCACTTGCTTGCTAAATAAAACTTTTAATATTTAGGTTTCTCTAAATCATAAATAAATAAAAGAATGAATCAGTACAAAACTTCCACCCCCCTTCATATTTATTACAGTAATTTATTAATAGGAGGTATGTCTACTTCCATTTTGAAAGATCATATAACTGAACAGGAAGCCTAAATACTGGTAGTTCATCTTACCATTATTATATATTTTTATTTTTAAAAGGGAGCATTTATAAACTATAAGCATGAAACAAATGTTATCACTGTAGAGATAGTAGCTATATCAAGTTTCATTGTGATGTCTTCTCCAAATCTGTCAGAGGTTGTTTTTTTTAATCCCATTTATATCCCGCCCTTCTCCAAAGACTCAGGACGGCTTACAATTTAAAGCACAAATCAATGTGCTTAGCAATAGCCTTCATATGCCTGCTTATTGGGGCTTTCGCCCCCCCCCCAAGCGGCATTATTACAAAGTCAGCTTATTGCCCCCAACAATCTGGGTCCTCATTTTACCTACCTCAGAAGGATGGAAGGCTGAGTCAGCCTTGAGCCTGGTGGGATGCGAACCTGCACTAATTGCAGGCAGCTGGTGTTACTTAAGGAGGCATTAGCCCACTGCTCCACCAAGGCTCTAATATGCTACTCCCATTAAAAAAAAAAAAAAAACTTTTGGGTGAACACTCTATAACTACAAAAAACTTTCTGTATGTCATGTTGTTTGTAACCTTCAATTAGATAAAACAGTGCATCACAGGACAACAATTTTTGAATCCAGGTACAGCAAATATGATGAGTCAAACAATTATGTACAAAATCTGGGATCCATTATTCCTGTAGAAGTGATATTTCAAACATCCATAGAAAAGTTGTATTTGCAAACTTGTGGCTACTGCAGTGACACCATGGTCAGTTGCAGTCACGTGTTTATGAATTCCAAAAATCCCTGCCATCTTCATGCAAGCAAAGTCAATGGGAACGTCTGTCAGAAATCAAGCCTCTCCCAGTCCCACTGTTTGTTTGTTTTTGCCCCTCTCCCATGTTCATTCTGTTTATCTTTTTTTGTAAGGAAACATCTCTGAAAGGATAACTCATGGATAATGGGTTTTCTAGTATGAGTTGAAATGCACAACTTCTGGATGATACCAATATGGAAAAAACCCCTTTGTATGACTTTTTTCCATAGAGTATTCATTATATATATAAAACACGTATAGACACATAGACAGACACACACATACAGAGAGAGAGAGAGAGAACAGTCCTGCTTCATGGAAAAACATGTGAAACACACACAAAAAAAGCTTAGAATTAAAATAATGATTAAATACTTACTATGGACAGGAATATTCACTAAAGGATCTAAAACAAGTGTATTTGTCAAAAGGTGAAAGAAGAGAGTCTAACATCCTAGACTTAACCCACAGTAAGAAGAAGGAATTGATTGAAGAACTGAATGTTGAGGTAAGTCATCACTGTCTCCATGGAATTGTAATATGCAGAGCAGAAAGAATAAAGAACATTGTACCCTTCATACTAGACTTCATCAAAACTGCTTTTGATGAATACTGAACGAAGGTAGGCCAAATTTAGTGGCTTAAAATACTGAAGGAGAAAACTGATCAGATCGGATGGGAAGTTCTTACTTTCAGAAGAAGTGACAGACTGAAGACCACTGTGTGAAAAGCCAAGCCAATAATCATAGCAAAGAATAGAGAGCCAGTGAGTAAACTGGCTCTTCAGAATCTCTCCAGAGAAAGAGAGGACAGAAGCTTGCCCACATGCACTCCAAACAGCTGCTCCTTGCACCGAAAGCCACAAGGCAGCAATTTTCAGCAGGTTTTGAGTAGTGGGAAGAAACAGGAATCTTGCTCAAAAGTCAGCTAGTGCCTTTGAAAGTACAATAACTTTACAAACTACCTTTTCTAAGCAATTTGGAAATTGCTTGTTAATACTTTTAGTTTAATAAAGACCTTTGAAATTGACAAGTCTGAAAACACCAGGTGAGTTTTCCTTCAGCTCTTAATGAAAGAAAATTTTAATCACAAGTTTTAGAATTTTTTTAAATGAAATAAACAGCAAAAAAGCTAAATAAAACAATAACATTAGAAACAGATTACAAATGCAGATAAATTTGGAATATGATTTTGGGGTTAATTATAAATAATTATTCTCATAAGTAGATTTGTTTGGATTTTTGCAAGACAAAATAAAATAAGCAATTTTAAAAAGTGGATACTGGAAGGAACTATAGATTTTAGTTAAAGAAGAAAAATAATAAAACCTGATTAGCAGCTAATTAACTGACACATATAAAATAATACAAAATATTGAAAATATTGGACACGTTTGAAGAATGAAATCAGAATTTAGTATCAACCCTGGTCTCACCTTTAAATTATTTTTCTCCTTCTCTGTCTTATATGATATAATGTAATTATAAGGAAGGATAGGAACAGGAAAAAAGACTCTGGCAGAGTAGAAAGATAACCATCTGATTGTCAGACCAAAGCCTAAAGATGACACAGTGAAATCTAATTGAACCCAATCCCTTATTTGCTCATACCTAATGGACAGAACCTTGCCAAACTACCTAGTGTGTGTGTGTGTGTGTGTGTGTGTGTGTGTGTGTGTGTATTCTAGGGTGTGGCTTCTCTAAATTTCTTTCTCTTCAGCTCAGGACTGAAAAGTCTCTTAGCATGAGCTTTTCTCTGGAATGCATTGTCTCCTCCTTGGGAAAGCTCTATGCTGCCAAGACTCCCCTCCACTGCTTCTCCAGGTGCACATTCCAGCACATGATCAAGAAAACTGCCCAATTTAAACTGCCCGATCATTGCATTTAAACTGCCCGATTGCGTTTAAACTGCCCAGAGGTTGCTGGGAAGAGCTACAATCTGTGAGTTAAGAAGGAGGAAGGTGGAGGAGGAAAGTAGCTGAGCCCCGGCTGATTGGACCTCCATTGTCTTTAAACTGCCCAGAGATTGCTGGGAAGAGCTACAATCTGTGAGTTAAGAAGGAGGAAGGTGGAGGAGGAAAGTAGCTGAGCCCCTGCTGATTGGACCTCCATTGCGTTTAAACTGCCCAGAGATTGCTGGGAAGAGCTACAATCTCTGAGTTAAGGAAGAGGGTGGAGGAGGAAAGCACATATTTGAACTGGCATTGTATTGTGTTCATTTGAAGAACTTAGTTTATTTGAGAGAAAAAACACATATTTTAAAAAGCCCATGTTAACTAAGGGGATTCCTGTTTCACATCTGCATTACTGATTTATAGCCACTGTGTGATTTAAATTACTGTATTTGCTTTCTGTGCACTTATGATAGCAATTAGTGTGTAGTACTTTAATGAATAATTGCTATTCAGAGATCTAAAAATATTATTATACAGTAGTTTACTTTGATCTCCAAAGGCCAGCACTTCTAACATAATGTTAGAACTAGTTAGTTCTTTTCAAAAGCCCAGAATTCTGTGCTTAAAAATCCTGATCCATTTTTTTGCTATTTTGTTTTACAATTACCATAAATTGGCTCATTACAAAATTAGCAATGTTCCCATTGCTGTAAAAAAAAATACTCTGAAGACTTTTGTGAATACTGTTTTGAGTGTTTTAGTGCCAAGAAGAGAAAACTAAAAGGACATGATGAGGGAACAATGTATTACCAAAATATGTTGAAATGAGTCAGCTTCATATTTTCTCAGCAATTTTCACAATTGTCACGGTTGAGATATGCACACACACACACACACACACACACATACGTACATAAATTTTCTCTCTGTGTATTACTCTATATTCATATACATAGATTAGGACAGGTGTGTTTCCAGCTTTCACATGTCTTAAAATTGAAATTCTAGATTTCACAATTAGCACAATCAGCATCCACTTAAGAGAATTCTGGAAGAAACTTTTCTGACATACAGTATTAGCAAAACCTCTTCCCTTCTGGTCTTTATAAATATTAGTTATTTTCAAACCAAATATTTTGACATAAAGGAAGTTTTACAAAAGTGATATATGACTTAGAGCAGATAAACTATGGAATATTAGAAGGGGCAGTTTATTTAAAAAAAAACAACTAGTAAAATAGAAAGAGGAAAATAAATGGTTTGAGCACTGAAGAACATATTTATTTATTTATTTAGTGTTTAGTGCATATAGTGTTCTGAAGATATTTATTGTGAATTTTGAAAATAATATCATAAAACAGAATAGAACCTCTTTTTTAAGCTCGCAAAACTGATGAACAAGTCCTCCCTATATGGAATTGAAGATAAAAAAGGTTGGGTATACTTAATCTAAAAATTAAAGTCATCCTGGAGAGAGAAATTTGCCACGAGGTTAAAATCTATATAGCATATAGCATATGTGGAAGCATCACAAGTAGAAAACAAAATATTTTTTGAGATTTGCTTCTCTCGTTTTCCAAAAACAGTGCTACTAGCTTCTACTAATCAAAATCTTTATATGAGGTTTTTATCTCAAATGTCATTGTCCATTACAACAGGAATCAGTTTATCTCCTCCTGGTCAAGTTCTCTATGCTTTTGCTAAACACACTTTTAAGGTGTAACTAATCCTAAGCCCACAGTCTCTTATTTAAATAATTTTCCATCATTGGCATGATTCAGGATGCAAACAATTGCAAGGATACTTTGGTCTGGATTTTAATGAATTGATCGTGATGATGTATGTCATCACTGTACATCACATTATTTACTGGCTAAAATTCTGGAAAATTAACTTTGTCTATCTGGAGAGTAGTCAGTTTGAAGAAAGCCATTATAGTTGCTCATTTGTGAAGCCAAAAGATTCTGGTTAATAGTTGATTGTCAAAGATTGTAGTCTTGTATAAACATAGCCTGAATCTGTTATCCTTGTTTGCTTTCATCAGCTCCAGTTGTATTATGACTTTAGCTTTAGATTGCTAAACTAGTGGCTGTTTTGGTGAGCAATGTCTGTTGTCCTTTCAAGGAATTTCATAGTTCACAGTTCACATTTGATGAAGTGAAGGAAGAGACAAGGGAATATAATCAGTGAGGACAAAGCAAGTCCATTTGTCAGAAGACTATTGACTGATTATTGGGATTATTGGGTAAAGGGAAAACAAAATCAGAAATGAGACAGAATGAAGAGGGTTATTCAAAAGACACTATACATTTACTTTAAGTGCTTAGGGGTTCTTATGGCCACTTGCATTTTATTATATTATTCAGCACAAAAGTATTCCAAAAATATTAACTTTATTTTCTCTAAACAGTAATGTTATTCTTTAGATTTACCTTTCAGCAGTGGTGGGATTCAAATATGTGAACAACCGATTCTCTGTGTGGATGCTGCTTCTGGAAGTCCATTCTGGGCCTGGGCAACAAAAAATTAGCTACCCGTTCTGCCAAAGTGGAGTGAACTGGCTGAATCCCACCATTGCCTTTCAGAAATATTGGACTGAATATCTGTCAGTGCTCTACAATTAGCACACCCACAGATACAATGTCTATTATTTAATGTAAATAATCGTCCAAAGTATCTGAGATACAATCTGACAAGTGATTTAAGATATGAATTGGAATGTGAATGATTGGGCACAACTGGATCAGTTTACTCCATGTCTGAAAAAACATCACTTGAGATTTGAAGTTTTATTATAAGGATAAAACTAAACTTAGAAATAAAATATTGGGAAGAATAGAAATTTTCCATACTAGTCTCAAAAAAATAAAAATAAAGCAAGCAGCGTGTATGACAAAAAGGGTTGAAAAAGAATAGTGACTCAGAAGATCTGTATGACCTGTTCAAATTACATCAGCAGCTATTTTCCCCTTAATTTCACTTCTGTATCACTTTGAAACCATTGCCATCATATGTTTTCCAGGTGAAGACTTGATGTATCCTCAAAGAGCAGGCACATTGCTGAAGTGGAGAACGTGACCAGGCAGTGAGCACAGCTTCTCTGGATAAGGAGAAGCTAAAGAACGTGCCCCAATGCACTTTGAAAGACAGTTTCCTGTAAGGCAGCCTGCAGAAATCCTACAGGTAACTCACAAGAGCGCAGAAGCCAAGAAAGAAGGATCATGCTCGAGCCTCAACAGATTACACTGGGACTGATCTATTTTCACTTTCTAAAATGCATTTGTATTATAATTATATAAAAGCTACCAAGATCTTTGGAGCAGTGAGAAATTACACCTCCTGGTTAGCGTTCCTAGGATTCAGAAGGTGGATAAAGGGAAAGACATACGTACAAGGATTGAAAAATAATCTACAGCAAAAAGCTTGTGAAGAATTTAGACTATGAAAATTTAAAATGATTAATGGTTTTGTCTAAAATTGGATTTTTTTTTTAATTTTTATTTTTTTATTATTTTAATTCCATTTATATCCCGCCCTTCTCCGAAGACTCAGGGCGGCTTACAAGCTTTTGCTTATTTTAAATATTAAGTTTACTGTCCGTGTCTTCCAAGTGCATTGATTGGGGGATTTTTATAAACAAAAAAAGTGACTGTTGTTAAAGAGCAAAGACTGCAGAACATGTCGAATAGGATTAATAAGTTAAGAATACAGAGAAAGGGAAAAGAAAAAAAATGAGAAGAGCTCTCTTTTGGCAGTTACTTTCCCTTGTTGAACAAATTCAATAAAAGGGAGGAAGGGAGGGAAGAGGAGAGAGAGAGAGAGGGCTATTATCAGAGAAGCAGCGAGAAAAGTGAGAAAAGGATCATTAAACTGCATTACATCAGGGATGTTACAAATAATGTTGAGAAATGGAGAAAGAATATAAAATCAGTGACAACTTTATTGGCTGAAAGATCTGCAAATATGGAAGACAAAATGAATAAAAGATTAGAACAAACTGAAATGCAAATAATTGAAGAAGTTAAACAAACAAGAAAAAAAATGAAGATCCTAGAAAATAAAGTGGAAATAACAACTATGGAAATGAATGAAGATCTGGATGTGACATCATCTGAAGCCCGTGGAACCTGAAGAACTAAGCAGGGCCCTCTGAGCTGCTAATTCAGTCTCTCTTTTTTGTGTATTAGATCCATGTCCCTCCTGGCTTATTAAGGCTGTGCATGAGGGTACATGGGACTGGGACTGAGTGGTAATTATTTCCTCCTTGAAAGAGGGCATAGTTCCACCAGCTCTTAAAGGACCACCGCTCAACCCAAACAAGCTGGACTGTTTTCATCCAGTTTACAAGGGCAATTCGGAAATAACCCTCCATTTGGTTATTAATGATAGATATTCACACATACAGAACTTTTATCGCCATTCAAATTGAGGCACTTGTCATAACGTCTTACAAGGATTGAAATTCCTTAGTAGTACTTGCTCGGCACCATATCTGGGCTATTGGGGGGAGGGGGCTGATCAAAAACATCCCAACGGAACTGCTTCAAAAGTTCTTGGGTGCATCCAGTGGTGTGCAGGCAAGCATTATTGTGAACCATCACCACACCAGAACTGGTGCCATAGTAAATCCTGCCAAATGTGAAGATGCCAAAGGAGTACTGCTAGTGAAGTTCATGGAACATGGTTCAACCATCAGTTCAGAAGTCTACTGTGAAACGTTATGAAAAGTCAGACGAGCCATCCATAACAAGCATCAGGACATGCTGACTTCTGGTGTGGTGTTGGTTCATGATAATGCTTGCCCACACTGCGAGTGTCTGTCATTGATAACCAAACACAAGTTTATTTCTGAATTGCCCTTGTACAATCTTCCCCTTTTAGTGAAGGTTTTTTACATTGTGGCAACTAAAATAGGATGCAATATTTCAAGTGTTGACAATGGTCCCCCAGAGCAACATTTAAGAATTTAAAATCCAGAACAACTAAATGACCGGAAGATGTTTCAGATAAACTATGAAAACAAACAGTAACATTGTGATTAATAAAAGTGACAGAAGGTATATAAACATGAGATAATTCAGAAAGGTATATTTAATGGGCTACTAACCCCTTGTACTTGATACTTTATAAATAGCTGGCTTTAGAGCTCAAATGTAAAAAACAACGCCCACAATTTTATATAAATACCATCAGTTAGAGAGTACTATTTAAATCAGCCTCGATTTGAAATGAAGTGAGAATCAGTACAAATGACTCAACAATATGTTCAAAAGATACTGTGCAATGATCAAACAGGTAAATATGATTAAATATTAGAAGAATGAGCAATTTTACAGAAGCCACCCTTATCATGAGAATCACCAAGGTCTTGGCAATTGGCAGGGTTGCATTCAATCATGAAAAGCTCATATTCTTAGAGGGAGAGAGAAAACTAATTGGACAGAATTTCTTCAGATTTAATTCCAGTTTGAGTTTGAAAATATTTACAGGTAAAAATCATTGATATGATTGTGCACTATAGTGAGAGCCTACAGTGAGCCACCTCTTCATTTGAGTCAGATGCCCATTAAGTTATTCCTTCAATTCTGAGAAAACTTGGAATTTGCAGTGTCAAGATTGGAATGTATTGTGAATGGGATAAAATTGTGAAATACCACCTTTGCAATTGCCCTCATGAGGCTTGAGGCCTAGCAGTGCCATGCTGCAGCAAAATTTCTTATTGTCTTTCCAAAATTTGCTTAATTAATCAAAAACTGTAGAATCAGGCTGCAGCGTAACAAAAATGACAAAAATGAAGGGGAGTCTGAATGCTTTCTGAATGCACAGAATATCATGGAAAAATGCTTCAGAAATGGAACATGGATTTATAATAGAATGTTTATTAATGCAAAATTGATATGTAAGCTTTGGCAGAGAAGCCTATTTCTGGACAGGGCACAAGAACATGTTTACACAGACATATTTTCTGTAGGAGCTATAAATGATATAAATGGTTGCTTCCCATCTATAAGAAATGTTATCATAACTTTAAGAGTAAACAATCATTTGTGTATAATACACATGCACACAGTCCATTATAAGTGTTAACACTGACTTCAGTTTCAAGATATTTGCAGCTAAGATTGTACAAAAAATAGCACTGGCTTATATTTAGGGGGGAAATGAATAAATAAAATTAATTACAGATGGGATGTTCATATTTATGGAACAGTCAAACCAATTTCTCTTTCTATATCCTGAACCCAGTCTGAGCTGAATAGACTTACAGGAAATATTGTTTTTACTAGACTTTGTATTATATTTTTAATTACTTAAAGGATCCCTGTAATATACTGAGTAATATCGGCCACTGAAGCACTCCTGATTCCTTTAAAACTCACAAGGATGACAAAAAACAAAGAAAAAAAATAATAAAGCAGGGGGGGAAAGTAACTGTAATTGCTAAAAAAAATTGCAAATAATACTGGTGTCTCTTGGGTAAAGTCTGAGATAGACAAAGAGGCCACTCAGTCTTAAAAGATAAATTGGCACTGTTTGTAAAAGTACCTGGTAAAGCAAACTAGACTAAACTCAGTGGAGAGATTAAAAATAGTTCAGTTTCAATTGCTTCTGCTTTTTAAATTGGTCTTATTTGGACATCAGAAGCATTAAGAATTTTGCTTTGTAAGACATCTGGGAGCATACTATGTTATAGCAAGGTTATAAGAGTTTGGTATAATGGTTACACCAGGTTAGCAACTAGGGGACTGTGTGCTCCACTCCTGCCTAAAGCCAACTCAATGATCCTGAAACACTCATCGTCTCAGATCTAGGAAGAAGGCAATAGTAAGCTACTTCTGAAACCTTGCCAAGAAAATTGTAGGGACTAGTCTATGCACTTGCCAAAAGCCAACATTGATTCAAAAGCACCAGAGGAAAAAATACCCTACATATAAACTCAGGTTATTGGTTGTGGTATCATTTAACTTTCATGTAGCTTTAAAAGTTATTAATCTGCCAGCTATTATACTAATTCTTTTTACAGATTTATTCCCATTGTGTTTTGTGTAGATATTAAAGATTAAAGAGGGATGATGATGCTTCCTTACATCTATACTACAGAATCCTATAGAAGTCTATTTTGTCCCTATTTTTACCACATGAAACCACAGTGTGGTTTAACCATAGTTAGTAATTTTGCTCATTTTCCTGGACAATATTCTGTTCACTGGGAGAAGATGCTCTGGGTGGAAATGTTTTCAGCAGCTTGTATGTTGATCGCCAACATGGCACCCATGGACATTAATGTGCTTTGATATATAACCTTGGAACCTCCTACCCTACCTGGTTTTCTATAATAATATTCTTGTAATTATAAATAAATGAATAAATAAGCATGTTGCAATCCAAATTACTTATCTAAAGCACAATCTGTATTTCTGTAACTAAGATCCCCATATAGACTTCAGAAACTTTCTTAGGAAAGAAATTGAGGGTGGTGTGAGCCCAGAAATTGACCATATCATCCCAATAGGATCGGCCCGTTCCACTTGTGCTGGCAGAGGAGGCATGCTGAAAGCCCTGTCAGCCCGAGTATTCTAGCTTGTTGGGTCCAGGAGAAGACTATTCTATTTCACCTGCCCTTTGGAACATCTTGCCCCCCTGGAGTGAGATCAGCTCCAATCTTCCTGACCTTCTGTAAGAAACTAATGACATGGCTCTGCCAGTTAGCAAGGGGATAAATGGGGGAGTTATCACAGTGGAGGTGGCTGATACTGTAGATTAACAACAGATCCCACCTCCCTCCCATTCTTCTCATGCTCTCCTCATCTTTTAATTGGGGACAGTATTTGTATCTTCACAATATTTTATCTATGGTTTTTTTTAGCTTTTATGTTTTTTTAATCTTTTTAAGATTGATATCTGCCCAGAGATACCCTATAGTAAGATGAGTGGCCAATACATTTTACAAACAAAGATTTGTTTTTCCACATCCAAAATGTAAAAGATGAAGAAGTGGTAAAATCATTCTACGAATTTCAAGAGAGTGATAGGAATCAATCTTGCCATTTTTTCTTCATATAAATAGTTATTAATAGTTATTAATAGTTCATAGTTATTAATTTGATGACCTGCTGAAAGTGCCCGAACACCTTTCCAAATATCAAATGTGCTCCTCAGCCCCAAAGGATTGGTAAGCACTGTACTAGTATATCATTAGGTGATCAATAACTGTTTCTAGCTTCCAGTTGTCTGATAACTACAAGAAACCTAGTGAGTTTCTAAACTAAGCATCATGGCTACGTAGAGAAATAGAAGAGGACTTTCTGGAGTATAAAGACTTTGCTTTTTTGTCTGATTTTGCTTTTCTGTCTGATGAGCTTAAGAAGCGACAAATCCAGTTCAGATGGGAAATACCTATTGGCATTGTGGTAAATTATGCAGGGACCAGATACAGATTGGACACAATTTTAAAAGCAAAAGATTTTTATACTAAGGTCCTGAAAGCAGGCTCACCACCGTCTCCCCGATTCAAAAGAATAGAAGTACAAGAAGATAAACAATTGAGTGAAGGGGCAATGTCATTGCCTCTTGAGAAGATGCGGCAGGTGAAGTCTACGGAGCAGAGTTTGGCATTAAAGAAAGACCCAAAAGAACTGAGGATGACAAGAGCTGCATACAAGCGTATGGAAAAAGAGCAAAAACAAAAGCCTGTAATTGGTCCAGTTACGCAAGATGTGGCTGCCTCTGAGCTTGTGGGGGGGGAGTACGTCCAAAGAGAGCAATAGCTGATCTTTAGGCTATGCTCCAAAGGCTCATGGTCATCAGAGATGGGGAAGTTTTTGATATGCTCCAAGTTAACAATAGTAAAAATTCTCTAAATTTATACATCAGAGACTAATCGAACTGGATTATAAATTTGTTATTATGATGAGGGACTGGAATGGAGTTTTGGTGCCGTTTGATAAGAAGAGATCCTTTAAAAACTTTATTTGAAGGAAGAGCTGGAATTATGGCGGGAAAGGAATATGAGAGACAGACTTATTCTTACAGAAAATATATCAAAGAATCTTTTGTTATAAATATGCATAGGTACCTTGATAGAAAAGGTTTGGGATAATTTTGTTATAAATATGCTTAGGTACCTTGATAGAAAAGGTTTGGGATGTTAGTCTTATTTTGAATCTATTGGATAATGGGGTACTATTGTAGATTGTGATGTTAAAGAAACTAATTTGATGTTGAATATAAAAAGGATAGTTTGTTTATTATAGAAGAATGGGTGTCTAAAGTTTTGAATCTTGCAGAGATGTCTAAGATTTTCTGTGTATTTGAAGGATCATCCACAGGAAAGATATGTTTCAGTTTGGAGGAGATGGATAGATTATATCTAGAATAAATATGGGATTAAAAAGTTCCATTTAGTTTATGAGTAGATGTTAGTGGGATATTGTTATTGGTACTTTGATTGTAGCTATGTTAAAGGGGAGTTAAAGCACATTATGAACTTGGTTAATTATATATTTGCATAATTTTTATTTAGAATATGATTATTATAACTACAATCCTGTATTTAGCTCTGGGAAGCGGGAGGGGGGGAAGTGGGGGGTTTTGGGGTGGGGGGGATTTGGGGGTAAAACTTTGTTTTTGTAAAACTTTTCAATAAAAAAAGACTGAAAGTTCAGGTATGTAAGAGAAAATAAATGAATTCCCAGGATGAACATGCTTCCAGAATTCTAAGTATATGTCAAAGTCCCCAAGTTACTATTTTGCATTTGATTTTGGTTGGTATCCTGTAGGGTTCTAGGAAAAAATCAAGGTAGATCCTACAAGCTTGAAATCAGTTCATTCTTCAGTCTGACCATCTAATCATGCTTGTATTGTGTATAGTACTTGACAGCTTAGGGAAGTAATGTCTCCTAGCACAAATCAAACTGCTCTATCTATGCTGCTAGCTAAGACTTCTTTCTAAAGCTGATTTCTTAAAAACTTTCAAGCAATATTCAAAACCCATGTATCTTGTAAACACATACACATTGGGTTTTTTTTAAAAAAAATTGCCAATCTTTATTCAATTAGTCAATTTATATATCTAAGATTTTCCAGAGAATATGAAGCATTCAAATAAACATGTTAAGAAGTGAATTTTAATATTCTCAAATATATATGTATGGGAATGTAGACGTGGGTACATTTGAACAATTAAGAATGATGTACCTGAAGTAGCCGAAGGACCACTCGGGACGACAGGCTACTTAACTAAAGGTTTATTTAGAGCAAGACAAAAACAGAATAACTCGCCCGGCTTTTATAGCCGGCAGCTGTCAGTGAGGGCCAATCAGGAACGTTCATTTTGGCGCCGCATCTATCCGGACCAATCCGCGTCGTCTGCTCTTGACAGCTCAGGCTTCCGCATGGTCCGGTATTTTGACAGCCGCGAGCTGTCAGTGGTTGCGCCTGCGCCGTGCGGGGAACTTTGACAGCTGTCAAAGTTCCCGCGTGTTCTCCTGTCAGATTTGTTTCCCCTCATTGAATAGCCGGAATGATTCGTTAACCTATATATACATGCTGTTTCAGATATAATACACCCCTTACCCCTCCCCTGGAGCGTTTCCTCCCCCTTGGTCGTTGGAACCTGCCCATTGGTAGTCCTTTAGGTAGGCGGGGGCTCTTCGGTTCCGGTTGGAGCGACGTGGAAGTGGGGGGCTGTCTGGTTCTGCCGGTAGTACGTTTCTTTGCCCCTCTTCCTCTTGGTTTGGTATTGGTAGCATTTCTGGGGGGGGGTTGCAGATCCTGTCCTTCTTGTTGGGGTTCTGGGTTGTGTGGTGGCTGTCTGGGTCTGAGTTGGTCGATATGGCGGCGTAGATTGCCGTGAGTTTGTGTGGATATTAGGTAGGAAATGGGTCCTGTTTGTTTTAGTACTGTCCCTTGGACCCATTTGTTTTTATCAGTGTATGACCGTGCCCATATCATTTGCCCTGGGTTGAGTGTGCGGTTTGGATGGGGTTGCTCTTTTTCTTCCGGGTATGTGTCAGGATGTAGTCTGTCGAGCCGCGTTATCAGCCTCCTCCCCCATCTTAGTTCCGCAGGGGATTTGCCCGTTGTTGTGCATGGAGTTGTGTGTTGTGACATTAGGAACTGGCTGAGTCGCCGCTGCCAGTTCCCCTTGACGAATTTTTTCAACGCCTCTTTTGTGGAACGTACCATAATTTCAGCCATCCCGTTCGTCGATGGGTGGAACGGCGCAGACGTGACCAGCCTAATACAATTCTTCATAGCGAACATCTGAAATTCACGAGAGGTGAATTGAGGTCCATTGTCTGAAACTATGGTGTCTGGAAGGCCGTGTGTGGCGAATATTTTCCTTAGGGCTTGTATAGTGGCTCCTGATGTTGTTTTTCTAAGGGGAGTGACTTCTAACCATTTAGAATAGCTGTCCACTACAATTAGGAAACTCTGTCCCTGGATAGGTCCTGCGAAATCTAAATGTATGCGTGACCATGGGTTTTTTGTAGTTTCCCATTTGTGAATTGGTGCTTGGGGTGGCTCGTTCCGTGTTGCTTGACAGGTGTAGCACCCTCCCACATATCTTTCTATCTCTTTATCTATGCCAGGCCACCAGACATAACTTCTGGCCATAGCTTTCATCTTGACAAAGCCTGGATGTCCTTCGTGTAAGATGTCTAACGCTTGATGTATGTTCTTATCAGGTATTATGACTCGATTTCCCCATAGCAGGCATCCCCTATGAGTAGATATTTCATTTTTCCTGCTAAAATATGGCTGGAATTGGGAGTGTGGGTTTTGTGCTGGCCACCCTGTTGTAGCCCATCTGAGAATTCTGCTAAGTATTTTGTCCTTAGCTGAGTTGTTAGCTATAATCTTTGCAGACAGGGGACAGTCTGGAAGTTGAGATATTGCTAGAATCAGTCCAGCTGGGGCTGGGTCTGAGTCCTTGCTTTGAATTGGCAGTCTGCTGAGGCAGTCAGCGTGTCCTAATTCCTTCCCAGGTTTATGTATTAACTGATAGGAATAGGCAGATAAGAATGTGGACCACCGTAGAATTCTCGGTGAGAGAATCTGTGGTGTTGTTTTATTCCACGTGAATATTCCCAGTAGGGGTTTGTGATCTGTAAATATGGTAAAGGGTCTCCCATAGAGGTAGTCATGAAATTTTTTAACCCCTGCGACTATTGCTAGGGCTTCTCTGTCTATTTGTGCGTAATTCCTTTCTGCTTTTGACAGAGTGCGTGAATAAAAGGCTATGGGTCTTTGTGTGCCGTCCTTGTATAAATGACTTAACACTGCCCCGATTCCATAGGGAGAGGCATCGCAAGCGATGCATATTGGTGTGTCTTCTCTGAAAAGGGTGATCGTTGAACTGTTACAAATAATCTTTTTTAATGATTGGAAGCTATTTTCATGTATTTTGGTCCAGGACCAGGCGGTTCCCTTGTCCAGGAGCCTATGCAGAGGCTCTGCGATAGTGGCTTTATGGGGAAGGAAGGCATGATAAAAGTTTAATAATCCTAAAAAGGCTTGGAGTTCTTGTTTATTCCTTGGGCTTGGCGCTGTTTGAATAGCCCTTAGTTTTTCTGTGGTGGGGTGGATGCCTTGGTCGTCTATTTTGTACCCTAGGAATTCTGTGGATGTGACTCCAATGGAGCACTTTTCCCGTTTAAGTTTGAGACCGGCTTCTCTGAGCCGGCTCAGCACAGCTGACAGCCTGTCAGCTAAGTTTGCTTCATTTTCTCCGGCGATGAGAACATCGTCGAAATAGGGGCAGACCCCGGGTATTCCCTTCAGGGTTTTCTCCATGATACCCTGGAAGATACCCGGGGCTGCCGATATGCCGAATTGGAGCCTTTTTACTTTAAAGGCACCGCGGTGGGTGACAATTGTCTGGGCTTCCGCGGTGTCATTTGTGACAGGCAGTTGCAAATACGCCTGCGTAAGGTCAAGTTTAGCAAAAATGGCGCCGGAGCGGATGGAAGCAAATACGTCCCTTACCGCTGGCACCGGGTAAGCGTGGGGGCTGAGAGCTAGGTTGAGGGTCGCCTTATAGTCCGTGCATAATCTTATTTCCCCGTTAGGTTTAATAGGGGTGACTATTGGGGTCTCCCAGCTTCCCCCCTCCGTAGGTTCGAGCACCCCGAGACCTACGAGGCGTTCAAGTTCATTTTCTATTTTTTCTTTAAGGGCAAAGGGTACTCTCCTAGCTCTTATCTTTATGGGTTGGATTGCTGGGTTTAATTGTAAAGAGATGGGGGGACCGGTGTATTTTCCTAACGTGCCATCGAAGACGTCTGCGTACTTGTTGCAAACGGCTTCTAGGCTGGGTGATTGGACTGTATTTACCCCCGTTATGGCGATCCCTAGAGGGCCGAACCAGTTCAGCCCTATCAGGTTGGTGCGGTTCCCTGGCGTTACTAGAACTTCTAAGGGACCCTTGAACTTTTTGTACTCCACGGCAACCTTAGCCCTCCCTTCCAGAGGAATAGGGGTTTTTTGGAAATCTGCTAGGTGGACCTGGGTTTGCCTCAGAGGAATTTTTTCCTTGCTTTGTCGGCAGATCTCCTGATATGTTCCCAATGAAATTAAGGAGACTGCTGACCCTGAATCCACCTCCATGAGGCAGGGCACTCCCTGAATTTTTACCCTGATCCTCACCTTTGAGCTTAGGCTGTGTACCCTGTCAATTGTTTCTACTAGGGCCCCTGGCGTTTTTCCTCTGTTGGCCCGGGTAGCTGGCCTACCTGGGGAATTGGTCTCCAGATCATTGATGTTGTTGCGGCCCCGGCTGTGGCACACCGGTTTGATGTGGCCGGTCTTTCCGCAATTGTGGCACTTAGCGTTTCTGAACCGGCAGCTTCCTCGGGCATGATTGCCCCCACAGCTGGCGCAGGCGGCCCGCTGCTCGTAACGCGGCGGTGGCGGAGGGGGGTCCTTGGTTCTGCGGTGATCCGATGTGTCGCTTCTCCTCTGTTGTCTGCGTTCCATTTTTCGCTGGAGGGCTTCCCCGTCAGTGAAGTCCACCGACTCGTCGCTGTCGCTGAGCGTTGCGCTCTCTTGGTATACCGTCGCTGGGCTCTCAGGGGTCGTGGTGGTCGGTTTCTTCTTGTGGCTATACTCGTATGCCATGATTTCTCGGGTCAACTCTGCCAGGCTCATGTCGGGTTTGGATGTCAGCTTCTTCTGTAGCCTCTCGTCCCTCAACCCGATCACAAATAAGCTCTACAATTTTCTGCCAACAGTTGGTGAAGATCAACTTTAAAAAGAGACTAGATAAATCTGACTTTAAAATCCAGTAATCTTGATTACTAGATATCTCTTTCTAATTTCTATCCATCATTTAAGTATTTAAAATCAGATGCTAGGTGGTTATCATTGAAATTCTGCACGAATTAACTCTGTCCCTTGGAATTACAGGTCTACACGAAGTTGACCACTCTACTGCTGTATGCTTGTTTGTAAGTAAGAAGAGGATAGAGAACATCTATGTGTTAAGTATCTATTTGTAGAAACATATTGTATCATATTGCTCTTAGTAAAATATTTGGTTTGCCTCTTTAAAAAGTTCTTCAGAGCAGACTTGATCATATTATTTTGTATAGGGAACAACATAATTAAGTAAAGTTGTGCATCTCTTCCCTGGGTCCATAATGTTGTAACCATTAACGGACACATCTCTCTTGCATGGGCTTTCTTTACATCCATCTGAGCAAGTACTGTAGTAAGCTTTTTTCTTTTCTTTGTAGTTTAATAATAGAACTAAAAGCCCTTTGGCTATAAAGAAATCTGAAGCCAATCCATTAAGATGAGTTCAACCAGAGCAAAAGCACAGGGCAGCAGCTGCTGCAAGTAGGGCAGAACAGGAAAATGTTGATACACTGTGGAAATACGAGAAGTGTTAATGGACCATCAGCTTTCATGTCCCTCAGCCCAACAGGTACATGTCAATAAGAAATTTAAAATGCCATTCAGCAAGTCTGGGTGATAAAATCAATGGTATAATACACGTCATTATCTGATACTTACAAATAAAGGTGCAGCCATACAGTGTTGAATTATCTGCTTCTTTATCAAGAATCTTTCTCTAAACTGCACCCACATGTCACTTTTAAGCCTCATTAAAACATGTAAACCAAGGTTCATATTACCATCTTAGCAAAGAATATATTCAGGGAATTCAAAGGCATGAAAAGGGAACTAACCTATGTTATAATGAACTAAATATTTAGGCTAGATTTTAATATGATGGAGAAACTATTCTTCACTGCAGAACTATAGCTATAAAAAGAAAGATAAAAATTATCCAGATCTGTAGAAATAAATAGCAACATTTGCAAAAAAAAATTAGAAGAACTGCAATTCAGCCATATTTCAAACAGATACTTTCTGGATGATAATTATGGGGTCAAGTTATGTTGACTGAAGGAAAATTAAATGTCACTTAATGGAACCAATTAAATGTAGATTTAAAAAAAAAAGCAGTTCAAGGTTTTTTCAAGGAAAACTGGGCAAATAATTTTAAAATAATAATGAATTAGCTGATTCACTCTTTTTAGTCCAATTAGCTTCCATGCATGCATTTCCCAATTTGCTTGTTAATCAAAATACTCTAGAGGAAAGTTTAACAGATTCTCTGCTCCTTCAAAGACAATAATATAATGTTTTCTCATTATTTAAGTGCATTTTAATAAAAGCATTTGATAAAGTATTCATGCCATATATTCTGGCTTTATATCTTTGTACGCCCTTATTAAAAATTTTACACAATGTGTAGCAAAGAAGACATTTGCAATACCTACTAGGCTTACTCAATCTGTCTCTAAATATATTGAAGTTCCATAATCCCTTTTTGGCACATGAAAGTTATAATCATTGGTATCAATGATTGTGCTTAAATTGGATTAGGCAACTGCCTATACTAAAAGAAAACTCGGTCTTTTCCGATCCAGAGATATGGCTTTAATATTCAGCCAACAGAACTTCTTCATCTTTCTCATTTATTCAAATAGTCACCAAAAGCTTGGTACATTGTAAACTGTTCATCAATATTATGTGTACATGTGTGCGTGTATGTATACATATACATATATACATACACTGACACCTACATACAGGTTCCCTTTTTGTTTTTCTGAGCTACAGCTGTTCTTAACTTTATTTTCTGATATGTGTACAGGATAAATCCTATTAATTCAGAACAATTGTTGGTTTGAATGCACATGTAATTAGTTCTCTTCAATATCTGAAGTATTAAGATTCACTGTATCAGGATTTATTTCCTGATTTTTCCCCTTAACTAGTTCATAAACTCTGCTTTAAATATTAATATGATGCATAATTGCTGATATTTATTTTCTAACTCAGTTCATAACAAGTTATAGAAATATAAAATAATCAAATATCCTAATAAGATAAAAAACATATATAGAAGCTTATTAGGGAATTTATACTCTTTCCTTCATGGCAACATATTCTTTGCAGGAATGATCATTTATTCTATGTACCCAGCAATTTGAATTCATTTACTATGCCTGAAATACTAGTAGCATTAACATTTACCATACTGGTGTATAAATTCACTTCTATAAAACTATTCAAGATGCACTGACAGCACAATAGTGGGATAATACTAAAAAATGTGAGGCTAGAGGAACACTTAGACTTGTGTATTTTATTCTAAACTGCCTTCTGTTCAAATGTGTTTGTCTTCATTTTAATAATAGGCCAAACAATCATACACATGCACAGTCAATGCACATACAATCTCTTTGTGTCCATTATAAACCACTGAAAAGCTTGCTCTTCTAAGGACTAGGGATCAGAGAATACTAGACTGAGAAATTAAAAATATCTTATCAGAAAGCAAAGGCAAAGCACTTCCTTAGTGAGGCTAGAAGATGAGATGGATGTGCCCACAAAAGTCACCAAAAGTTAACTTCAACTTGAAAATATAATTGTTACATATACGTCATATCACCTGCAGAGTTGGGAGCTGAATATATTCATTAATGTCTAATGAATTTGCCCATACTGATACAAACTTTGGTAAGTAAGCAGGATCAAATGAGAAAGAAAAGAAACGAAAGAAGTCTAGATATAAAGAGAAACTTGATTTACAGGAATCCAACAAGAAAATAAAGAACAAAACCTGAGCAAACCAAGAGATCATAGACTGACCACTGAAAAGCACACCTTCATGTTCTGATGGAGATTAAATGACACAGCTTCTTGAACCTCTCATTTATATAGATAGCAACATCAGTCTATTTTGAGGCAATCAAAATGGCCCACAACTGACATAAATATAACCTGTATAAATATATTAAATAAAACATTAAATAGGGAAGAAGCAAAGAATAAGTTTTTTTCCCCCTAAAATTCTTTGTTTTTTGATGATGGAAAAGAGAATTTCTCTCCAGTCTTACAATGGAAGAAATACATTTGACTGTTCCTTGAGATACTGGCATTATTGACTTTTATCTGTATTATTTAATTGATTCCACAATGTAAGTATAAAACATTGTGTATATGTTCTATTCTGTCATATCTGATTCTTCAAAACTGCTTGGACAGGTCCCTGAAATTATATTGGCAAGAGTTCAAAAGTAGTTTGCTATTGCCTTCTGCACAGAGCTGAGAGTGAGTGACAGGCTCAAAGTGACCCATTGGCTTTGTGTCGAAGGCTAGACTAGAACTCACCGTTTTCCAGTTTCTAGTCTGATGCCTTAACTACTACATCAGACTTATTTAAATAACAAGACACTACTATTGTAAAATAGTTGTAAGTTAAGATTTGGTTGCTATATTTAGAAAACATCTAGGTGAAGCAGGCTGATGTTAATTTAAAAGTAGTCAAGCTAGATATTTTAAGTTCCATAAAAATGATTTCGACAAGTGTGCTACATGGTGATATAAACAGTTCCCTGATTAGAGATCCAATCAGAGAAAGGTAACCCCCCATAAAGTTAATATGAGACACCCTTAAAATCTTATTTCTACATATTTTTTCTTGCATGATTTAAGTTACACTGTACGATGTAATTCCTAGACTTGGCAAGGAAATCTTTGTGGAGGGAGTTGTTGGTTTTAAATGCTCACTGGCAGTATTAGAAATCCTAAAACTAAATATGTTCAAGGTATTTGCATGCTTATGATTTTAATATTTTACTCTGACACTATTTTCTTGCCCAATATGATTCTTTTTACAGAAGGTGACATGAGAAACACAGAAAGACAAACAAAATAGGTTTGAGAAGACTATTTTTTTAAAAAAAGCTTCTGTTTATTGAAACGCTCTCAACTTCTCTTTTGTAATTCTGTGCTGCACATTCCTTGAATTTAACTGGATGTTGAACATAACAAAAGTCTGTGAATGGAAAGCTACTGAAATAAATACTGTTACTAATTGGCTCAGAACAAGTCCATGAATACTTTGGCCACCTAATGAGAAGGAAGGAATCACTGGAGAAGAGCCTAATGCTGGGAAAGATTGAGGGCAATAGAAGAAAGGGACGACAGAGAATGAGGTGGCTGGATGGAGTCACTGAAGCAGTAGGCATGAGCTTAAATGGACTCCAGAAGATAGTAGAGGACAGGAAGGCCTGGAGGAACGTTGTCCATGGGGTCACAATGGGTCGGACACGACTTTGCAACTAACAACAACAACAAAGTCTATGAAGGACTAGACATCAAGTATACACATAATCTGTACATTTTAATGATGAAAAATATATGATATGATAAAGCCATAATAAAGCTGGATCCCTGAACCTTTATTTCTGTAAAAACAATGGATCTTTAAATAAATTAAAAAAACGTGCTGAATAAAAAATGAGTAAAACTACTAATTATTTCACGAATCTTCTAATTCTTAACCCTTTCAGGCAATTTAAAATAATTAATAAAATGCTTACCAGTAGAAAATGATAGTATATTATTAATATTATGTCTTCCACCTTCACTGAAGGAGTCCTAACTGGTAAATACTGTGCTTCTCTTCTAATGTTTATGAAATATTAATGAAAATGGGACCCAAGGTATGAAATAAAAACTTACGTTGCATGTCTTCTGCACAGATAAAGACATCTAATATTTTGTCTATCACAGAATTTCTTACTAAGCGAAATAGATAGTGAATAACTTGGAAACATACATACTCATATATGCAATAGATGATGAAAAAAACAGAGGGAGACAAAAGGAAACCAAAAGTACAGGGTAAGATATAATGGGTTTTCACTGGAAGTGTGCCAATTTAGGAAAAAGTAGAAGAAAATTCCCAAACTATAAGCATAATGCTATCTGGACCAGTAACATTAATCTAAAGACACAAGAAAAGAACCATTTTAGATGTGGAATATACTGCAACCCTATGCAAATTTATTCAATAGTAAGTCCTACTATCTTTACTACTGATATGATCTGTGAGGTTAATGAGATAATCCTAAATGAGATTATAGTGACGTAAAAAAAAGTAAACTCATCATCTTTTCCCATATTTATAGGCTTACATTAACCTTGTCTAAAGGTCTTTTTTTCCTCAATTTTAATTTTAATCTCTCCTTTCTTATTGTAAATACTGGAATTATATCTCTACATTAGTATAGCTTAATGTTTCAATCAGCTCCTTCTTTATAAATGGCAGCTCTGCCCTTTGTGTGGTTTTGTTACTAAGAGAAATCAAGTAGCTAAAATGGATAGAGTCTTTACACTTGGGTTGTCCCACTTGGCAATTTTAAGACTTTGGCTGGACACCCCAGCTCTACACATTGGTACACATCGTCCTCTCTACCCTCTACTATTGGGATGAGGCCTAATATTCAAAAAAGATATCTGTGTGGGATGCAAATCTGTGTGGGATGGAAAAAGGATTAAATTATTTATGAAATCCTAATATATTTCAGGATTTTAATCTTCACTTACACAACTAAGCAGCATAATTTATTAACAAGGATGAGTTCATTAATAAATTATCTGTTTCTTGATATAGTAGAGAATTAACAACTGATCTTCCTACTTGATAACAATATATAATTATATATAACAATATATAAATATATTCAGGTCAGCTATTTTATGTGTTATAATTGTGATAAAAAGAGGGTTTTTTTTCCATTCATGTTAGGTTTTTCTAAGAACAAAAAGTGAAATAGACATTTCTATTGATATTAAAAGGACTGATAATTCTGTCCCCAAACATTCAAATTTTACAATTATATTCTCAGTGTAAAATAATGAAAAATTTGTTCAAAATTGACTAGACCTCTATTAATAATTTCTAAAACATAGATACAAACATATATGTATTGACATTATTCTATAATGTAATTATAGAATATTCTATAATGCCATTGTTCCATATTCTATTTATTCTTATTAGTTATCATAAGTTTGATAGAGAGTTTAGATATAAAATAAGAAAACAGGAAAATTAAAACTACAGTAATTTAGTGAGACAACACATAATCAACATACAGAGACAAAATGTAAAGATTATTAAGATCATTACTGCTAAGAACTCAAACAATTTAAAACTAAGTAGAAAAATATGTTGATTTATTAATTAAAATAAATAATAAATTAACTTATTAAATTTTGTGGCATGGAATTTAATGTTGATTGCCATTTCAATAAATGACAAGGGGACACCGCAGATCACTAAAATTCAATAAAGGTGACTTATAAAGAAAGGAAAGTAACACACTTACCTGGATACTGAGGGGAGACACATTAGAGGTGAATTCAGGAGGTGGGCCAAAGCAAAAGAGAGCACAAAAAACATCAGAATACTCCTAACCCATCACTGTTGTTGGCAGTTTTATTGTTTCATAATAGTTCAGAGCAATAACATAAAAAAATCACTGGGAATTCTGGAGAAAATGAATGGAAGCCCTCTAAATTTTGCCCACTAAGCAAAAGTTGATGTTGGAAATATCTTTCCTCTGAATACCTATTCAAATGAATGCTAGATTGTGACAAAGCATTCTTACAAAGGTACTGAGGGGCATATTGAATATAGTAGCCACTTATGGAGAAGCACTGCCGAGGTTTGAACTGCACACAAAAAATGCAAGACAGAGAAGAAGCTTTTATTTCATTCTGTTGTCCTGTGGACCCCATTGAATTTGGAACCAAGTTTTGATAAATTATGTTTAGTTCTGATAGCATACACATTACATGAAAAGAGGATTTATAATTTTTATATACTACCCAGGGTATTGACACATTTTATATGCTGACAGTAAGCTGGATAGGAACATTTCCAATACATTTGGTTCCTATATCGCATTGTCCCTTTTCATGATGAGGACATACTGCTGCATTTGCTGATATGCAGTATATTTTAAATACGCTATAGTTTCTAGATGAATACACTGTGTTTTGATTCTTTTCTCTATTTCCTTGACCTCAGCATTAACTTCTAAACTTGCATAGTGTGGGAGGGAGGTTGTTCAAGGTTACGTCACATTAGATAAAACAGAAGCCCTTTCAGCAAAACATTTTTTTCTCAACAAAAAAAAGTGCTTAAGTGTACAGTTTACCAACAATTTAGCAAGTAAATGGGCCCTCAAGAAGATGCACAGAATGGATAGGAAGGTTATCACACCCAGAAGGCCTGTTTTGTTTTGGTGTTTGTTCATCAGATTTATTTCCTATCTTTCACCCAGAAATTCAAGACAGCACATGTAACACTCTGTTCTCCAGGTTCTCATTTCAAGAGCCCTATGAGGTGATCTGAGCTAAAGTCACCTAGTAAGGTTCTGTGGTTGAATCTGGATTTGAACTTAGGTCCTTGTCCAACAACTTGCCACCACACTAAACTGGCTTGAGTGTCTTAGTAATAAAAGCATGGAAGAAAACTGGCAAGATATATGCAAATAAGTAAAGAATTAAAGAAGAAATAAAAAGCAAGCGGGCAAACAAAGGGACCAATAGCAACAAAATAAATGAAATAATATTATAATAGGTGCTCAGATCATAACTCTGATACTTTTGTGATTTTCTAAGTCATTCAGGCCAAAAATGTTGGGAACAAAAGAAAAGAGTTGGTTGACAGACTTACATCCATATACTGTAGGTTGGAGAAGCAGCGGTTTTCCAAAATGTTAAAGGAATATATGCAAGGGTTTTCATGTCCTGACTAAGGAAGACAATAAAAGACCTAATCAAAGAAAATAAAACCCAGGATTCTTCTAAAATATATGCATGTTTTCTCACAGCCCTATTTTCCAGAATGTATTTCCACTAAACATAATGAATGGAGGTCACAGATCCATGACAGATCCATGATTTCCTATTTCATTATTCAGAACACCTTATCTCTAAAACAACCCAAGGATCAGAAATAAATTTATTTTTTTCCCTTGATTTGACAAATTATGTGGAAATTTCTGTTCTTTAACTATGTGGCAAGACTGCAAAATGCACACCAAAGCAAATGTTTCCTATCTTGTGTTTTGATTTCTCTGACCCTTGAAGGGAAGAGCAGAAGTGGTGGGTTGAACAATCATTTTCTAATGCTGAATAATGGCTTTCTGGTTTCTTTCTGCTCAGAAAATAATTGAAAGAAAGACAGAAATAGCTTTGTCCACTAACTTTGTGTATTTATTTAGGCTGCAAAATCATCAGTACAGTGACCATCAAGAACTCTTTAGGAAAGAGCTTTCCTAAACCCTACTGAGATATATCAAGAGATATAAAAAGAAATGGTTACTCGCTGTTTCTCATTAGCAAAAGAAAGCCTCTTGAAAAAAGTACTTTCTGGAACAACAGAAATGGCTGAGTGTATCTTGGTGGCAGCTTGTTAATAGAATAGAGGTCATCAAGAAGATAATCATAAAATTGTACTTAAATGGATTACGTTTCAGCATCCTTTCATGTAGCCAAGATGATGGTGATAATGATAATAATAGCTTTACCCCTTCCGATAACTGAGGTTTTCTGAGTAGATTAAAACCATTAAAATCTGTAAAACAACAAGGCGGGATAGGCAGTATGCAGTATAAAAACACTATCCCAGGATAATGCTATCTGAATACATTAAATATTTGAGAGTGTAATTCTACCAATTGCTATTTTATTTAAATCTCTGTTTCATTAATTGAGATTCTGAAGTGGTAACCTGATACTAAGAAAATGGGTGATAAATTGGGATTAATAAAAGGCGACAAAAAGGTTTGCAAAAGCACAATTGAAAAAGATAACTGCACACAGGAGCTAAAATGTAAGCATCGGGAATGAACTGAGTGTATATGTAATATGTAGTTGTTATCAATAATAAAGTATCAGAGATGTACTCTATCATAGAACAGTTCAGTGAACAGAAACAGTAGAATCATATTCTATTCAGTCATATTCTCAGAAGCACTTCTGCATTGCCCTCTCGATTGTCCTCACTGCTGTCACCTCTGCAATACCAAATGCTCCCTCTGAGCCAATTAGGCCTCTCTTCAGAAAAACAGTTCAGAAGTGCAAAAATTCAGCTGGCACCATATCCCTTGCATTGCAAGAAGTCTCCCTCCTCCTCCCCACTCCCTCTGCACATTCAGTCTAAAACGTTGGATGAAATAATATCAAGAGAGGAAAAGAAAGAAGGAACATGACCAAGGAACCAAAAGATGACATAAGGAAGACAGTTCCAGTAATAGGAAATTATTAGCTGGTTCCAATCTGAGTGTCACTGGGACCAGAAGTTTGTTCTTCCAAGCTTTTGGACTTGTGCTGGAGCCCATCCTTGGGGATTTTCTCTCTCACTCTAGAAGACACATTGTGGAAAGAGAGAAGTTCCCTAAGGATGAGCTCCGACACAAGTCCAAAAGCTTGGAAGAACCAATCTCTCATCCTAGTGACTGACCCAGATTGGATCCTGCAACATTATCCTGGGACACATATATTTGCCTTCATTTGTGGGAAATTATTAGCTTCACAATTCCAAAGTTAATGGTGCAAAACTCTTTTTACAGCACAGTTGTTGGAAGTGAACCAGAAAGTAATCCATCTGGTTGGAGGAGCTACTGAAGACCCATGGTTCTATGGGAGCAAAGGGCCATAGCACTGGCCCTGAATTGGCACAAGCCAAGCATATGTAAGGATGTAAGATTCATTTTAATATCTTTCTCATTTAGCACATTTTTAGACCCTTGGCTTTTCGATAATTCAAGGTACTGAAGCAAATGGACCGTGCCAGGTGTCATATGCAATAATAAGGCAGCTGTTCTAGCCTTCCACTTCCCTTTTATCTGTTCCATAATAGCTCAAAAGCACACGCTTTAAACCAATTTCAACAAATGTTTTATGTTTCAATTTGGTTTAATGCTGGTCATTAAGATAAGCTCTTCCAAATAAAAAATATAATATAATTTAAGAATATTTATTATCTCTGCCACAAGGAGCCTGGAACTACAGAAAGAAGATGCATGCTTGAGTTGCATTTGATGTGAAATTACCCAGTTTTGCATTCTCAAAAACTTGCACGTTTACAAATTTTAGAATGCAGTTTCTAACTCAAAAAAATGAGCAGAGAAACGTAAGGAATAGAACCATAATATACAGTGGAAATCAAACAAAACCAAACCAATTACTGCGGTTATAAGCAAGATACATAAACTTCAAATTCTTGGAAAAGAAGCTGGGGATAGAACAGGCAGTTATGATGAGTGACCTGGAAAAGTGGGAGGAAGGTTATCTTGTAAAACTTGAAGTGGGAAATCTAAAACTCTCAAAATATAACAAGGTGTATGCACACTGTCAATCTTCAGTGTCATCCAGCAGTCAGGTTTTTTGAACCCTTCCTAGAGGGAAGATTTGTCATCCCATTATGCTGCTAATATTCCTAGCATTAAATAAATGTTATCTCCTCCATATAAGTAAATGAGACCTATTCACTTAACAAAGCACCTTGCAGCATTTATAGTGCAAATGAATACATTAATGGATTATATTTGAGACAGCGGTGCATTAGCTCTTCTCCCCTCACCTAAAACAGTAAAAAAATGGCATGAGTTTGTATCTTGCTATGCCCTTCTCCCAGTATTTCTTGTAAGTTAGCCATGATTGTTAATTGCTGGTGTTATAGTGGATTTATGTTCCATTAACGATACAATAGTGGGAAATTATAGAAATAACTTGTGCTGTTATATTTTGGTCCTATGGGTTTGCTGAATCTTCATTAACATTCAAATTGTGCTGTCTGAGCAATTCTTGAAACAGCTCAGAGTCTGCTAAGAAACATTTCCAGCTTCATATAGACTATCTGCTGCTGAGAAGCTAGGATTTTCCTGCAGACTCCCTTGATTAGAATCCATAACTCAGACACATCTTATCCTACAAAGTATTTGATGAGGATCTCATCTCAGCACACACAAAGGTTTCACAAACTTCACTGATTGAAATTAGAGTTTTCTAATCTAATTCTCCATATTGTTCTATCGCCTCCTCTAAATGAAATGAACAGTGAGCTCCACCTACACTCAGTAGCTGACTTTTTATTTAAAGTGAAAGAATGTACTGAAAATAACAGGCACAAACCTAGTTATTTTCATTAGTTATCCTACTAACAGAAAACTAAATCAGATTTTTCCTTTTTCTCCTGCCTACTTCAAATCTATCTTCATTCTAGTTTTGCTAATGTGCCACCAGACGTTTTCCCTGGAAATCTCTTATCAGCCCTCTCCTAAAAGAAGCCATTATTGTAACTTTGAAAACCTGTCCCCCATAAGATATAATTTTGTAATCTCAATTTCTCTCTAAACATGTGTTTGTTTGTATGTTTAAAGTTGATAGCGCTCACTTCAATTATAGGGAATGATCATTCTGAGTTTCCTTTCACAAAGTTTGTAAATGTTTTCACCAGATTGTCTAAGCCATCTCTGATCCTAATTGATTCAATTTGCCAATCTCATCCTGGCAGAAATGCTTTTCTGTTTTATCCATGTGGACTATCTGAGCAGAGTCTTATTACTATGACTACAAAACATATGGTAAATAGTTTGCAGGCCTTCTATTGCCCTCTTTCACATGCTCACGTTAAAGCCTTCTGTCTCCAAGATATCTCAGAAAGCTTTTATGTAAAGTACTACAGTTGCATTGAATGGCCTTCTGTCAATACGTATAGCTTGCTTTATAGTATAGCTTGCTTTATAAACACATCCTGCTTATACAGTAAAGTGTATAATTTAAGTCTTTTTTTAGAATGCTTGTTTTATTTTACACACTTTTTCCAATTATCCTTAAAGAGCAAATACAGTACGCTATTTATATGCATTTTTGATTCAAGAAAAGATCAATGGGAATTTTGCCAACAACTTCAAGTGTATCAGCTCAGTATGTACCCATTATGATTGAGATACTCAAATCTAAATGAGCAGGCAATTCAATCCTCTAGATAGAGTACTTTTTGGAAATAAATCAACTCAAAGCAATGGGTTTCACTCTCAAATAAGAATCCACTGCAGGTCACCTGATATACCTTGCATAGGCTACAAATGACAAAATTTTACTAATTTTGTCACAGAAGCTCATGTTTGATGCACAAAGCCTTCCAATCTTGCAAGTCTTAGCCTTCAGAGTAATGTTGCATCTACCAGCATTTTAAACTAGTGTTCTGGATGTGGAGGGTAATTCCCACCAAGTATAGACAGTTCACTGATAAGATGAACTAGTTGGCAATAGCCTTTCTTGATATTCAGCTTCACTTTATCACCACTCTTTTACTCCATTAATGAAACTCAAAAAAGTTTTAATATTGCACTGCGGTGCAAATGAAGAATGCTGTACTCAGTATTGTAGAACTTTTTTGCAAGCAGCACTTTTTTATGCTATTATAATATCACACTGGTAGAAGTTCCTGCTGATATGTATTAAGTAACAGATACAATGCCTGTTTAAAACCTGCTCTGTTCTTTTGCAGCAATGATGTATTGGCACAAAGACCAGAGTATTTTCATTTATCAGCATAGCATCTTCAGTTATGTGTTGCCTGCATGTAAGAATCCATGGAGTTGTCTACTTTAACTTTCAGAATTAGATGCTAAACTGCTGTGCTAGCAATGTAAATAAAATCCTTAAAATAAGTATGTGTGTATTGGAGGTGTGTGCAAATTTACTGTGTTAGCTTGGTCTTTCTTCAGGAAGGCCCAGTAAAATTTCCTAATCTGTATTCAGACCAAATACTGTTTTATTATCTGATTTGAAATGCCAGCTTCCCAGATTCAGCCAGTTTTATAAAAACTTCAATTTTCAATTATTGTACATTACAACTAGTAATAAAAATTCAGCAAACAAGGTTATATACTATGGTTGCTGATGGAATGATGAAAGTGGGAACAATGCAAATAAAAGTTATTCAACCTTCACTTTTTTTAGCATTTTTGGACAACATACTGAGACCGAATCATAAAACGCAAGGATGCGCCTAAGGAAAGTGGTAATAGTTTTATGATAAAAGATACCGGTAAGTGTTTCTTATTTTTTTCCTTTTTTTGCCTCACGACCCCTTCCCCTTCAGGTTCCTTAGGACTATATTTTAAGTCCTAACCATAACCCTAATCCTAGTCTAGGCAATACCTACCATTTCTAAAAAAAAAAAAAAGAAAAGAAAAAAGAAAAAAAATCAATTCACAACTCACTTTGGCTGAGTCTGTTATTAATCGCTATCAAAGTAGATAAGTCTAAACTCACTGTCATGGTTCCAACAGTCAGAGACAAATAAAGCAAAACTCCGAGGCTTGCAAGTTCCTCAAAGAACATGTTTATTGATTCAAAGTATCAGCACATCAAAAGTGAAACCAAGTCTGAATAGACATGTAACAATCCCCAATACAAAGTTAAGAAATCCCACCCCTAAAGCTATGCAAGCAACTATATTCCCCAATACATCTTCTTAGTAGGCTTTTCACGAAATGACCAGCCTGCAGTCCCAGGAGCAACAAATGACCTTGGTTCCCATGGGAGAAAGTCTAGTGAAACACCTGGCAAAAACCCCTCCCTCCATGCTATGTGTCAACCAAAAATGAGTAGGGAAAATGGCTACAGCCATTTTCAAAGTTGACACTGGACAATAGTCATACAAGGTTATTGTGCATTCTTGGAATAACAAATAAAACAAAGTTAACTTTTTCATCAGTGTGCTTTATTTTTGGATAGTGGCCCCAATTCTCACTTTTTAGCTAACCAGTTTCAGAGTATCTAACTTCTTTACCCTGAACAATACCACAATTGTAACTCATTTTATGTTTGGCTTTATATATTAAAGCAGTGTTTCTCAACTTTGGCAACTGTAAGGCACGTAGATGACAACTCCCAGAATTCCCCAGCTGCTTAACATCTTAAACTTGCTAAGATTGAGAAACACTACATTAAAGCCTCATGACTTGAGTCCTTTTATAGTCCAGGTGAACACAATGATACACCCACATTTTTGTAGATACCATTGAACTATTAATACTAGTATGTCTTTTGTAAAATACAATTAATTTAATATGTTGGCCACAAAAATGTGTGCTATTGATTTATTATATATGTCTGTTAAATTTACAAACTGCCTTCTCTTCAGAGTTAAAGACAACATACATGGGGATTGCTCTCATTTTATCTTTATACAACAAAACTATGAGGTACAGGTTTTGTGCTCCTTGAGAGAGAAAATAGAGAAAGACCCTATTTTATTTAAGGGTAGGCAAATGTTCTTGAGAGAAGGCAGTCCCACAGACATCCAGACCTTAAACCAGGAAGAATTTTAAAGATAACAACTAGAACTTCAAGAGCTCAGCTTGGTAGTGACACCTAGCCAACTTTGACTAATCTCAAAAAAGCTAAACGAAGGTTGGAATTCATTAGTTCTTGGATGGGCTACTAAATGTGGGGGAGGAAATTCTGGGATTCTAGCACCTAGTTGGTCATCTAAAGCTTTGCAGCCAAGTTTAAATTGCTTTAAGCAAATCTTTAGACTACAGCAGTTTTGCAATTTTGTTGTTGTTGTTAGCTGCAATTTTAAAGAAGCTCAAAAGTCCAGCTATTAAAAAAATCCTAAAATGCATTACAATACTTTAATTCAATTTTAAATCAAACATTGCCTAACCCATACAAAGCATTTTTCTAGAATAAAATATTTCCTATTCTTCCCCCCACCCCCACTCCCTATACTTACACACACATGTACACTTGAATTTTTACAGTAGATTGGTGAATATATTTGATTTTGGATATGAATATTATCATTCATTTTATAGTGAGCTGAAGTTTATAAATATGCCATGGTCTAATATTCTAAACTGGTACTTGCAAAGTATAACTTACTTACCCTTTTTTTAAAAAAAAAGACAATTAATCAATTCTTTTCAATGCTCACTTCAATATTAATGAACAATGCAATAATAAAATAATCAACTTAACATAGTAATAAACAACTAAACCAATCAATTAGCTTTTAGAGGAAACCTTTTTCTGGTGTTGAAAATGTTAAAAATCATAGATGTGCAAGACAGAAGGCTAGTTACCCTTTTCTGCTATGATGAAATCCTACATTGAAAGAAATATATAGTATATTTTACATGCATCCAAGACACTAGCATGTCCTGAATGAAAACTCAGAATATACTGAAAGTCTAACCATGAACTTCAACAACTTCTGGTTGCATAGATTTCAGTTCCCATAATTCCTAGCTAGCATGCCATTGCTTCACATTCTGGAAGTTGGAAGTTCACACAGTTGGATTTTGTCAACTCTGAGGAGCACTGCAATATGATACTTGTATTACACAGAGATGATCCAATAATGCTTTTTATTTGTTTGTTTGTTTGTTTACAATAGGTAAATTGACAGGGTTCTGGTTTGGATCAGAACCAGGGCTTTTTTTCTCATAGAACGCTCAGAATGGCATTCTGGCACCTTTTTTTTAAAAGGATTTTTTCAACTTTTGCACAAGCTGTGCTATTCCCTCTATTGGCTTTCGAAAGCCAGTAGGGTCTTTCTTTGTTCTCCTTCCGGAGAGGGAACTGGGGAGGTCTTGGCGCTGGCAAATATAGTTGCATATCGATCCCGAAGAGCAGGGGAAGAAATTCAGAGGAGGCAGCTGCTGCTGTAGTGTCGGCTGCTAGCAAAGTTCAGAGGAGGCTCGCAAGGCTGCCCGAGCCGCGGCTTAGCAGCAGGTGTGAAGGAAGAGGGCCTGGGAGGAAGGGAGGTCCATTAAAGGTCCTGTGAATTATGACACTGGCCATGCCTGTCCATCGCCAGATCCCTATATTTCTTAATTTTAGAACCATGCAGGATTAGCAAGTTAAAGTCCTCTCTTGTTCATTTCATGGAGACATCTGGGTAGCCTTTATTTTTGCAACAGTATATAACTGGTTTGCATTGTCTCCTTTATGGTGTCCTTACATCCCCACCCCCAACTCCCCAATCTAACCTCCATCTCTGAGATTTCCTGACAGTCAGCCATCCAAGCACTAACTAGATTTGACCCTACTTGGCTCCAAGCTCAGAGTGAAAGTTAGCTTTCTAAAAGATAGTCTCCTTTACTCCCTCAGCCAGGAACTGTGTCTCATGGCTACTATTTTAGTGCTTATCTGGATTTTTGCAGATTTGATACGTCTATCTGAAGTGGTAATTTTAAGCATTTTTTTTCATAAATTACTTAGGGATATGCAACTATACTTTCTCATATTTATTTAATGTTACTTTTGCATCTACTTATTTCAATCCATTTTTCTTTCTGTCATTAATTCTCCAAGAATAAGAAATGTAAATTGTAAGCTCCTCATAGACAGTTCTATTTCATTGTTAAAATACACTCGGCAATTATGGACGTATTCATTCATGTTCATAAATAGATTGAATTGTAACACTTTCCCCCTCACCTAGGCCTGTTCTCTTGTGTGTATAATTTGAACATAGGCCATTTTTTATCAGCAGTTGCAAAGAAATAGAAACAAAACTTTTAACTTATGTATTAATAACAATTTCTTTGCAATTCATTATCTTGTCAGCAACATGGGTCCATCAATTAAACACATATATGTTGAAGGCAGCATATGCACTTGTATTAGACATCTATTATCTCCCACTGCTAGTCCTTCCAAAAGGAACTCAATATATGTCATACTATATATGCAAAAGTTGTCTCCTCCTCTATTAAAGTGCAACACATCATTTTCCAAGTAGACAAAAAAATAATATTCCATCTTTACTATACCCACCTGCAGTATATAAACATGGGGGAGCTATCCCACAATTTTTCACCCCTATGGCAGCCTACTATGCTTTCTTCATGATTAATTTGATAAAACAGAACTTAGTGTTCTAAGTTCATCATGAACTAAGTCTAATGAAAATAACTATTTTGGCAGGGATGAATTAATAACATGCAATTTGGGTTATAGGAGCATCTTATTCACTTGAACCAATGTGATCATATCTTTAAAATGGTATGTAGAAGCCATCAATAATGTGGTTGCTAATATAGGTAGGTCCGGCTTATGAGCTGTTTGTATTTAAGGAGATGCTCACAACAAATTCTAGTTTATTTGGTGAATGCCTGAAAGATGTATCAAGAATTGAATATATATATATATATATATATATATATATATATATATATATATATATATATATATATATATATATATATATATATATATATATATATATATATATATATATATATATATATATATATATATATATATATATACACACACACACACATATATATAAATTATACAAATAAATATATAAATAAAATTATATAAATAAAAGATTAACAAGATGAGAGTCCCGGCACCTTTTTTTTTTTTTTTAGAAAAAAAGCACTGATCAGAACTACCATTCATAGGTTGAAAAGAATCAATTACTTCCCATACCGGGTACTTTAATTTGGATTTCTTGCCTTACAATGCACAGGAGTTAAGAGAAATCATTTTTTGTTAGTGTTAATAGAAATTCCTTTCTTCTACCCTACGTTCTAAAACTTTAAGACTCTGAACCACATGTACATGTACAACTAATAAGATCTGTACTGTATCTACTCTTTTCTACATTCTTTATTATCTTACCTACAGATTATAGATGTATTGACTTTCAGTATTTCTTATATTACCCCCAAATTACATTTTGAACCACATTATAACACACCACATTGCACTGATTTTAAACAGAATTTGGTAAAATCATACTATACTTCCATAGCATACGCATCCTATGTTACAATTTTTATTTCTTTTTTTTAAAAAAAAATACTATTCAAGAGCATGAGAAATGATGGTGAGCAGGGCAAAAGAGAAAACTACTAGCCTACATTTCTCAACAGCAAGAAAAAAAAAAGTATGATTAATAACCATTCAGCCGGTAGCATTTATTTTTATAGAATACAGCACCATGGACAGTGGTCTCCACTAGAATAAGCACATTAGTCCAGAGATTTTCAAATTTTTTCAGGCTAGATAGCATGTTAATAAGGAGGGGGAATCCTAGTAATCCTAATTAAGAAGAAAAGATCTAGTGAAAGGAAACTAACTGCATTCACATTCTTTCATGCATTTCTTGTGTTCTTGTGAAACCATAGAGTTCCATAGAACAGTTTCAAAAACTCTGTATTAGACAATGGTGATTGTCTTCCCACTCTACCCCCCAAAATACTCTATATTTCGAATACTCCATTCCAGGATTGCCTATATAAGAAACAGACATGCTCCTTTTATAAGCCAAAGATAACCAGTGGCTTCCAATAGTCAAGTAATTGGACTACAATTATTATCAGTAATGCCAAAGTTTAAGTGTTGTGAGAATTCTAACTATTATCTCACCAGTTTTTAGATAAAATGATGTACTTTTGATTCAAACACTCTTTCCTGGAAAAACAAAACCATTAAAATGATATTTACATGGATTTAGTGGATTCTCATGAGATAGGCTTAAAATACAGAAGCAAATGTTCCAATAAGTTAAATTACCAGAAGTAAAGCTGACAGTCTGGTCAATCCTTTCTTGGCCAAATATTACATTGTGTTAGCTTTTGGTGGTTAGAGAAGAACAGCACGTGGAAAGGGGATCATGAATGCTTATGATGAAAGGAGAGTGAAGACATTTCATGCATATGAATGGCAAGATTTTAATGTGTTTTCTTTTTCTTTCTTTTTTAATTGTGGTAAATCTATTCTGGGAAATTGATGGGGTTGTACCATATAAAAAGATTCACTGGCTGAGGGTTCTGCAACAGGTGATTCATGGGGATCAAACGGGGTTTATTAGTGGTAGGCAAATGAAAAATAATGTGAGGCATATAGTTGATGTGTTAGAGTTTTTGGAAAGGAACAACCAGATTGCTGCGGTGCTAATTTTTTTAGATGCTGAAAAAGCTTTTGATCAATTGAATTGGAAATTTTTGTTGAAAGTTTTAGAAAAAATGGATTTTGGGGAAAAATTTTTACAACCGATTAGGGCATTATATCAAAAACAAACTGCCCGAATTATAGTTAATAATAGCTTGACAGAAGCATGTAATATTGAGAAGGGCACAAGGCAAGGGTGTCCGTTATCGCCCTTGTTATTTGTGTTGACATTAGAGATATTATTGGTTAAAATTCGGAATTCGGAAAAAATTAAGGGGATTCAAATTGGAGATCAGGACTACAGATTGAGAGCATTCGCAGACGATCTGGTTGTTACAGTGACCCAGCCAGAGAACTCTGTTGTGGACCTGATGGAGATAATAACACAATATGGGAAGGTTTCTGGATTTAAGGTTAATGTACAAAAAACAAAAATTTTGCCCAAAAATATGACATCACCGCAAAAGGCCCTCTTAGAAGGATTAACTGGATTTGAGATTGTTAAAAGGGTTAA
Source organism: Vipera berus (assembly GCF_964194415.1). Classification (NCBI taxonomy): domain Eukaryota; kingdom Metazoa; phylum Chordata; class Lepidosauria; order Squamata; family Viperidae; genus Vipera; species Vipera berus. The sequence goes on from NC_138204.1 coordinate 162,263,295, forward strand.
ATATCTGGGGGTGATTTTGTCGCCCTCTAATACAAAGCTATATAAAAATAATTATGAAAAGCTATGGGGGAAAATTCAAAAAGAATTGGAGAGTTGGGAAAAATTGCAATTGTCTTTGTTGGGACGGATTGCAGCAGTAAAAATGAATGTCCTGCCTAAATTTTTATTTCTGTTTCAAATGATACCGATTCTTAAGAAAGATTCTAATCTGGAGGAATGGCAGCGAGGTATCAATAAATTTGTGTGGGCAGGGAAAAAACCACGAGTTAAACTTAAGATTATGCAGGATACTCGTGAGAGAGGTGGCCTTAAATTGCCTAATTTTAAATTATATTATGAAGCTGCTGCATTAGTAGGAATAAGTGACTGGATTAATTTGACGCAAGGGAGGTTATTAAATCTTGAGGGCCATGATTTGTTGTTTGGCTGGCATGCATATTTGTTGTATGATAAGAAGGTAGACAACGTGTTTAGGGTGCATATTTTAAGGCAGGCATTGCTGAGAGTTTGGAAGAAGTATAGACATAAGTTAAGTTGCAAGATACCATTGTGGGCAATTCCAAAACACACAATAGAAAATATACATGCTGGCTTTAAACATGATGTGACTACGTACAAGGAGATCCTCAGTTTGGAAAGAAATGTTTGGTGTTTGAAATCATATAGCCTCTTGCGAGAAGAGAAGGTTGTTCAAAATTGGTTTCAATATACTCAGTTACGGGCCAGGTGGAAAGAAGACCAGAAAAATGGATTTACAATGACTGATGAAAATTTGATAAAGCAAATTAGAAATCAGGGACCAGCACATATCAAACGGATATATCTTGCATTGATAGAGATTGACTCAGAAACAGAGCTTGTTAAGGATTGTATGATAAAATGGGCCCAAAACATCCAGGAAGTTATCACAATGGACACGTGGGAAAAGATTTGGGTGAGGAACGTGAAATTTACTCAAGCTCAAAATCTAAGAGAGAACTTTTACAAAATGTTTTATAGATGGCATTTAGATCCTAAAAAGCTTGCAAGTATGTATCCGAATTATCAGCCTAAATGTTGGAGGTGTGGTGATGAAGATGCAACATATTTTCACATATGGTGGACATGTAAGAAGGTTAAGGCTTTTTGGATAAAAGTCTGGTGGAATATGCAGAAGATTTTTAAACAGAGGATAAAGTTTTGTCCGCAACTTTTTTTGTTGGGAATAATTGCAGACGCTACAGTTGTGGACACCAAGTTGATGTTGAACTTAATCACGGCGGCAAGACTTTTGATAGGCCAATATTGGAAGAAAGAGGAACTGCCGACCATAGAAGAGTGGACTTTAAAGGTTTCAGACCTGGCAGAGATGGCGAAGATTTCGGCCTATTTGAAAGATCATTCGCAAGAACGCTATATTATGGAATGGACAAAATGGATTGAGTTTATCCAGAACAAGTATAGGGTTAAGAAGTTTTATGTAGCATTTGAATAAGTCTTCTTTCGTTTTTTTTTTCTTTTCTTATCTTAGTTTCTTTTTATACATATTCAATATTATTAAGGCTTGTTTTATCCTTTATAAGCTAGAGAGTGATGGATTTTAGAGTTTATAGTTGTTAGTATATGATTGTTTATGATTGCTTTTTATATATATACCTTGTATTTAGCTCTGGGAAGTCGGGGGGGGAGGGGGGGAGGGGGGGAGGTAGGGGGGGAGGAGGGAGGGGGAAGGGGGGATTCTTAAAGGAAAATTGTATTTTAAAACTTTTCAATAAAAAAAAAAAAAAGATTCACTGGCCATTTATTGACCAGGGTTAGCAGACTGCTTAACCACCAATATACCAAAAGTACAGCTATCCTAAAGGATTTCATAGGTCTACTACTGGCAACTGAACTGAATTTATATACCGGTATATATTTATTGCAACTCCATCAGTAAAACCATCACAAAAATAACTCAAATCAATAATTTCAGTCATTTATCAAGTTATTTCCCCTTCACTAGAGATGGTAGAAAATGAAAGTCGATGAGTCTTTAATATTATAATTGGAATGCAAGACAGGTGGCAGCTTTGTAGTGGCTTTATACTTGAGGGAAAAAAGACAAAAAATCATAAATAATAGGTCCAATATCGCAGCATTTTCTTTTATGTTTTCTCAGTACAACATACAAAAAATTCATATTCCTAATCTTAAGGGAGAAAAGTTTTATCCTGAAAAAAACAGTTCCATATATCTACTCTACCTGTATATATTTGTGTGGTGCACAAATATGCCCCTATATTCATGAACAGGCAAAGCAGTTCTAGTGCCAGATTCATTAGCTATGACAGTAATGGCAAACTTTTTAGACACCAAGTGCCCAAAAACTGTCCTGCCCCCCCTCGCCCTGCCCCCTGCCCCACTCACCTGCAGGGCCACCTGCCTCCATGCCCTGCCACAGATCGCCATGGTGGCCCTATAGCACCATGGTGGCTATGCCCTCCACCCACACCCAGCAGTATCATCTGTGTGCAATGGAGTGTGAGGGTGGGGTCTTGCCCCTGCTGCCATGTTCTTGGCTGTGCTGCTCTGCACAGTCCATGTCCAGGGGCTACTCTCCTCTAGGGAGGCTGCTGGATAGGAGGGGGGAGGAGGGGTTGGCCGATGGCATGCATGCCCAAAGAGAGGCTCTGCGTGCCGCCTATGGCACACATGCCATAGGTTTGCCACCACTGAGCTATGAGATTTAAAGTGGGGATGAAGCTGCTCCCCATTCACTTGTTTTATCGGGTTCTCTTTATCTAGATTTGGGACTTGTATGGAGAACAGATTATGTTTTAGATCCTATTGTTGCATAAATATTGAAAATTTACAAGGGTTCACAAATCTTTAAGCACCATAGTAACCAATTGTTACAGATTTATTTAAAGTATAATTTCTTCAAGTCTTATTCCTCCCAAAACAGGATCCTAAGCACATTTTATTTTACTATTTTACTTCTTTATTTCATTTTGTTTTGCCCCAAACCTACAAACAATATCACCAATCATTTCAGAGTTGCCTCATGAAATGAGTGGCAGATTTGCTAAATAAATTTGCTAAATAAATAAATACATAGTTTTTATATATTTGATATGGCTCTAGAAGTAAACATTAGTTTATTGCATCTACTTCCTAGTTGGTAAATGCGTTGGAAAATATTCTTTAGATTAGAGATCCTGGCTTGCATAGAAAAATATGAATATTCTTGAAGTAAAACAGGGATTTAGTTGTAAATGTGTATCATATCACTAATATTGAACTTACTATTAGTCGTAAATATGGCCTACGCCACACAAGTGACTAAGAAGTGTAACCTGGTCCACATTTTAGTATATGAAAGCCTTTATGAATGAAAGCCAAGAGGCCAGAGAGATCAGTATCTATGAATCAAATGACATTTCCTTTCATATTTCCTTTTCTGTTTCTTATTTTAAATCTTTTTTTTCCTATTTCTTACTCCTTTCCTGCATATTGCATAAAGTTGCTTAACCTGAAACAAAATACAATAGCATGATTGATTAGTGAATTCCCTGCTGAGCATGGAGGGTTTTATTTTTTCTGAAAAAGAATAATCTTTCTAAATACCTTTATAATCCTTTTTAATAACTAGGAAAAGAGGGCTTGTTGCTAGAGATAGATGCAGTGAGGAATTTTTGTTTCCTGTTCTTACAGGATAAGATGCAAAGTTAGGTAAGAAAACAAAATACTATCCAAACTATCTTCAAACCTTTCACAACCTTTTCCAATGTCCCTTATCAATCTGTCATTAAAGGGCTACAGAATAAAGCTACAACAGGTAGCCTGGGCTGGTTATGTATAATCACAATCAAAGTCTTTGGAAAGAACAGACCATAAGCTTTACAAGGAAAGAAATGGCCTGGAGTATATATAGTACATTGTCACGCGCCTGAAAGCATTTCACAGCTGTGAAAGCTGGCAGGAGGGGCAGAGAAGTTTAAAAAGTATCTGAACTGCAGACCTGATGAGGGTACTAACAAGCATTTGGTAACTTGGGAAGAAGAGAGGCTTAAAAGCAAAGTGAGGGAAAAAGTTACTTACTACATGATTTCCATTATGATTAACTTTAGGGCAGAATAGTAAATTTTGAGACAAAGGGAAAAAAATACAAATTCCAGCTGTTAAGAGTTGCTCTATTTGCAGGAATAAGATATTGCGGCAACCAAGCATTAAAACTATAGGTAGGTATAACTAGGGCATCGGGTGCTATAAAGTTTCCTTCACAATTGTTTTGAGTTTGCTTCCTTCGCAATTGTTTTGAGTTTGCTTTCAAACTGCCTTGCTACTTGGTCCATGGCTACCCCGAAGGCATATGTGGAACTTGAAAACATCCAGTTTTCCATTCACTCCTCCCCCTTCCCAAATTGTCATCCCACTGAAAACGATCAGCCACTAACCATGCCAGACATTTGTGAGTGGTTTGGGTTTTCAGTGTCTTTCTTTAATGTGTCTTTCCTCACACACAGATTTTGGATTCTGCCTCCTCCCTTGCAATATCCTTTCTCCATTTAGAATTGGAACTGGATCCAATCTTGGGTGGATATATTGAACTGTTTTAGTTTCCTTATTATAGATTTCTGCTGATGCTGTAAATTAGTTAATGGGTTGCAGCAATAATGTCACATGATTAGAAACCCATTTATTATTCAGCTTGTTTAGGTTCCAGATTTTATTTTATGATGCTGTACTTTGCTTGCTCATTTATTTGGAAATGTACAATAACAGCAAAAACTATGGAAACGCATAGCTTTTGCTGTTATCAGTACCAAGGACAAAAGGAAATAGATTAAGGAACATTAAGGCTCCATGCCTGAGCAATCAAACAAATGCGGACATTTTCATACTGTGGTTCCATTACCCTGCTTGACTATGTACATGCATCCATTTCCACATATGTGTTGAAACTGCAGGGAGAATCCATGGCCCCCAGAGATTATGGTTGTAGTCCCAAGCTGCAGTGCTATAATTCTCCAAGGCAGCGCAACTCTGAGACCATATAGGAACATAAGTACCCTAGTAATGGGTAAACATTTGGGGACATAAAAGTCATATTACCAGCTACTTTTTGAAGTAAAAATTCTTAGAGATGTCTGCAAGTAAAAATTGCTTAACACTGTAATCCTTGCATTATCAGTCTCATGTAGCTTTATCTATCTTGTCTTCTGAGTAGGCATTTGGGAGTTATAGTCCACACACAGCAAGATGACAGCAGGTTGAAGATGGCGCTTTACTAGTACAATTCAAAATCACATTAGGCAAGAATTTGTATACTACGAAATAAATTCTCCTACCTTTCCTACATAAAGAGGATCGCTTCCCATGTATTCCTCCAGTACAAAGAACTGATTCCATACCCAACTGCGTTTGGTTCGGGATTTCCCAGGTTGGAAGTAGGGCTTTGATCCCGATCTTGGCAGTTCTGCTTGGCTCATCCCAGAAAGACAGAGGAAAAGAGCAAGTATCTGCAAAAAATGGCAGAGCTCTACTTTGCCTAATTTCATTTTTCTTCTTCTCCCTGTGCAAGGAAAAAAATAAAGTAACAAGAACAAAACAAACAAACGAAATAAAACTGGAGAAAAGAACGGGCAAAGTTCCGCTTGGCTTAGTGAGACATCCAGTGGGATTCCAGAGGTAACGACTGGTGTTTGATGTTCGATTTAAAAAAAAATCACTCTCCACTACTGAACATTCTTCACAAAAGATACAGCATGAGAAATACCTATAAAAGAAAAGGGAAAAATAAAGACAATAACTGTTTTCAGATATATTTCCTGAAAATGACATTTCTTTTAACTTTCATAGGTGAATGATGAAGTTCCCTCAACTTGTCATTTCAGATATGGGCGAGAGGTAATATTTCAACCTGCTGAGTGCTGCTTCTTCAATTGCATTAATAGGTTTCAGTGGTGAATTTACATCTAAGTACTATGGGTATGAGAACAAAGACATGTCTGAGGTCTCAACCCACCAACCAACTGATTAAGAGATGCATTGAGCTCATTTGAATTTCCAAATCTCCCTCACTTGATTTCTTCCTTTCATCATAGCAATCAAATTAACCAGAAGTTACTGAGGAAGTGAAAGAGACCAATTACGTTCACCCATTGCTTCAGACTCTTCCAAATAAAACTGAACAGGAATAAATCAAGAATTTATGCTTCTGGGTTCGTGGCAGGTTTTTAATTCTACCAGCAAATATATCAGTATGTTTTATATTTAAAAGCCTATACATTGGCCTTAAGCTGTCTCAGTGGTGCGTATCAGATACCAGTTTGCTGGTGGATAGTTTTATCATTTTCAAAAGCCACATTAGAGTTTAGTAAGTTGGAGAATGAAGGCTATTTAGAAATTTTAGCTCAAGGATTCCTGAAATAGGTACTGATTCCTGGACTCTGACATGGTACAGCAAATCAAGGTTGAAATACAATATGGAAATATATGCATTATTTTCTAGGTCTCAGTTTAACATGTGATACTTCAATTTCAAAAATAAGCATTACTCATGTCTTAATAGTTACAAACAACAGCCTGAAAACATGCAGACATTAATTGTGATAAAGTAGAAACAGTTTAACATCTATAAGTCCCCAGACTGTAGCATACTTATCAAATGAAAGGCACTGGGGGGAAAAAGTATTTATTTAATTTAGCTTAATTTACTAATTTATATTCCACTTTTCACCATAAAGTGAATTTAAAAATTCATACAGCAATAAAATAAGACAAATACTGTAATAGAAACCAATATTACATAATAAATACATTATCAAATATGAATGCATCCCAATTAAAAACAAATATTTCATTAAAAGAATCATTTTAAGAAAAAAATCAAAAAGCCACAGTATTGATGGGATATAATTGCTGGACCAAGAGAAGTTAGTTAAATAATTAATATAAAAATAAATTAATAAATTATTGTCTAATCATTCATTTCAAAGCTTTCTTTGATGCCTTTTACACTAGGTATCTTAATAATAGTCTAATCATAATTAACTGGACAGAAAGATACAATTTTAGCTCAAGGATTCCTGAAATAGGTACTGATTCCTGGACTCTGACATGGTACAGCAAATCAAGGTTGAAATACAATATGGAAATATATGCATTATTTTCTAGGTCTCAGTTTAACATGTGATACTTCAATTTCAAAAATAAGCATTACTCATGTCTTAATAGTTACAAACAACAGCCTGAAAACATGCAGACATTAATTGTGATAAAGTAGAAACAGTTTAACATCTATAAGTCCCCAGACTGTAGCATACTTATCAAATGAAAGGCACTGGGGGGAAAAAGTATTTATTTAATTTAGCTTAATTTACTAATTTATATTCCACTTTTCACCATAAAATGAATTTAAAAATTCATACAGCAATAAAATAAGACAAATACTGTAATAGAAACCAATATTACATAATAAATACATTATCAAATATGAATGCATCCCAATTAAAAACAAATATTTCATTAAAAGAATCATTTTAAGAAAAAAATCAAAAAGCCACAGTATTGATGGGATATAATTGCTGGACCAAGAGAAGTTAGTTAAATAATTAATATAAAAATAAATTAATAAATTATTGTCTAATCATTCATTTCAAAGCTTTCTTTGATGCCTTTTACACTAGGTATCTTAATAATAGTCTAATCATAATTAACTGGACAGAAAGATACAATATAAACCAAATATAGGTGAAGAAAACTAAGCAGTGTGAAGACAGATATAATCATGCAAATATTTAGAATCAGGTTGCTCGTCCTCTTAATATAATTTTTTTTAAAAAAACATTGCTACAATCTGATCTGTTTGGAGCAATATTAAGAGTTAACCCAATTATCATCAGGTGACCTATTAATTTCCAGAAATTGGTTGATATTAAAAGCTCATAAAGACTAGAAAATTATATTCACTCATAAGACCTTAAAATTTCACAGGAAGACACAATGTACGCAGGGCAAGACTGAAACCGTCACTTGTTCACAGCCTAACCTAATTCACAGAATTTTTGACAGAATAAGATGAGAGTAAAGGAGGAAGCAAATAATACAATGCTAAGAATCACTGGATGAAAATATGATGCAAAATATAATGAACTGCATGCTGCTTCTCGGAACAATGCCATTAGTTTTAATGACAAGAAGTTAATAATGCATGCTTCTTCTGTATAATATTTATGATATACTTTGCAATATGTCACAGCTAGGCAACATGGTATGTCTTGACACAACACTCTGAAGATACTTCTCTTGAGAAATGTATTCTCTCTCTCTCTCTCTCTCTCTCTCTCTCTCTCTCTGTGTGTGTGTGTGTGTGTGTGTGTGTGTGTTTTAATTAGGAATCAAAGAAAAAATAAAAGTGAATGTCAGTACCTACTAAAGCATCCACTTTTGTTAGCATAGTTATTTATAAAGATGCCTCTATCTCTGAGGCATTCTTAGCATGATTGTAAGACAGTGTTTTCCTTAAAAACAAAAAAGAATAAAGAAAATAAGGTCTGGAGAAGATGGAAAAGGTTAGCTAGGCTAGTAGAAAAGTTTGGGGTGGAGAGAGGCTACACTGTATCTTTTAGAGCAATCTTCTAGTAAACAAGGGCCTTCCAGACTCATTCCCACTTTGGCAACCACTTTTGAAAAGAAACTTTTGAAAGTCATGCTGTAAAACTGCACACTGTTAAAATTAAATATTTGTTCAGGCCTGCAATAGAAATAGTAACCAAGATGTGAAAACTTCAGAATAACTGCCCAAAAACAGTTTATTTTATGAAATAAGGATTCCATTTATGGATTTCATCCTTAACTTGAAGCATCTTCCTTTCCTTCAAATCTCCAGTACCATATAACAATATTTAGTTGGACCTATTCAAACTAGGGATTCAATCAATTAAAAATGAAAGTGGGCATATATTTGCATTTTTTTTACTGAATGGCTCAACTGTTTGTCATCCAGAACATTCAGCCAAATATGAGGGGGATTATGTCAATGAGGATGGTGTTTAAGTGGTGTTCCGGTTGTTTGGGGATTGCTTGCAAGGCATCTATTACTATTGGTACTATCTTTGCTTTCTTTTGCCACAATCGTTCTGTTTCTATTTGCAGGTCTTTGCATTTTGTGATTTTCTTCAGTTCTTTGTCTTCTAGTATGCAGATTCCAGGTATAGCTATGTCCGCTAGTCTTTCTTATCAACAATTGTTAAGCCTTGGTGTTACGTGGGAGGTGTTCGTCTTTTTAAATTCTAAAGCTCCAGAGTGCTTTAGCTTTAACTTCATTTTCTATTAATCTGTCTATTTTGTGTCCCATCAAGTCTTACTTGCAGGCATATGGTATTTCTTCCGTATATGCCAATGCATCACTGTTACTACTTTGTCATGCCATAGTTTATAGTCAGTCCATGATTTCTTTTTATTTTTATTTTTTCAGCAGCAAAGCAATGGTCCAATGTTTCTCCAACTTCTTTGTAGAGGAAGCATTGGTGTCTTCTCAATTCTGGCTTTGTATGCATTTGCTCTTAAGGCTTGATCTTCTCCATTGTTTTTATTATTACAATTGCTGATTTAAGATATTCAGATTGGACTTGGCATTTTTATCTACCAATTAAGACGTTCCAAATGTCCTAATATAGGCAGATATTGTTCTTTAATGCTATTAAAATTGATGTCACTGGACATAAGCTGTGTCAAGTATAGCTGCTTTTTGCAATTGACGGACAGTAACTTTGTCAATGCTGATGGTGTTCAAATGATGGTCAGATGTTTTAGGATTGCATCTGAAGCTACTATTATTATTATGGTTCTGTAAACAGTCAGCCAGATGTTTAGACTGGATTTGGCATTTTTTCCACCAGTCAAGTCCTTCGAAGGTTGTGGTATAGACAGATGTTGTTTGATGACATTAAAGGTATTGCTGCAGGATGTCAGCTGTTCCAAGTAAAGATGCCTTTTGCAAATGACTAATGGTGATTCAAGTGGTGCTCCAGAAGTTTTGGTATTACATCCAAGTGCCTTTATTATTGACTGACTGATTTGATTTGATTTTTACTCCATATCAGCAAATAGCCCAAGCCTGCAAAGATGGAGTGAGGAAAGCTAAGGCTGAAAATGAACTAAGGCTTGCAACAAAAATCAAAAATTACAAAAAAAGCTTCTTTCAACATGTAAAATACAAGAAAAAAAGTTAAGGAAATAATTGGTCCATTAGTGGGAGAAAGTGGCAAGAAGGTGACAAGCAACAGGGAGAAAAGCAGAACTACTCAACTTGTTTTTTGCATCCGTATTTACACAAAGGGAAAAAACAGGCCAACCTATCAAAAACAGTACCATAAAAAACAGATTAGAAACATGTTAAGATAGGAAAGAAAATGGTAAGTGAGCACCTGTCCACCCTAGATGAGCTCAAATCACCAGGACCAGATGGATTACACCCCAAGGTTCTCAAGGAATTGGCAGATGTGATCTCAGAACCACTGAACTATATTTTTCAAAGATCCTGGACCACTAGTAAACTACCAGAGGACTGGAAAAGAGCTGATGTAGTTCCCATCTTTAAAAAAGAAAAAAAAAATGGATTCAGGAAACTACAGACGTATCAGATGATGTTAATACAAGGGAAGATCTTGGAAAAGATGATCAAGCAATGAATCAGCGAACACCTAGAGGCAAACAAAATCATTACCAAAAGCCAACATGGGTTTGTAAAAAACAGATCATGCCAGACAAATCTTATTGCATTCTTTGACCAGGTGACAAAATTAGTGGACCAGAGGAATGCTGTGGATATAATTTACTTGGACTTCAGTAAGGCATTTGATAAAGTAGACCACAACCTACTACTTGTTAAGATACAAAAATGGGAGTTAGATAGCATCACCACCGGATGGATTTGTAGCTGGCTGACTGTGGACCTCGATGGAACTGCATCTACATAGAGGGAAGTGTGTAATGGAGTGCTCCAGGGCTCTGTTCTGGGCCCAGTGTTCTTCAACATCTTCATCAATGATTTGGATGAGGGCATAGATGGGAAACTCGTCAAATTTGCAGACGACAGCAAGCTGGCAGGAATAGCCAACACTCCAGAAGATAGGCTTAAGATACAGAAGCATCTGGACAGACTTGAACATTGGGCGCTATCTAACAAAATGAAATTCAATGGTGAAAAAAGTAAGGTTCTACATTTAAGCAAGAAAAACCAAATGCACAGATATAGTATAGGTGGTACCTTGCTCAATAGTAGCAACTGTGAGAGGGATCTTGAAGTCCTAGTGGACAATCACTTAAATATGAGCCAGCAGTCTGCTGCAGCTACCAAAAAACCCAACACAGAGCTAGGCTGCATTAACAGAGGGATAAAATTAAGATCATGTGAAGTGTTAATACCTCTTTACAATGCCTTGATAAGGCCACACTTGAAATACTGCATCCAGTTTTGGTCACCAAGATGTAAAAAAGATGTTGAGACTGTAAAAAGAGTACAGAGAAGAGCAACAAAGATGATCAGGGGACTGGAGGTTAAAACATATAAGGAATGGTTGCTGGAATTGGGAATGGCTAGTCTAATGAAGAGAAGGACGAGGGATGACATGATAGCAGTGTTCCAATATGCCACAAAGAAGAGGGAGTCAAACTATCCTCCAAAGCACCTGAAGGCAGGACAAGAAGCAATGATGGAAACTAACCAAAGAGAGAAGCAACCTAGAACTAAAGAAAAATTTTCTGACAGTTAGAACAACTAACCAGTGGAACAACCTGCCTCCAGAACCTGTGAATGTTCCAACACTGTAAGTTTTTAAGAAGAGACTGGACAGCCATTTGTCTGAAATGGTATAGGGTTTCCTACCTGAGCAGGGGGTTGGACTAGATGACCTCCAAGGTACCTTCCAACATCATCATCATTATTATTATTATTATTATTATTATTATTATTATTATTATTATTATTATTATTATTATTATTATTATTATTATTATTATCCTTCTCCCATCCTGGTCCAGTAGGAGTTGGTAGACTTTTTTTTTTTTTAGTTATCAGTTTAAGGCTGAAAGGCAACAACTAACCCACAATCATCCAGCAGGCTGCTGTGTGTCTCCCTGTTCCTAGTTCAACACCTTAACAATTTTACTACACTAATTTGGATACATTATACATGTGCCTGTGCACATGTGCATGCACACACATTCACACTATTATATACAAAGTAAAAAAATAACATCCATGTGCTATACACACAAGAATAAAAAAAGCTTTTTTTAAAAAAAACACACATTTTCTTACTATTGCATTTCTTTTAAAGGGCTTTCTGATCCCCCCTGCTGTCTATTAATATAACTCCAGTAAAATCAGTGTTTGCAATTATTGTTTATAAGTCAACAATTGCTGGTTCAAAACCCAACAGAAATATGCTTATTATCTATTTTCAAGCTTCCTTGTCCACTACATTTTTTATAAGTTCATTCTCACCATTTTCCCATTTCTCCAGCATTTGAGAAAGAACATTTTACCTCCAACTCCCGAATAGTAACCTTTGAATTACAATGCAAAAGTTATACTAGTTATGCTACACAACATGATTACAATAAAGGAGAAATCTAAAAATGATCTAATGACTTAACGGTGTACTAGATTAGTTAAAGGGGGTATTCATTTTTCTGCAGATAAGGAAGTTGTGACATCTATTATCTGTGGTGGAAATAAAACCCTAGGGACTTGTAACATCTCTGTTTGGAGATTTAGTGGCTGTTTGCATTTTTGCAGCATAGATACAATAGCCTTGAATCTGTTTTTCATCATTTCCTGAGAAAATAAGCACAGAAAATAGAGGGCTTTGAATGTTAAAATCTGGCTTGTACTACAAGCATATTTTATTCCTGGGGTTTTAGGGTTAAGACAGGTTTTCTCCATTTTTTTCAAAGCAAAATATCGAGCAGTCAAGACATTTTTTAAAAAAATTCTCAACCGATTAACATGGAAACAAGAAGGAAATTAAAATGCATACCAGGTCACATGCTCTATGAGGGAAGAGGAATGTATTCTAGGAAGCCACAATAAAGTAAGAATTCACTTCTGCCAACTTCCATATGAGTGAACTGCTAAGCTAGGAAACATCCTAGATGGTAAATGAATTTACCTCATGTATTTAATAACTGTCATCTGCCTTAAAAGCACACTTATGCTAACAACCTCTGGCTCAGTTCTTTCAGCTTTGCGGCTTCTGTGTAATACTTTCAGAAAGGTATCCAGAGGGCAAAACCATAATGCAAATAAAAGCATTTCTGATTAAAGAATCCATTTAATGTCTTTTACAGTAATCCCTTCTGAGGTACTTCTTTGCCCCAAAAGGTCTCTAGTTAGGGGGCTTGTGGAATAAACCAGAAAAAGCCAATGTTAACTAGGTGGCAGCAATTTAAAAGCACTCTCTTTAAAACACTGGTCTTTCTCTCCAGGGTGGAAAAAGAATATCATCCTCCAAATGTCTAAAATAGAACAGTGGCTAAATCATGGGTCAAGATTTTGTTGTAATACAGTAACTACAACCAACTATTAATCCACATTGTACTGATTAGCAATAGCAATAGCTCTTAAGCTTAGCTTCATAGTGCTTTACAATACTCTCTAAGCAGTTTACGGAGTCAGCATATAATCTGGGTCCTCAGAAGGAGGAAAGGATGAGTCAGCCTTGAGCCAGTCTGGATCAAACTCCTGTCAGTGGACAGAGTCAGTCTGCAATAGTGCACTCTAACCATTGCGCCACCATGGCTTCTCAGCCATCAGAAAAATGTGAATCCATATTTTTTTTTAATTTCCATCACTTATTTTGATAGCATTTGTTGACTCTTGAGATCAAATGAAGCCTTTTGAAATCAGAGCAGACCATAGGCATGTGATTTGATCTAAAGCATATTACCTCATATCAACTTTATCTGAACCAACGATAAGACACTTTTACAATACATTGGGTATTGTTTCTTGTCAGGTCAGTCCTCTACTTATAACTGTTCTCCAACTGGACTCTTGTAACTATCTTGGAAGTCTCTAAAATGAGAACACAATTGAAAAGAGGTAAAATGATTACAGTAGTGGGGATTTTATTTTAGAAGAACTCATATGGATTCTTCCTCCCTTGTTCTTATTTATCCATATTAACCATTGTTTGCAAGTATTGGACTAATCAATACTAGTTCCCATTTTAAAGGTGACAAGCCTCAACCCAGTTATCATCGTCTACTAACCAAGACTACTGAACGATATGCTGGACATAAGTTTTATGAAACATATTAATGCAAGAGAAGGAATTTGTTTGGAATCAAACCATCAACACTTGATCAATGCATCACATTGCATCATTTGGTACAAAAATATTTCCACTCCTAAGAACTCTTTATGCTGCCCTTTCTGAATGAAAGGTAGCTTTAACTTGATCATTACAGTGAGGTTTTAGAGCAGGGGTGGGGAACTATGTCCCTTTTATGACTTGTGGACTTTAATTCCCAGAATTCCTGAGCCAGCCGTGCTCTAGAGAAATCTATAATTTCCCCTACATATCCATGGTTACCAAAGTTGATTACATACACAAGAACATGTATTTACAGTGAAGAGGTACTGATACATCAGGCAAATTTGTTTTAATTCCTATATGAAGGTGATTACAAAGATACAGCATATTCTTGTACTATTTCTACTTAACCTTTAAACTGAGTCTTTTAAAAAAATCTGTCCCAAAATGAGTTTCACACCCAAATGTTAGACCACAGTCTTATTTCTATCTTACTAAATGCAGACGATGATGTAATACTTTCATTAATCCACACTGATGTTTGCTAAATTCTGCGATTGCTTGCAACATTCACTTGTGAAAAAATTAAGCATCAATTATTCCAAAAGAAAAGTGTTTAATAGTTCATTAAACCTGGTGCAAACTGCATCATAGGTCGAAACCCAATGAAGTGACATGCAGGCAGAACAGACCAAGATTTTTAAATACCAAGGAATCTGCTTTCAATTTTCTACTGTGTGGAGATATCAAACTGGTAGCCTTTCAATTTTTGTCCAGAAGGTTTTAAATGCTTTGCCAGACATAACAAAAACAATTTTGCTGCAACTCCTGCCAAGCTTTTTAGAGCAAAGGGACCAGTCCTCTTGTTATATGGAATACAGCTTGAATTCTGTAAAGACTTGAATGCAGCAGAAACAATACGATCATTTTATGAACTTTGTTGTGTTACCCTTGCTATGTGTCTAACACACTTGTCCACTGGATGCTTGGTTTGGCTCAAATGTAGCTAAAATGAGACTGTCAACAAAAATTGGTTGAAAACTAGTCTTTGGGATGAATTCTTCATTCATTCCATCATTATGACTTATTTTTTTAATGGAAAAAAACAATGTAGCCAGATGTTAGTCTACTGTGGCCTTCCAGGTGAATCTCTGATCATGCTAAATTCTGTTCTATTGCAATTGCCATCTAGAATGCATTGGGTTAGAACAGGGGTGTCAGACTGCTGGCCGGACGTGTCATCCGGAAGCCGCGCCCACCCCATTGCCGGCAATGGCAAAACTGTCCCGATATATTGTGCAACATCATGTGACGTCACGAGTTTGACATGTCTGGGTTAGAATTTGTCCTTTCATATTAAATATTATTTTATTGCATTGTTTGTTTTTGTTTCCAATGGATAATTATTAATTGTACCATTTGTGTATATTTTGGACTTTCTTGAGTTTTGGTTTTTGACTGCTAAGCAAATAAATAGAAATTACGGACTATGAAAGTTGCTCAGGTCAGTTTAAAAAAATAAATGTTGTCATTCAGAAAAGCCTACTTGGCTTTGGAGGTTTCTCTTCTACTTGTCTACATAGAATTATCACAGATATATAACTGAAGAAATAAAGATCAATAGAAAGGAGAAAGAACACATTTTTTTCTTGCTGTGATAACTATAATTACCTTTGATAACCTTGCTGGTCATGAAATAAACTACAATGTAATTATTAAATGATAAATCACAAATTTTTGTCACCTGAAACAATTATTCACCAAAGGACAGACAAACTGACAGCCGATAGGGCCTTCTTGGATTGCCAATATTTTGTCCTATTAAAATCAATGGCTTTTAAAGTGTACAGAATCCAGTTAAACAAAAAAGGTATGGAGGTAGTCCTCAACTTACAAACGTTTGTTTAGTGACTGCTCAAAGTTACAGCAGCACTGAAAAATGTGACTTATGGTCAGTTTTTCACAGTTATGACCTTTGTAGCATCCCCATGATCATGTGATCAAAATTCAGATGCTTGGTTCATATTTATGACTGTTGCTGTGTACCAAGGTCATGTGATCACCTTTTGCGACCTTCTGACAAGCAAGGTTAATGGAGATTCACTTAACAACTAGGTTACTAATTGATCAACTGCAGTGATTCACTTAACAACTGGAGCAAGAAAGGTCATAAAATGGGGCAAAACTCACTTCACAAATGTCTCAACAACAGAAATGTTGGGCTCAATTTCATTACCACCTATAATGAAAGCTACTGTGGCTGAACTATAAAAAAATCTAACACTGACTAGATGGCAGTAGACACAGAAAGCACTCTTTGTTGCCCTCTAGTCACTATTTCTACTTTCTCTACTCAAATGTAGCAGCCATTTAATATAATTTCATCTTTAAATAGAGTTAAACAATTCACACAGTTAATTGTAATTTAATCTTTCAATTTAGTTATATAGTAATACTTGTTCCCCCAAACCAACAATATGTTAGGGGGGGAAAAAACTGACTATAAGGGGACCAGTACTCTGTTCTCATCAGCAGAATAACTCTGAAAACTGAATGGGGCCAAGGCTGATGGGGCAGGAATTATTACATTTTTAAAAAAGCAGATTAAGAATGAAAATGGGAGAAATGATTAGGGTATTGGCAACTGCCCAGACCTCTCCCTCTTCCCCTGTCACTGGAGAAGTCTGTATTTTTCTGTGCCTGTATAAGCACAAAAATACAGAGAGATATGCTATATACAAAGCGATGCAACAAGAAAACACAGATACCTCTTACAGCCAATTCTGGTAAAGGATTTGGAAAGAATTCAAGAAGCCAAAATCTATATGCCTTTCCTTATCATACTTAATGTGCAAGAATGTTGATGTAACATGCAAAATCTTAATTTAAAACAAACCATGATTGGGAACATTTGCTCACCTGCTTTTACTTTATAGCTGGCTCCAAAGAAAGAACTAGGGCAGGGGTCTTCAAACTTGGCCCTTTTATGATTTGTGGACAACTCCCAGAATTCCTCAGCCAGGCATGCTGGCTGAGGAATTCTGGGAGTTGAAGTCCACAAGTCATAAAAGGACCATGTTTGAAGACCCTGAACTAGGGTTTCTTTGTCATTCATAAATCTTAACAACCAGATTTAGCATAAATCATGCATTCCAATCTTCTTTGAATCATGGTTTCTCATTGTTTACTCCCTGATTGCAAACCCTTGTAGGAAGAAAAGTCTCCATCATGGTTCCTCCAAGCGGGGAATAAACAAGGCAACTGCTTTGGGAAGAAGGTTGTAGTTTATTGCAGAGGAAAGGCAGACAGAAAGATGGATCCAACAGGAAAAGAAGGGCTGAGCACATGTGGGTAGTGGGTTTTTATACCCCCTGGACTCTATTGTCTGGAGTTATTTCCTGTTTCAAGCTTTGTATTTCCTTTGTCCCTTATTCTGTCCTGAGCCTAGGTGTGCCACTCTAGGATTCTTGCTGGTTGTCTGTCCCAGCCCACCTCCCTGGGGCAGGGGTATGTAGATTTTACAAGTCTGAAGTCTTCTTAGCTTCAACCTTCCTGAATGGTTTACATCTGCATTTCTATAGAGTTAGTTTCCACTTGGGGGAGGGAGACTTGGGGCTATTAAGAAAACCTGGGCATGCTTTTTCTGTCTCTTTTAACTTCTTTTTAGGAAATGTATTTTCCTGCCCTTTTAATATTTCCTTCTCTGGGGAGCTGACTTCCCACAATCTAGTGCATTCAGCTAAACCACAATTAAGCTTCGGTAACCTTTGTTGTTCTCTCAGCTGTCACTAAAGTCACACAAATCCAACTTGGTTATTGAAACCATCTGATATTGATAAACTGTCATCTTATTTCAGAGAGGCAGCAGATTGTTATTTAACGGGGATAAAAATACCAACTCAATTTTCATAAGAAATGTCAGTAAAACATTTGCAATGTGTTAGGGTCTTTTTTCCCCCCAACCCCTCTGAAATGCCTTGCTCTGAAAAAACATTTATATTCCAGGGCTGCCATAATAACCTTGATTATTGTGACACAAAATTGCTGCTACTTTTCCTTCTAAACTTGAAGAAGAGCATGAAAATTGCCATGTTGGAATGGAGCTTTAATGTACAACCTCAGCCATAAATTGAGAAGAATCTTTTTTTTAAATTTTAATTCCGTTTATATCCCGCCCTTCTCCGAAGACTCAGGGCGGCTTACAAGCTTAGCAGTAGCCTTCATTCTATGTATATGCCTGCTTATTAGGGCTTTCACACACACCCCAAGCGGCATTATTACAAAGTCAGCTTAATTGCCCCCAACAATCTGGGGAAGGATGTAAGGCTGAGTCAACCTTGAACCTTGAGTGGTATTTTTGCAATGCCACTGTAAAATTGTGCTGTATCAGGAATTGGGGGCTGCTGAAGAAATTAGCAGAGAACTAGTGTTGTTAATGTGATTAAAGCATCCAGCTACAAACTAGCTACAAACTCTGAGTTCTAGTTCTGCCCTAGACACAAAGCCTATTGGGTGACCTTGGGCCAGTTATTTTCTCTCAGACCTAGAAAGGAAACAATGGCAAAGAATTTCTGAAGAGTCTTGCTAGGAAAACTGGAGGGTCTTGTCCAGGTAGTCTCTGAGAATCATATGGGGGTGGAGGAGGGAAGGATTATTACATTTTTCCTCTCCATGAAATATAGTTTCCAGCAATATTTTGCCTTACCTTCTTAACAAAGCATTATTCCAGTTCTGCTTAAATCATAAAGATAATCTACAACTTTCTCCATTTTCCAGACATAGAATTCTTCTTATTTATACAAAAAAGTTGTTGAGACTCTGGAAAGTGTTCAGAGAAGAGCAACAAAAACGAATAGGGGCCTAGAAGCTAAAACATATGAAGAACGATTGCAGGAACTATATATACCTAATATAGTGAAAAGAAGGACTAGGAGTGACAAGATAGAAGTCTTCCAATAAATGAAGGGCTGCCAGAAGGAAAAGGGGACCAAACTATTTACCAAACCACCTGCAGGGAGGACAAGAAACAATGGATGGAAATTAACCAAGGAGAGAAGCAACTTAGAACTAAGGAGAAAATACCTAACAGTGAGAAAAATTAACCAGTGGACCAAATTGTCTTTGGAAGTTGTGGGTGCCCCATCACTGGAGTCTTTTAAGAAGAGACTGGACAGTCATTTATCAGAAATAGTATAGGTCTCCTGTGATAGCAGGTGGTTGGACTAGATGACTTCTAAATTCCCTTCCAACTCTCTTACTGTTACCAAATGTCCGCCCCACCAGCTCCAACAAGCTATAGTTGTTGGCTTCCATATATTTTGAAAATGTAAGAGGATTATACACTGGCAAAGTGGGTATATATGCAGTACTACACTAATGTGTAGACCATGGTCAGCTACAATAATGCCTCAGGTAGGCTTCCTGTATTTCTACCAATAAATATATTTGTCTTGATGTGACAAACAGCTTTCTTAATATCAGAAAATTAAAAGTTCCCTCAGGAGAATGTGATGCTGGAAAAAAAAATTACTATTCTACAAACCAAAGGAATGGTGGCCCAAAATAATTCTAGCAAAAGAAAAAAGAGAAAAATCTGGGCATACCCAATGTCAGACATTCAGGTCTTTTTATCTATCTAGGATACTGAATAAAATCTAAACAAGTGGGTAAGATTGGCCTACAGCAGGGGTGTCAAACTCGATTTCACTGAGGCCACATCAGGGTTGTGGATGACCTCGGGGGGCCGGGTGGGCATGGCTAGGATGGACGTGGCCAGCTCAATGTTGCACATGTCAGGAGGCACCTGTATGGTCCCAGTGAGACTGGGGGGGGGATCCACTGTCTCCAGTGTAGGCAGGTGAGACAAGGGCAAGTGCCAAACTCTTGTCCACCAGAGGAGACTTGATGTCCCTCTCAGGCTGCGCAGAGGGCCCCCAGATGATGGTGCAGGCTACCCAGAGCCCTAGGCAGTGGAGGGCAAGTGCCCAACCTGGTCCTTGAGCTCCAGGGCACCGGGACCCCACAGCCCAGCCCAGCCCTTCCCAGCCCTGCTTTCCCTGCTGAGCTTACCTCCTCCTCGAAGCTGCTGCTGCTGTTCTTGCTCTCCTTGGCCAGGTTCCTCATGGTGTGTGCAGGAGGGCAAAGTGTGTGGGTCAGAGGGAGGCCCACTCCCTCTCCATGTGAGGAAACCTGGCTTTGTAACTAAAGCATCCTCAGCCATATGATGGGAGATCACCAGGAGAGATCAGGAGGAGGGGCCAAGGGGATGGCCAAAGGGCAGCAGGGCTGCTAGTGGCCAAGTGCTAAGGCAGGACTTCCCTCAGATCCTCCCTCTCTCTCATTATAATCCCCTTCCTTCCTTCCTTCCTTCCTTCCTTCCTTCCTTCCTTCCTTCCTTCCCTTTTCTTCTTTTTCCTTCCCTCTTTATTCTCCTTTCTTTTTCCTTCCCCTCTTTCCTTCTTTTTCCTTCCTTGCTCTCTTCCCCTCTTTTCTTCTTTTTTTCTTTGTCTTTCCTCTTTCCTTTTCTCCTTTCCTGTCCCTTCTTGGATCCTAAAATGCAAAAGGGAAAACGTTTCTCGATGCCTCCTTGCCTTGTGATCAAATGCCACTTTTGCTAGTAGTCCGTGGTAACTTAAAAGACTGAGAACAAACCAGGCTCAGTTTATCTCATGCTTGAATTTAGTGGGGTCATCCACAGACAACAATAGAGCAAAACTATCAAAATGGTGGCTGTGATAGTTGATCAAAACTCCTCTGTTTTTTATGTGCAACAGCTTTAGCTTTTATGAACAGAGGTAGGTTAGTTGCTTTTCTATTAATACATAATCCTTAAAAGGGCTCTCCTGTAGGGACCCTGCCTTGGTCTAATTCAGACTGAAAAGGAAAATATTTTCCCCTCTCTGCTTTGTTCTCTTTTCGCCACTGGAAATGGCTGCCTGCAACATACAAGGAGGGGATACTTTTTTAAGAGCTCACAATTCAAGAATAACAATGTTAACTTGAATTGCCAACAAAGTTCTGTCTGTGACAAAACAGAAGACAAAATTGCTTTCTCCTTTGAACTGGAGCATCTCCAACCAAGTTGCCTCTCCTTTCTTCCTCTTTCCCTCCCTTCCTGACTCCTTCCTTCCTTCCTTCCTTCCTTCCTTCCTTCCTTCCTTCCTTGATTTTTTTAAGCTGCCAAAGGCTCCAGGTAGACGTGGCAAGAGGCAGGCAGCGGTGGGCAAAGACTTCCCCTCCCCACTGTCATTGAATCTGCATCGCTCAGTTCACTTCTCCCAGACCTGCACACATGTTTGTGTCTGTGTGCAAGCGCACGCACGCATGGGGTGTGTTTCTCTGCACCCTCAACAGAGACCTTCTGCGATGGCAAGCTGCAAAGTAATGAAAGCTATTTTTTTGAGTACTTGTTTCTTTTTCTCAATGTGCCGCCAATCACATCATGCCCTGCCCCCCTCAGCTCCCGCCCCAAGCCACTTGGAAGATTGCAAGAAGCTCCCATCACAGCTTCTCTTACCTCTCCTGTTCTTTTCCTCCCCAATATCACAGTATGGGGCTGCAAGAGGTGAGACCCCCACATAAACACACTTACACGTGCACGAGTCCCATTCTGTCTCCTCCATGCTCAGGAAAGGGTGAGCAGAAGGGGAGAGATTGGCAACGGCCATGCTGCTGGCAGCCGTGGCTTTCGCACTCGGGGGCAAGGAGGTCCCAGTGAAAGGGAAGCCTTGCAGGCTGCGAGGCCAGGCAGGCGAGCAGGGTGTGGAGGCACTAGTGCTGATCTACAACTTGATATGGAATGCGGTTAGCCTTTGATCCCCAGCGCTGCCCTGGAGCCAGAGAGGGTGACATCCTGGGTGGAAGGGAAGTGCTCAGAACGCAGTCTCCCAGGCCCCACACATTTGTCGCCTCCTGTATGTGCGCCCAGAGAGCAGGATGGGAGCGGTCCCTCGCTGGTTCCAGGGCAGCGCGGCAGATCTAAGGCTGACCGCATTGTAGATCAGCACCCAGTCAGCCTGGGCTGGGCTGAGGCACCATGGACCAGTCCTTTGCCATTTCTAGGGCAGCTCTGGGGGCCAAATCTAATCACATGGTGGGCTGGATTTGGCCCGCAGGCCTTGTATTTGACATGTCTAGCCTATAGAATCCCTGCATCCTTTTCAGGAATTCATTATTTACCCATTGCTGAAGAGTTGGAAATCACAGAGTTTTGTCATTCTAATTATTTTTGTTCAGTTAAGTGGCAACACATTTTTCCAATTGGATAGTTTACTTGCTTCGGCCTTAATGGTTGTTATTTTATCTGCAGAAATTCTTTACTTTTATGTAGTTGCCTTTCCAGTTTGTTTAACATTGCAATGCATTCAGTTTGTTGAAATATGAGAAAGCAGTCTCTGTAATGCTCTTGTATTCTTGAGGAAGAGCCAGTTGTTTATTAAACATGCTTGACTGTGTTTCATATAGATGTCTTAGAACAGTAAACACACATACACATTAACATTACTAGGCTATACGAGTGTATGTCAGAATAGCCATTCTTTCAGGATCATTTACTGTACAAAGTCGTTAAATATCATCATGGCTTTCGAGGCCTTTTAACTGCCAAGGCATACATTTAGCCTTATGTCTGTCACCTTGAGCAACAGATACTAATGCTACCAAAAGCAATAAAATGATTGTACCTTTCTCCTATGATTTTGGTGTCATTTGTGTCATCTCTGCTTCAAGGAATACAGTACTAAGTGAAGGAGAAAGCAACTTCAAGTTTTTTTGTTTTAAAATGTACTTGCCTCAACCTTAAATGTCTTTAGAATGTACAATAAATGCTTGGGAAAAACACTTGAGGAAAACATTTTGCAGTCACAATACATATGCTAAACATCTAATTGTAGCCAAAGAACAAACAGTGCATAAGTAAAAAAAAAAATCCTCTAGTTCCGTACATCACATGTTCTGCTGAAAAAGAGACTTACTTTTAGACTGAATTTTTATGTAAGAATGAATGACTAATAGGGTTAATTGCTTCATGAACAATCATAAAGAAGGTGTAACTATTTTGCCACTAAGAGTTGAAACCAACTCAATAGCACTTAATCAGCAAAATGTATGCTGTCACATATAGCTAAGATTTTATTCATCTTTTAAAAATGCTAATTATTACATTTGATTATAATGATCATCAGTATTACCCAGACAGACAACAATATATAGCCAAAGTTAACTGATCTCAAAATGCTAAGTTAAAGTTAAATCATACCGGGTTAGCTGAATGGGTATCAGAAAATCCTAGGACATAGATTACACTAGAAACCTGAAATAAAACAACCCTGATCCATATTCCTGACACAGAAATGTGTCCATGTAGTCCCCAAGAGCTGAGATAAACTCAAACAAGGGTTTACCTTTTTATTCTCAGTAGCGTCTTAATTAGAATGCAATGTGACTTTGAGGCCTTGAATCATTGAATGAAACTCTTTCCATGCCATAAACAGCATGTGTAATTACAGGAGAATCTCTTCCTACTCTTACTGTTTTTAAATGCAGTGTTTTTAACACCGCTATATTCTTTTTAAAATCATCTAGTCTTTTGTATTAAAGCTATCTACCTTTCCTATTGCATTGGCCTCTGCTTGATCAATATATCTCTTTGTCTCTTTTTCTCATAACTATTTCCCAAAGCACTACAATTGTAAGAAAGTATCTTAGGACAACTGTTTTTACAAGGTAAGACAAGAGTTTTCCCAGCATAGATTCTACAGTGGAGCTATCTCAATCCTCATTTGCAAATACAAGTGTAGCTTTTTAAAATTGCCTCAGATTTTTTTTTCTTAATACCCCAAATAATTCAGTTTTGACCAATTGTTGACCCTGATACTTACTATCCCTCGAAATACCCTTTACAGGAATCACAGACAATGCTTTCTTGAAAATCATATCTATGAAGGTCACCAAAAGTAAGTCCTTCATTTTCACACTACTCTGAGCAATTTATCTGAAGCAACTCCCACTGTGTTGCAAAATTTCCAATGTTGATTAATACCCACGGCATCTAAATGATTACTCCTTCAATACTGCCAAAGCAGCAAATTTGTCCCATAATAAAAGATCAGATGTAGTTATAGCTTTACAATTTATCATTTTGTTTCAGAATTCCCCTAAGAAAATTGTCACAACTTTTGGTCCTTCCTGTGGGTTTTTAAAAAGTACTACTCTGGTCTTGGGATTTTTCTTTCCCTCTTTTTTAAATTTACAATCAATGCTGTATTTTTTTCCCCTGTGAACAGTTGCTTTTTAAGAGAAGAAAAAATCCAGATAATTACAGTATGCATTATATAATTAACTGACAATTAATTTATATTGCAAGTGCTGATTCAGAGTACAGATTATTGGGAAAAAGTATGGAAAAACTCCATCAAGAAGGACAGTTCTTTGAAACTCAAGCTACATAAGGTCATTCAACTTCTTCTTCTAGATAAGTATACTAAATACCAAAGTTGCTCCTGTTATTAAAAATGAATGACACACAGTAACACATATTTACATATTTTGTGAATTCTAAATGAATGCAAATTGCCCTACCACGTTGCCTTGCTAACTGCAGGTTTCTTCAAAGGCTGCAAGTTTACACAAAAGCAATAGGCACACTTTTGTGAACAGCACAGCTTTCTACAAATAAGAAAACAGAAAAGCAACTACAATTCATTACAGGAGGCTCTAAGAAATAGTGCTGAGTTGTAACCATTTGAATTGCTTTGGTGAAAGTGTGCTTTGGTTTGAGAAACAGAGCTAGAAAATCCACACCATTTGTTAACCAAAGTCAGAAGAAGCCTTTCATATTAATGAAAGACAAACCACCTTCTAAACTTTTCCAATTTATTCCAAATATGCATTGGTCATTTCAAATATGTAGAGAAGGATTCCACTGCATCTCTTTCAATGCTTTGTCTTTGAGATGGCAGCTTCCCTTGCTTGCCCTGGTGATCAGAAACACCAACTCTCAGTCCTTCTATAGTACATGTTCCATCATTTGAACTGAAGATACAAGGATGACCCTGATGTCCGTATGCAAATTGGGGGGAAAGAAACAACCTATTACACTGATCTATAGGCATTCAGATTCTAGCAGTCATTCTGCCTTTATCCATAATTTCCAAGAATGGCTTTGTGGCAGTTCCCTGCAGAGTCATTATATTCCCAAAGGAGGCACTCATGCACTGCTGGTTATAGCTGCATGTACAGCTGTGGTAAAGGCTGAGGTAAGCCTCATCTGTCTTCTACTGTGCTCCCTCTCCAACCAAGGTTTTAGCTGATGCCTTACTCTCCTGAAAAAGGAGGACAATGGAGCTGGCATGAAAATATTCAGGAACAAATGGTGCCTAATCAATTAAAGTCAGTAAGGATAGCTTCCTAAAGGTGCCACTGAAATATTTGGCAGTGAAATAGCCAATGAGATGCAAATTCAAGTCTCAGTTTCTTCCAGATTAGCCTATATACCTAACTCCTAGCTATTCAGATCCGATTTCAGATTCCTTAGAAGTTGGTAAGAAGCAACTTATAACAGCCAACTGCATTTAGAGGGCTTTGAGAACTAAAACAAGAACAAACAAAGATAGTTTGGGGAAAGCACAATGATTCAGAATGAATCAAATAGGTTTCCATATGAGTAGCAAACAAAAGCTTTGAAAAGCTGGCTTTTCTAAATATTAAGCACGTGCATCTAGGATGATGCTCTGAGGCACAATACACAAATGATAAAGGCACAACAATTGGTGTAAGGCTGAATTACAATTCCACAAAAGTTCTACCATACACTTTTACATGTTAGAGAAGCATCGTAATCATAAACAAGTGGAAGGAAAGTTGTGAAAGTAATGTTAATACCATCCTTCCAACCTACCAAGATATTAATTGATTATATTATTCTACTTTGCTTAGATAAACTTGTCTTTTGATAAGACTTCAGCAATTTCGCACAGACGCACAACTTATGAATGTGGGAAGTTTTCTCTTTCAGATTAATCAACTCAATACTTCCAGATGCAGTTCTTAAAAAAGCCATAAACTTTTGACATTTACATTTGAAGAGTCTTATTGATTTGGGTAGTAGATTATATATTGCTATGTTCTGCTTACTGGTCTAATATGCCAGCAGTGATGTCTTTAGTAGTAGATCTAAATCAGCAGAACATTGTTTTATTGAATCTCCCCTCTCCCATCAAACACTCTTTCAGTCCTCTTTGTTGATTAGCTGATTCTTTGTCATTATTTTTAAACAAAACAGGATAACCACTTACAGATGAACCCAGCCCTTAGGATGCCTTAGAAGCTAATTTTTTACAGAAGCCTGAACCTATTTTTAACCACAGATTTCAAAGGTAAACATAAGAGGGAGTTATGTACTTTGAATGAGATCCAGTGTCATTGCTAAACTCTATGACCTTGATGTTGGTTAACATACTGACAAAATAATGTTTCTTTCTTGCTAATTTTTCATCGGTTGTTTTTATAATGTATTATTGAGCATAACATCATACTCAGCATTTCAGTTTCTCAAAACAAGTGGAGCTTGCCCCACAAATTACAAATATACATTCACCTTTTTGCTAAAAGGTATTTGAGGAAGAGGTATCTTTAGGGTTAACTTCAAAACAACTTTCACAAAAATTGGTCACCAGGGGGAAAAAACTCATCAATCTACAATAGACTTCTTTTCTTTTCTATCATTGCCTGGCACAGGAGATGCCGGTGATTGACAATATTGGGTTTCTGGCAAGGTACTCCTTGATTTTTGTCTAACAAAAGGTTAAAATCATCCCTTTGTGGGGGAGGGATAGAGATACACCAATAACACTTTTAAGAAACCATAATGTCAAACAAGCCACTTCAAGTCTGTTCTGACTCTAGATATTACCAAACAAGGATTCTCAATGACCCCCCCAAAAATGAAGTATCAATGATCTCAATCTGCACGATCAAAAAAGTGCCACTAGCCACAACCTTTTTTATATATAATTGTATGGTTTTTTTGTTTTTTAAGGTAATTAGAACTCAACGGAATCACAAAAGCAGTATGCGAATATTAGTTTTTTTTTGTACTTTATTGATCTAACTTGACATCTGAACATTAAGTCCAACAAGGCAAAAAGCCAGCTCTTTCTATCTAGGGCATCTACACAAATATGCTCATGAAGCAGGTCAGCAGGAAACCCTCAACCCCGCAAAGTCAACCTTACAAAGAGTGAATGCTAATTTTAAAACATGCCCGCGTCTCGCTTGCCGAACTGGGAAGCATCCAAAACAAGAGAGTCAGCGGCGGCGATTTTCCCGCATCACTAGCTTTTCAGCCGACGGCAACAGCGCCAAATATCAGGACTAGCACAAAACTGGCGGCACCTGAGTTTGCCCGCAAAACTGAGAGAGGACGAAAGGGCTATCCGCTTCTTTAGTGTGCATTTTGCTAGCGGATTGGTGGGTCGCTTCTTTTTACAAGGACGACTGACTTCGTCCCAGCTGCCTACGTGATTTATCGCGCCCGCCGGAGAAATTTCTCTCTCTCTCTCTCTCTCTCTCTCTCTCTCTCTCTCTCTCTCTCTCTCTCTCTCTCTCTCTCTCTCTCTCTCCCTCCCTCTCTCTCTCTCTCTCTCTCTCTCTCTTAGGGGTCGTTTAAGAGCAGGACTTTCCGATTGCGCCCAGCTATCTCCTTGCTGCATGACAAATCCGGGCGAGGGAAGGGAAGAGGACCGATCTGCTACCAACGAAGGCTTTTTGAGGTCACTGTATGCTACATCTCACTTTCTCTCCGGAAAAGCTATTGGCATCGGCGGGATCTTTGCTACGGAGAACTGGAAAACCCCACGCGAGGGAAAGGAAACTTCGGAAGGCAGGGCGCCGGCTCGGGAGTCTCCCTGCAGCCTGGCACCTGCCTTTGCCCTGAGACTAGGGAAGCGGCGTTGCGAGGAGGGCTGTGAACAATCGCAGTTGTTCAAGGAGGCACTCTTACCGGGTCGCTTTCTTTGGGCTTGCCTCTGGCCACTCGGTCGCCGCCGCCGCTGCCGCCGCGAGGAACCGTTAATCCAAATGGAGAGGATGCCACGGCGAAGTCCTCGCTGCTGATTCTCCACCATGTGCCCCCCAGCTCCGCTATAGAACTTGCAGGCTTAGGCAAGCCCCTTTGCTTGAGCAGACTCCCCGGCACGGGAGTGGTGGGGGGGGGGTTCCCTTCCGTCCAATCAGAGCACGCCGAGAGGCCGCGAGAGCCAGTAAGCGGCGAGGGGCGCTGCTCCTGCCGTGCGATCCCCACCCCTCCTCGCCCAATGGGCTGTTCCCCGGTCGAGCGCAGCAGCGGCAGCGGCGGCGGCGGCTTAGCCCGCGCGTCTTTCCCTGCTCGCTCAAGAAGCGAGGCGAGTTCTCTGCGTTCCTTGGGCGAAGCCGCTCGGCGTCGCCGGTGAGGGAGAAAAAATAATAATAATAACGAGCGCGGAGAGAGAGAGAGAGACGTTTAGTACCTACCCTGCCGTGGGGGGAAAAAAAGCGGATTTTGATCAAGAAAAGCCTTACTTACCCCCTTAAGGAAGATGGAGCCCGTCCGGAAATTCGAAAAGCCCCACCGTATAGTATAGCAGCGTTTCCCAACCTTTAGGAACTTGAAGATGCGTGGACTTCAACTCCCAGAATTCCCCAGCCAGCATAGCTGGCTGGGGAATTCTGGGAGTTGAAGTCCACGCATCTTCAAGTTCCTAAAGGTTGGGAAACGCTGCAGTATAGCACCTGCTTCCGCACGCCCCCCCGGCCCCTTTCTCTCTTCCCCCGCCCCTTTTCCCGGGCTTTGCAGTCAGCACAATCGTCCCCCCCGCGCGAGTGGAAATCGTCCTGCGTCAGCAATTAGGGAACCTGCCTAACAACCTGCTATTTTTATTTTATTTTTTTTTATTTTTCCCGAGGCTGAGCCTTCCGGGTCCCGGTGGTCGAGGACATTTCGCCGTGTGACCGTGACTCTGTAGGTCAGGCGGGAGTTCCTTTCGGCCGTGTCTCACAACTGCACATGGATCCCTCAAAAGAACTCAAAAGAAGTTGAGTCTTTTAGCTAGAAGAAAGCCGGTCCTTTCCCCACCCCACCCCACCCCATCCCACATTTCTTTTTTTTTAGGCATAACAAAATCGCTCTTTGCAACCAGTGACGATTTTTTTTATTACTTCTCAAGTTCACCACCACCCCCGTCCCGTCCAATTCTAGCCCCTCACCATAACCTCCCGTAACTTTTGAGAAGGACGAATTTAGATGGCATCAAAGGAAAGATAGGCAGACTTTTCTCCTATAGAAGGGCAGGGGTTGGCAGCTGATCTAGCTCCTGGAAAGGGATTTGCATTTACAAGTGCATTAAAACTGACGCTGGAGGTGAGAAGTGTTGTATTTACAGGTAGCTTGTCATAGGAGCAATGATCAATTGGGCTCCCTGGGCAGGAAGAGAAATCATGCCCTAATCAGAAGTTATTTTCTTTATAGGTTTGCTCTTTCCGCTTCCTCACTCTGCCCTAGTTCTACTTTCAAAGAGAACTGTAAGTGAACTTTCCCACTCAACTACCAATCACTCCATGCTTATCCTCCCCCGTGTTGCAAATATGGAAGAAGGGGTTAGGAGACAATCCAGCCTTGAGGTGGTGACTGCTGCTCTGGTTATGGCTCTGAGGCAGAAAAGCACAATAAGATAAAAGAATGTTGCATTACTTTTCAAAGAAAAAACCCCAACAACTTAGATTAAAAGCCCAGGATACTTACCAGAGAGTACAATCCACAAGGAAGACCCAGTCCCTTTTTATCTCAGGAACCATCTACCTCACTGTAGGCAGCAGGCGATCCAGTAAGGCCCCTTGAAAACGATCAAAATACAAGCAGCTGACCTTAGACTACTGCAAAGCTAACACTTAAGCCATAATCATTAGTTACTCAGAGGTAAATGCCATCTTCTTAAAAAAAATCAATTAAGGACACAGGTCTATCCACATTTACTAGGAACAGAGCTTAATTGGCCATAGTGGGACATATTCTTTCAGCAGCATTCCTATGACCGAACATTCTTTTGGTAATATTTTTCTGAATCAATATAAATGTAATAAAAGTATCTGAATATATTCAAGTACAGCTCTCCATTCTGTGCACTGCAGTATAACCATCTCACTAGATTTAGGAAAATAACGCATGCAGCATTATTTCCTAAAATCCTGAATCACCAGTGAGTTTTCTTTCAGAACTTGCACTGTCCTAACAAACATAAGATGGCAATTACATTTTCAAAATCAGAATAAGAAAAGCCAGGAAGAAAAAAAAACAATTTTTCTCTCTCCAGCTTAACCTGAGACTTCTCTCCCTTCAATTCAGCAGCTCCCTTTGCAACTCTTTATTTTTACTGGTTCTGTCTGATACTTGCCTTATTATAAGCATTTCTTATTTCTACAATGGAAAGGATGAATGTGTGAGAGAAGCGGGTTGCAAGTGAGACTATGGGAGGGAGGCTGATTTCAGAAGTAAAGAGAAAAAGAAGCACACATTTTTCAACTTAATTAGAAAAACTTCATGTTCTAAACTAGTTAAAGTGAAGTGGAAGGGTCATGTTGGCAGGATGTTTTTGGAACATGGTATGTGGGAACACTGAATTGCAAGAGGAGAACAGTGCAGAACTTTGCAAAAAGACTGATAGGAAGCAACTTTGCACATGCAGATGGACAGAATTTAAAATGACTTGAGTAGACACTGTAGCCAGTGCTACTTCGTTCTGTCAATCAGATCCTTAATGTTCCCAGAAAGGAAAGCTAAGAAACTCTTGTTGGTGTCATTCAGAACTAGAAAATAATTCTCATTCCTAATTCTTACAGCCTAATTTAACTGTTGCAATGCCATCTCCTTCCCTGAACATTTCAGCTTGCCAAGATTGGATTGCCATCTTGGATTGACAGCAAGTGGATAGAGCAAGTGGATTGTCCTAGTGGACAATCACTTCAATATGAGCCAGCAGTGTGCTGCAGCTGCCAAAAAAGCCAACACAGTGCTAGGC
The DNA here is from genome assembly GCF_964194415.1 of Vipera berus. NCBI lineage: Eukaryota > Metazoa > Chordata > Lepidosauria > Squamata > Viperidae > Vipera > Vipera berus. The sequence continues at coordinate 162,294,631 of NC_138204.1, forward strand.
TGCATTAACAGAGGGATAGAATCAAGATCACTTGAAGTACTAATACCACTTTACAATGCCTTGGTAAGGCCACACCTGGAATACTGCATCCAGTTTTGGTCACCACGATGTAAAAAAGATGTCGAGACTCTAGAAAGAGTACAGAGAAGAGCAACAAAGATGATTGGGGGACTGGAGGCTAAAACATATAGGGAACCGTTGCTGGAATTGGGTATGTGTAGTTTAATGAAGAGAAGGGTGAGGGGTGACATGATAGCAGTGTTCCAATATCTCAGGGGCTGCCACAAAGAAGAGGGAGCCAAGCTATTCTCCAAAGCACCTGAAAGCAGGACAAGAAGCAATGGATGGAAACTAGTCAAGGAGAGAAGCAACCTAGAACTAAGGAGAAATTTCCTGACAGTTAGAACAACTAACCAGTGGATCAACCTGCCTCCAGAAGTGGTGAATGCTCCAACACTGGAAGTTTTTAAGAAGAGACTGGACAGCCATTTGTCTGAAATGGTATAGGGTTTCCTGCCTTAGCAGGGGGTTGGACTAGATGATCTCCAAGGTCCCTTCCAACTTCTTCTTCTTCTTCTTCTTCTTCTTCTTCTTCTTCTTCTTCTTCTTCTTCTTCTTCTTCTTCTTCTTCTTCTTCTTCTTCTTCTTCTTCTTATTATTATTATTATTATTATTATTGTTATTATTATAGAGCAAGGTTTGCTCTAGGCCGCCTTCATTTAACAGAGAAGCCCTTGTTGCTTTAAAGTAATGTCAATTTTAATAGGAAATTCTTATTGTACATTGGGAAGTACGTCCATAAGACTTCAGACTTTCAGTTATGAACATAGAACATAGAATAATACAGTTGGAAGGGATCTTGGAGGTATTCTATTCCAACCCCCTGCTCAAACAGGAAACCTTATATCATTTCAGACAAATTGCTGTCCAATTTCCTCTTGAAAACCTTCAGTGATGGAGCACCCATAGCTTCTTAAAGCAAGTTGATTGCTCTCGTTGTTAAGACATTTCTTTTTGGTTCTCTCCTTGGTTAGTTTCCATCCATTGTTTCTCCTCTTGCCTTTTGGTGCTTGAGAAAATAGTTTGAACCCATTGTCTTTGTAGGAGCTCCTCAAATAAATACTGAGTTAAAGTGTACATTAGAATAACTACAGGAAACAATACAAATGGAATCTCCTAATAAGGCTAACCTATCATCCCACAGCTTCTCACTCAACCATAATTTCTGTCATATTTATTGTACTAATAGTTATATAATATGAAGAGACTCCATTGGATCCATACTTCAGGTCTCAGAAAAATAGCCTGATAGTGCAAGATGGAACAATTGGTGAAGCTATAAAGCAGCAAAAGTGGAAATAGAATCACCTAGGTCCGTAGCCACATCATTTCTGTTTGTGAAAGAAGAAAAGGGACCATAAGTTTCAGGTATAAAAGATTAACCAATATAGTAGAAATATGCAAAGTGCCTTTGAAAATTATTAGGAACGCATAGGCTAAAGCACTTAGATACTTACTGTATGCTACTTGAAATAAATTTGGAGTATTGCAGTGGAACATATTAAATATTTCTTACCATCTCTTATTTTAAGTAGCAGTTATCCTGATACTTTGGCATAAGCATTGTGCAATACGAATAAGGAAATAACAAAATATGGCAGTTTCAAGTAGTCTGCTTTAGAATCTGAAAAATGCATCAAATACTTTTGACATTAATTAAAAGTAATTTTCTCATTAAGTATTCTGATATTATTTACACATTTTTTCTTTTGCTCCTGGAAAGATGATGGGAAGAACAATATAAGCTAGATAGATAGCACTGTCCTAGGTCTTCTAATGTTTTGTATTTTTATTGGTTTGTACTTAAATGCATTACAAGACCTGTTTTTCCTACTATATAAATGCCAGACAATAGCACTAGCATAGTTGGTATAGAGAACACATTTTTTTTAGATTTCTCTTTAATTTGTCCTGCTCCTGCAACCATGGATCACAAACATGGAAATCTAATTGAAATAAACTTTGTCTTTTGATTTGTCTTTTAGACAAACTAGCTTTTTCTTCAAAGCTTTTGTACATTTTCAAAGAGAAAAGCTGTTATGTGGATTTCTAATTAAATGTAGTTCTCTAATTCAAAGCACATTTTGAACTCTGGAAGCACTGATAACAATATCTCAAGAATAAAGCAGTTTTCCTTATTTAAAATTGAAAATGGTGATGGTGTATACGTATGTTTTGTTAATCACTGAAAAAAAAATCAAATATGGCAGTTTCAAACTGTGTAGCTTTTGAAATGCAGCCACAAAAAGAGATACTTCTCTAAGCATAAAATCAAACAGCAACATGATCCATATCATGTCCTCTTAACCTGATTTTTTAGGTCTGTATTTTTGTTGTCATGCTTTTAGTCAGAGTCCAACAAAACAGACTATTCTTATACTATGCGTTCAAGGAAAAAAGTTTGAAGCCACAAAAAAATCTATCTCAAACCTATGCACCCATGGCTATTGATGTAGTATAATGGGATCCATTCAGTCATAAAACATTGGCGGTATCTTGCGTGTACCTCCATACAGACTTTATTTATTTTTTTAATTTTAATTCCATTTATATCCCGCCCTTCTCCGAAGACTCAGGGCGGCTTACAAGCTTAGCAGTAGCCTTCATTCTATGTATATGCCTGCTTATTAGGGCTTTCACACACACCCCCAAGCGGCATTATTACAAAGTCAGCTTAATTGCCCCCAACAATCTGGGTCCTCATTTTACCTACCTCGGAAGGATGGAAGGCTGAGTCAACCTTGACTTGGTACAGTTAATCATGGAAACTGTTATTCAGATACACTTCTTTTTATGTAAAAGCATAGGTAAGAAGAGTCAGAGACAAAATATATTTAGAACAAATGCCTCAATTCTTTGTTGGGATGAAATCAAATTTATTTATTTATTTGCTTGTCTGTTTGTTTGTTTGCCTCTTTTCATTTCAAAGCAGTTTCCAAATATAATTTGTAATAAACTAATACTTAAATCATCCCAAAGTTGTTTTTCACAAGGCAACTGAACTTTCTTGATGTTTTCCTGGAAAAACTTTCACTTATCATCCCAGAAGCTTCTTCAGTTCTTGAGTTCCAGCTTCTTGGATGAGAAGTGAAACATTTTCAAGGAAAATACCAAGAAAGTCCAATTGCCTTTTGAAAAACACCTTTGGGATAACCATGACCTAGATTATTGAGAAACTATGTAGATTTTAATACTTAAATCTATGTTAAACAATAACATTACAAAGCTAAAAAAAAAGGGGGGGGAACAGCTACAGCACAAACACACAGCAAATTGTTTACAGACTAATAGTTTTAGGGGCACACATACTTATTTTAGAAGAAAGAAATGCCTATCTGTTGGCTGGACTTTGTTAGAGAGCCTGGAGCAGAAATTCTGAGATGGTTTATAAGGATCATTGGTTTCATTCAGTCCTTCAGATAACCTCAGCCTGTGTCCCCAGGGAGGTGATTATCAGTGTCTGCTTACTAGTGATGTGCAGTCAGTCAAGAGTGAGTGGACACAAACCATTTTTCCCCCATCATCACCATTTTCACTTCTTACTCCTGAAAGTTGAGTTGTATTTTCAATGCATAGACCCTGTTCCATCAGCACCTCTTGTATCTCCAGTTTGAAAATTAAGCACATTTTACTGAAACAATTTTGAATGCTTCTTAGATCTGTTCTGTGATGCTGGTTACAGAAAGGTCAAGATTGTGCCAAGCTCAGGAGAATGTAACTGGTGACAGTACAAATACCTGACTGGATGTTCAATACGGGTCCATAAATCTTATATTGGTACTCTTAGTGCTTCCTTTATAATAACAGTGCTGATAAATGTCATCTGTTTTTAACAACTCCTGTTTCCCTGATTTGACAGCCAGGCAAGGAAGGAATAATCAATTTTTGCCAGAGAGTCACAGTAAAATTAGTGCAGGCCATGAAAGGTTAAATTTGTGGGATGCAGGAAATCAGCTAGATTGTGGGGTGTAGAAAGTAAGAACTAAGAGCTGAATTGCCCTTTCTCTGAGACTTTCTGGCTTTAGGTTATACTTTATTCAGTCCCTAAAGGTCATGTCATGAGAGGGGGATAGAATGACAGGGGGAAATAAAAGCAAGATACAGAGAGGAAGCAGCTAGGTCAGAGACACATAAAGACCCCATTTTGAGTTCAGCAAGTGAGAAGAAGAAGGGAGGGAAGAAGAAAAAGAAAGGAAGGGTGTTTGGAACTAGCAGGGTGGAGACGTTCTCCCTAACTTGCTGGAAAATTACTTAAAAGAAGAGACAAAGGAGAGAAGGCATAAAGTTTTGCATAAACAGTTACAGAGTAAGAGTTGGCAGTTTGGTCAATATAGCATGCTAGGAACTGGAAATTTGACCTGTGAGGTAATCGCTCAATAGATTTGGCTGGAGGAGACTCATAATTTGGAGAAACATCAACAGAAATGGGGAGAAGCAGATTGGAGTCCAAAAGGAAGGATCCCAAAAGAGAAGGAGAGCAAGGAGAACTGCTACATGAGACTCTATGCCAAAACCATTACAGGAGTTATACAGTATACTGTGTGCCAAGAGACAAGGAAAGGTTGTACTGTTTCAGTATGTACTGTGCTTTTAGAGTATTCTATGCTATTAGGTCATTCTAGCTCAGTGTGAGGACAAAATTCTTATTTTGGAGCAAAATAAGGATATTGGATACTGCAGAATTCATCTCCATTGAAATCACTAACTTAGGACTGCTTAGTATTATACCACTGTATCAGTGTTACACTGTTCGGATATCTGCACACTGGTCCCTAATGATATAAGTAAAAGTGATGAGATGACCTCAGATACAAGTGGATTTTTTTTTCTTTATCGAAAGAAAGGAGGGAATTCATCCCATAGAATTTTTTTTTTTTGTGTGTGTGTGTGTGTGTATGCTAGAAAGTACAAAATCTTCAAACTCTGGGATAGGTAAAAACAGCTGTTTATTGTTAAAAACAACCGTTTTTATACAAACAACTATTGCCTTTGCTTTCGTCGGTCCCCTGCCGACGTCCTCAGAGTGAAAACTGGAAGTTGGAGAGTCTGCTTATAAACCTAGCTGTTTTTGCGCTCTTCTCATTGAGTGCATAATAGATCTATCCACTCTAGCCAACCGTAATTGCTCTGACTGCCTCGTACCCACTTGTCCGCATTTCAGTGTTACCATCCTTTCTCCTCCCATTGCTCCCTTCCTCGCCTGTTCTATTTTGCCCGCCCCCATCAATACTGTCTTCTTTGGCTGTGTCCTGTCCGCTGGTGTACATGCAGATCTTGGGGGGGGGCTCCTCTCATCCCGGTCCCCTCCACCCATCCCGGTCCCCTTCTCCCCCCACTGCTTGCACTTGGCTGTTTGGAGTTGTTGCTGGATCGTCCTCTGATTCCCCCCCTCCCATAATTCCCATGATGAGTTGTATGCTTCGGTCTGGTGGCATGTACTTTTTGTTACTGTTCATGTAAGCCGGTAACAGATCTATATCATGATTGATTGAATGTTCATCTGACAACCAGGCTTCCTTAAGCAAACGGACTCCCTTAGAGGTGTCCTGGGCGATAGCCTCCACTCCCAAGAAGTCAAATGAGTGGTTATTGTTGGCCATATGCATCCATATCTGCGAGTATTGCTCATGCCTTTTGATGGCCAACTTATGTTCATGGACTCTAGTCTTGAGCCATTTGGCCATTTCTCTGATACTGTATAACTACAGTGGCAGTCCTTGCATTTTACTCTATAAACCACCTATGAACTTTCTTCCTTGGGCAGTGGCTCCTTGGGGCGCATCACCTTGGCACGAAGAGTCTGATTTGGTTGGTGTGCCACACTGATGTTGTGTGGTGCCAGTATTCGTGTTGTTGCCTCTGACACATCATTAATGTATGGTATCATTGTCCAGGTTGTGGCTGTTAGTCTATTTTGCATTTTATGGGGCTCATGATGCCTGCTATATTGCTGAATAAAGTCGGTTGGGTAGCTGTTGTGTCTGCATATTTGGTAGAGATGAGTCCGTTCTTTACCTTTAACTCTCTTCATGTTGCAATGTGTGTCTATTCGCTTGAATAGCGTCTGGATGCAACTGATCTTATGTGATATCACGTGATTGCTCCTATAGTGTAATATCCTATCTGTGTGAGTCATTTTTTAGTAAACAGTTGCGTGGAGGATGCCGTTGGTTTGGCAACTGACCAGTACATCCAGGAATGCCAAGGTGCCATTGGCTTCCTCCTCCGCTGTAAATTGAATATCAGAAAATACTGAGTTTAGTTTCTTCATATATATATAGGCTGCAGGAGTGCTTTTGGAAATAGGCCCAGGGTCACATATAGTCCTAGTATCTCAGGATGTCCTTCCCTAGTTCAAAATTAGCACTTTAAAAGTGAGCCAAACAATGAGTAAGCAACAGTTATGCCTAGCACAGTCTCGGTTCAACGTGTTCATTATTGGCCCTCACAAACACTTAGACAATTTTCTCTGTCTATCACCAGAGATTTCTGAGTTGTCTCTAAAAGTGTCTTTATATATAGCATTGCAGTAGTTCTGTTATTCAATATATATATATATAATTTTGGTTTTTTTTTGAAATTGATCATTGCCCTCAAAGTAAATTTCTCTGCCAAGTTTAGTTGTGTTCCCAATACCTGTATTTAGAATGTTCTCACTTTGCTTTGGAAAATTATCAACAGCAACAATTGACAAAAACCAAGAAAGATATAAAGGATTTCCTGTTATGTCATCTGCCTAGAATTCTCCTATTTAATCAAAGTTCATGATACATTTATTTTATTTGTTCCAAAGATACATACAGAGAGAGAGAGACAGTATACATACATACATACATAGATATATTTCTGAAACAGTATTAAAAAGAAAGCATTAAAAAACACAAATATTAACTTTTTAAACGTTTTTAAAGAACAATACATACCATTTTCAGTCAAGAAACCAAGCTAAATTATTATAGAGGTTAAAAGTAAAGATGTAGCAAGAATATTAACTTTATTTTTTATGTAAAGCAAATGGAAATAATGAAGTCAAAAATATAGAAACATCATCAAAACAATAAGTAGGCAGTCTGTTATATAATGTACAGCAGAAAGAGTTGACTGAAACCAGAAAAAAACTGATAATTTGGATCAAAAAACAAGAAAAACTAATGACAATATACCATAGAGAATATCCAAAAGGCAATATTGATTGGGTGTATTCAGTGCTTTTTTTGTAAAAGAAAAAGGTGCCGGAACTCACACACATCATACAACCTGCCTTGCCTACCCTATAAGGTTCCATCCAAAAAAGGTGCCGGAACTCCGTTCTGAGCGTTCTATGAGAAAAAAAGCCCTGGGTGTATTTGTCAAGAGCTGAAAGTCCCTCTAACCTCACACCAAACTGTGAAGAAATAAAAACATGGTTTGAATAACTATTAAAAAAAAGAACTCTCATCAAAGGAAGTCCATCAAGAAAGCTTTTGAAAACAACAGAGGTGAAGGCTGAATGCAGAAAAAAAACAATTGAAAACTGATTTGTGAATTGGAAGAACATGCCAATGCACCATCAATACCTGAAGGATATAGAAAGAAAAACCAATAAAAATATGGAGGTGGTTAGAATCAAGAGCATTAAAGAAAGAAACTGAAAGCTTTATTGTGTTTTAGTGGCTCAAGAACATGCTTTGCTGACTAATTGCATAAAAGCAAAAAAAAATACCAGTTAAAGATGAAACAACCATTTGATCAGGGTCTGCAGCAAAATTTCACAAACTGAATAGAAGTGACATCATGACTGAGTTTCCAAAATTGTTCATTGATTTGAATGTAGTTAAAAACTACTTGGATCCTCAAGTTGGAAAATGAGTGGGTTAAAATATTACGTAACTTTCAAGTTTCAAATAGATAAGCATCTTGTTCTTAACTGATATATGATATATCTATTTTTGAGTAGAAGAAAGTCTGGTTCATTGATGCTGCTGACCAGGTGATGCTAGGATTGAGAAAAAGCAGTTGGAAAAAATTATGAAATACTGGAACATGTAAATAAAAGTTGAACACTTAATTGAAAAAAAAATATGTTTTTATACCATTCATGATTGGAGAGTTTGGAGCAATACGTAAAGGACTTCCTTGATATCTGGGAATATTAAATTTATCAAGCCTGAACACCCTCATTTTACAAAAAGACACCATATGTGGAGATGCATATAAGCAGTTTTTACTGTAGATGACCAGGCTACACCTCATGTACATCAAGTGGAGGGCTTTATGGCGAGCAATTTCAAGAGTATGCTGCATGATTATCCCCAGGAAGAGACCTTGCTAGTCTTGAGTCTTCTACAAAACATTCACTAAATCCTTTGGAGAGGTTAAGAGAGGCCAGCATTGTAAACAAACACCTTTAACACGTCTCCCAAATACTTGCCAGTTAATAAATCATTCAGTTTGAAAATATATATCTTTTTGTGTAATTGACTGTTTTGTTCTCTGGTAACAAAAAGCCAATAGCATGGAAAGCTTCTTGGCCTTCCAATCACTTGAAGGTGATGAGTGATGAAAGGAGTTAACTAGCATGGAACCACCAAAAGACCTTCTACAATGTTGGTGAGGAAAACTGTGAGGTTGAGTGTACACTGAAGATCTTCCAGGCTTGGTGGCTTTGATGACAAGTGTGGACAACTGAAGCCATTCAACCTGGAAAGCATTTTATTTAGGGGTACACAGAGAACAGCTTTCTCTGAAGCATTTCCCACCAAAATATCAAGCACTAGCCAAATTGCCAAAAAAGATGAGACAAATGTGAAGGGATGTAGTTCCCACCTTGAAAATAGAGAAGGAACGAGAGAGACATTAAAAGGAAGTGTTGAGAAACAATCAGTCCCAAGAATTTTTATGCCAATCAGGCTTCCCTTTTGGCATCTTTAAATTCTCAAATGTATCTCCCTTTCTTCCTATACCCCTTATTGGAATCCAGGGAGTGTATCCAAATCTCAATTTTGCAAGGAAAATGTCCCCTTTGTAACCATTGTAGTTTTGCTTTGATAATTCAGTTTTTGATGATTGATGCAATATAGTTGTCATTATATCAGTCAAGTCTTTTTCTTCTTCCAATTCTATCTGGGTTATGTAGAAAGTAGTAGCTGGTGTTATAGCTGTCATTTGATTAGTTGAACTCTCAATATAGTGTATTTGAAGGCCTTTAGTGTCTTCACTCTTAGTATTGCTTTCTTCAGGTGCTGTTGCTTTTTGAGTTGTAAGTTTTGTAGTTGCCATTCAAGTTTGGACGTTAAGGTTTTCTTTAGGTTGCATTTGTTGTTCTTTGAAGTCTCCTATTTTAGTGTTAGTTTCCACTTCTTCTATTTGGCTTTGGATTATCTTTTTCTCATTTAAAGTCAAAATTTGATTCGGTGGCTTTGAGTTGTCAGATTTTTCTTGCAATTTGGCCTTAATTTGCTCTGTCATTGCCAAAATCGTGTCCAGTATCAGTTTATAGTCAAGTGGTGGGATATATTCATCCATTTTGTTATTGTTTGCAGTTAAATCTTCCATGGAGGCTATTTTAATAAGAGTCAAGAATTATCCACCTCCGAAAGAGTTGTTTTCAGTGCCAGGTGTTCCCATACTTATCTTTAAAAATAATGTCAAGGACAGCTCTGTTATTCAGTCAGCTCTCACAACAGAAAAAAGAAATTTACTTGCTGTACCAAGTTTCGCCACAAGATGTCATCAATAACATATAAAATGCAATGTAAAAACTTTCTTTTTCCCCCAAATTAATATAGAACTTTTGTAGCAATAGTCCATTTTTTTCCTTAATTCACAGCTTAGAAAGAAAATAGGATGGTGGATCCCCAGCAAAAAATAGGAGCTTTTTAGTAGATACAGATGAAATTGCTTAATTTCTTTGCTGAATTAGTTAAGTTTCTTTTAAAGCTTTAAGGCTTTAAGATTTGTTCCCAGAGTAGATATTCACTGTTTTCTCAAAAAATGGGGAAATAGATTTTCAGGAAAGTCCCACAGGAAGATGGTTAAGGGAATAGGAAAGGTAAAGGCTCACCCAGGTCCTCCAGATTGCATCTTGGTACTAGGGAGTGCTTTTGGCTTTCAGCAGGGAGTGGCTTAGTGAACGGCCATCTTTATGGCCGGTTTCTTCTTCGGGCCAGAAGAGATTGTCCCAGATTCAAGCGGAAGGCTGCCGCCCTTTCACGATTGCAGGGAAGGCCTCCTCATGGTAATCGCCCCTCCAGGGTGATTTTTGACCCTTTTCAGGGTCCTCCAAAAAGAAAGAAATGGACGGCAGGAAGTGGACTGTTCCTGCACGTCTGGAAGCACCGCACACGCAAACCAGAAGCCGGGTTGCTTTCTTTGAAGCAAATCTGAGCTGCTTCTTTGAAATCTAGAAAATATCCATGATTCTTACATATTTTTTTACTGGGAGTACAAGTGGAAACCTCTGGACTGGAATACTCCTAAAATTTCTGCATGTGTCAAGATACATGTTATGTTTCCTATTAGAAGCATCTTTCAGTTCAAAGGGACCACAAAGTTTGGTGATATGCAGGAATTGCCAGAACCACATCTTGAGACAACGCTAGACAACAATAAGATGTTTTATGTAATACTTTCTCTAAAGATAGTGGTTAAAAACATTAAAATGTACTAAAACTTCAGTAAATTCTTGCAGTGGGTAATAACACCTTTCTGTTTATTTAAAGCAACACCCACATTGTTCCACTAATGGCTCTCATTTTAGGAGATTTCATTAATTTATTTCTGCAATGGTGGAATGGATGCAAAAATAGCAGATTTAAATGTAGAATTTACTCTTGGGGCCTGGGGCCAATAATTAATTAGGTGAGCAATGGATGCCTAAAGAAAGATAATATACTGCTAGTTACTCAGCTGCTTCATCTGTCTTTTTTTATGAAGACATGTCAAGGGTGGCCTGTGTCAAAATGATGATGAAAAACAATGTGTGTTTGGCAGGGCAAGAGGGAGAAACAGAATCATTTCTCTCCTGCAGTTGGGTAAAATTAACACTTATTTAAATTTTCTTTTCTGTAAAGGGTGCAATGGAAAGGATTTAGGCAGGTCACAGAGGAATTGGAGAGAAGCTTGTCTAAACAATTATCTAAAGGGGGGAAAAACGTAAAACTCTCAGTACAAGTGATAAAATACTACTGTTGCCACTGAGCTATGATTAGCCAACTTAAATTAATGAGAAAAATAAAAAGTAACAGTTTGTGAACCAATGTTAAGCATAAATTTCTTCACACTTCTTATTAAATGTGTTTAAGATTAGGGCTGTCAAGCTATTTATTTATTTATTTGTTTGTTTGTTTGTTTGTTTATGACGAAAAGCAAGGAAAGAGAAATTTAACAGTTCTACATTCCAGTACAGCTGTGGATTTTGTCAGTAGAGGAAGAGTAGCTTTGAGAGAATTTTACCCAAATGGGGACAGAGAGGTGGGGGCAGGGAATAACTTGTTTTTTGTTTTGTTTTTTCCCTTCAAAAGAATTGCCACAGACAGTCCTTGAAAAGAACCAACTGTGTCTGTTGGGAAAACACATCTCGACCTTCTTCTCTTGAAGCTTTTTTCCCCCTCCACTTTTCTCATGCTTGACAATGCTTTTTGAAAAGATATTGTCCTCAGTCAAAGCTCAAGTAAAAGGCAACAGATGTTGCTAAGATTGTCCCCAGCCTGTCCTCTGTCCTGTTTTCACCTCTAAAAGAGGCGGGGGTGGGGGTAAGGGAAAGAATGAGAAAAAGAGAGTCCCAGACTTGCTTTAAATCACTGGAGCATTTTGTCTTTTAGCAAAACCTCTTTGCACATGCTCCAGTGGCCCTGCAGAAAAGGCTGGCTCTCTTGTGTTCAGCCGGAGGTCAGTTTTAATGCTCTGTGTAGAGGTCCATGCTCATTTCACACAGAGCAGCTGCCTCTCGATAGCTAGAATAAATTGAGGTGATTCAGGCCACCAGCAGCAAGCCTGGGCTTCCTTCTCTGCTTCCGAAAAGGAAGGAAAGCCATAGAACAGGACCCACTGGGGCTGACCACAATAAACCGTAGGATTAGATTTGATACACTCAAAATTAAGACATTCTCCTTCTTGAGAAGTGGGCCATAATGACATAAACTACAAGACAGCTACATGGGAGAGAATGGTGCTTAAACATTTATTAAGTTACACCAGATTATTTCATGTGTGAATATGTTTAATTAAAAGGAAGGGAGAGGAAGGGAAAGAGTAGACAGAAGCATAATGAATGCTTGAGTCTCCTTCCCACAAAAAGAAAACCTGTATCTTTAAGAGAAGTGGTCTTTCCTCCTTCCCTTCTATATCATTTATATAATCCATGCCTGTAGTTCTCTAAAGGAGTTGCATATATTGTATATATGGAGATAAAAGTGACAAACTACCATTCACACTGTTTTATCAGCTTGCTGAGTGTTTGGAAGCAACACGCTAACTGATGATTAAATAAAGGAAGCCTAGCAGGAGTCAAACCAGCAGACTTTGGTAAGTATATTGTTACTTCTTTTCAAATGTGTTCCAGTTTATCACTTAAGAAATAGAGTTGCACTCTATGCTTTAATAGCCTTCCTCCCCATTACACTTCAAAAATCTGTGCCTCAGCAATTGGACTGGTACACAACCAAGTTCCTTTAGTTAATGGTAAGCAGATCAAATTTCTCAAATGGTTACCATTTTTCCCCAGTGCTAAATTCTAGCAAATCTGGGAAATGAGACCAGACATAATAGATTAATTAACACAACAATACCTCCCTGTTCTTCTGTGCAATGGCAGTAAGGCATAGCATTTAGCCACAATGTAGATCGACTAGTGCAGGGGTGTCAAACTCGCAACATCAAATGACGTGTTGTGATGTATCACAACTTTTTTGCCAATGCTATGATGCATCTGGCCCACAGGCCGGCAGTTTGACACCCCTGGACTAGTGGCACCAAATTCTATTTCCATCTTCTTCCCCCCCCCCGACAACATGGCAAGAAACAAGACCTCCAACGACACAAATAGAAGCTGACCTGTCAAGCAAATGATTTGAGGCACTCCATATTATAGCTTATTTATTAATTGATGATTATTTCATTTTTCCTGACAGGGAGGGCGAAAGATGCCTATAGGATTTTTATTTATTTATTATTTATTTGGCACAAGTGCCAAAGTGATTTGAATGAGCAGGGCAATTAGGTACTTTGGCTTAAATGGGAAAGAGGCATTACTGTTTTGGCAAGCATATTAAGGTATGAGGAGGCAAGGAACAGAGTAGCAATATTTGGACTTTCAACAGCATGATGTTTTTAGGATTCTCAGCACTTGCCAAATAAAGTTCTCAGGAAACCTAAGGTTTTAAAATCTGATTATTGTAACACAATGTTATAAAGGTGTAGGCAATTTTGGGTTATGATTAAAGAATTAGAAATTGTATTCACAAGATAAGTCTGTTTAAATATTGCTTTCTTGTTTCATTAACTCTTTCTCACGGAATTGATATTGTCATCAGTACTGACAATTTAACCCAGGTTCCACATTCTTCTACTAAACTCACTTTTTTTGCCACAAAATTCTCTTAAAAACTGGGTTTGAAGTCAGGCTTTGAGAGGCAGGTGCTGTTTTAGTTGCTTTTTAAAGTGCACATACAGTATGAAAAAAAAAATCCACACGAAATGCCACTTAACAGGATTGTTCATAATTTTTAAAAATACCTCCTTTTATTGTTTCTAATGTTATGACTGAATGTGAAAATTACAGGTCAAAACTTTTTTTCAAGCAAATGATTGTACCTTCTTAGAATATTTTTTTACAGATGAGAAATGGAGATATTTTAAGACTTAAAAATGCTGGCAGAAATAGTGAATATGTGGCCTGATGCGAAGAATGTTTTTTTTCTCCAAAATAAGTAAAAATGGTTATACATAAGAACTTATGCTGTCTATCATATGGAAGTGATGGTTGGGTATGTGAGGAAAAAATATAAAAATAAGTTGAATGCAGTGCAAATGGTGAATGTAAGAAGCATATGTGGCAAAATATGAGGGGGGGAAATAAAAAATGATGCTGGATGAATGTAATTAGAAAGAAAAGTGAATGAGGACTACGAAAGTTTTATATATGTTGAGAAGGATGAGGTTGAATGGAGAGATCCTGGAAAAGAGAAGCAAGAGGATTAAAGAACAAAGGGAAATGTATAAATTAGTACATTAGGTGGAATCAGTACTAGAATATGGTGGTGAAGTATACTGAACGTATTTGTATAAATGAAATTAGTGGCTATTTTCTTTTTGCTTACCTTATGTCTTTAATTTCTTTTGCATACTTTTTTACCTTTTCCATATTTTGTATAATGTTGTCACAAAAGGGAACAGTTTGATGGGTATGTACGTAATTAGTATTTCATCCAACATATTTTCAATCTTTCAGGTAGAGAAAAAAAATGAAAGGTGATGCTTCGGATCAAGTAATCAATTGTTTACTGCATTTCTGAAACTGAATAACTGTCTTGTAAAGCAATGCAATCAGATTTTTCAAATTGGCACAGCAGAAATAGCAAAATACATTTTAGTTAGATGGTGTAGGTGCATCAAAAGATTATAAGAGAAGAAGCCCTGTGGAATATACTAGAAATTAGTCCATTGTTTTTGTTTGTTTCATTGAACTGAAGGTTAATTTTTTAGGAGAATGTTCTTTGACTTTAATTCTCAATGCTGTTATCCCAGAATTATTTTTGCAGCACAGAAAGTTGATATTTTCACCAAAGTTTCAATGTTTGCCAATCATTTTTATGTGGCTAACAGCTGTGTGCTCAATGCAGGAAGATAAATATCTTTACATTTTCCCAGACCAAATTTTCAGATGATAGAAAGAGATGGTGTCCATATTCTTCATCCAAGAATATATTTTTCATCTATTTTGTCAGCCTTTATATTGTATATATCACTTTCTTCAAAACTCTCAGCAAATCCAAATATTGTACACACTTGATTCCAAGTAAGAATACAAAGATTTTAATCTTTAAAGAAACTTCATGTATAACTCCTAGTACTTCCCATAGAAGCTAAAATAATGCATGTGGGATTATTTGCTTGTTTTTATGTTCATTTGTTTGCTGTATGAAAATAAGCTTTGTCCTAAAATGTGCATCCATTTTAAATGTGCATCAAGTAATATTCAGCCTTATCTTAAAGAAAATGTGAGATAGATAGATAGATAGATAGATAGATAGATAGATAGATAGATAGACAGACAGACAGACAAACAGATGAGATAGATGGATGATAGATGTGATAGATGAGATGGATGATAGCTTGATAGACATATCAGCCAATGCTTGATCTCATTATATGTTTATTCATTACATTTATACCCCACCTTTCCTCCAAGTTATTCAAGGCATTCTACAGTAGGAACCTCTCATTTTATCATATGCACATACATAACCAGGCTCACATTGTGAAATAGGTGTCCTTGAAAAGAAGTATTTGACTTAAGTCACCCTCTGAGCTCCTTGGTTAAGTAGACATTTGAAGCTTGGTTTCCCTGGTGCACTGCAATCACTTCAGCATTCTTGTTCTCATATGATTTTAATTATGATTTTATCAGCATTCTAATACAATTTAAAATGTACACATGCATAAAGGTTTCCATTAAAATGAGACTTTACGTAAAAAAAGTGACAGCCACAAATTTCATACTTTTAATAACCAGTATGCCATGTTACTTATTTTTATTTCATTATTTTATTATTTCCTCAGTTTTTATTTGAGCTGTCATTGATATGATCTGACATTGCTTTCATGCCTTATATGTTGCTGCCCATTAAAATATGGGCCCAGGATACAAAAACTGTATAGCACTGTGATACTTTGACAGCTGTCATGAGGGAATAAAATGTGCAGTGTGATGCAGTGCATGAAGGAATAAAATGTGTAACAGACTTTAGAAAATTATTGACATATAAGGAAGACACAGAATTCTCAGGAGTAAGAGGCAAACAACTTTGTAATTCTTGCCAGAAGGACTATAATGAGAGAATAACACCTTATATGAATGGTGTAGAAATGTTAAACTAGTGTAATAACTGACAAAGATTCCAGGTCAATCTTTTTGTAGTTCTTATCTAGACCTCCATTATATGGCTGAGAAACCAAACAGAACATTGTATTGTTAATTTCTTACTGGCTGAATGCTAATGACAAAGCAAATAAGTTTATTCTAAATGCAGAGGTGTTCAGCACTATACTCTTTCATATTTTCACAAGGCTATCCTTTCTGTAGGCAGGGTGAAGTGGTTCCTTCAAACAGTATGTGAAATGGACAATCTGTCATGACTGCTCTCATCAGCTCTTCATACTCTACCCGTACTTGCCACCCCGCCAAGATTGGCTTGATTATTTAGCCAGAGAATCCTTAATCTCACTTCATTTTCCCACCTGACTCACCCTGAAAGAAACTTAGTAGAAATTTACACTAGAAAAGAAAAAGAATAGGAGGTTAATTAATGTCACTGTACCAGGTGCCCCATCAACAGAATCAAATCAAATGCAGGCAGCCTGGACTGGGCATCATGACAGGACAATTATGGAGATTAGAGATGCTAGATACTTCTGCTTCAGGTTTCAAGTGTCCCTTGGCTTGTTCAACTTTTGTGTCAAATGAAATTCTGAAAATGTGGGGCAAGCCAATCCATCTAAGAGAAGCTACTGCAAAATCATCCAGAAGTCAGTATACTATTGCTGAGAAAACTGTATGGACATGTTTAGATGTTTAGACAACTTGGCTTAGGTGACGAGTACCTCAAATTCACCGACCTGAGTCCTTCGGGAGAAGGGCGGTATAAAAATTCAATAAATAATAAATAATAATAAATAAATTGGAATGTATTTCTCTAGCTAATGTTTCCATAGTTCTGATGTAGAGAGTAAGGAAGATGATGTTGACAGAGATAGGCCAGATCAGTTATCAAATTGACCAGAGGAAAAACATGGCTTAAATCCAAAACAAGTGGAAAATATGCATACGTTGAATCAGGTAAATACCTTCCTAAATCACTTGAGTTTAAGAAGGGGAGGACGCACAATACTTGCAAGATTCTGTTATTATAACCACCCTCAATAAAAATAATCTTAGCCTTTCTGCAGAATTGATTTTGGTCTGGTATACCTAGTGGGGCTGAGTCTGTATGAAGCCATGGCTGGACAAACACTGGAAGAAAATTTCATCAGTGATGGTGCCATTAGTGAAGAGTAGTTCCTTGTTTTATAAAGACAAATAACAATTGGAACATGGCATGCATATGTGTGTGTGTGTGTGTGTGTATGCCATGTTCCATGAACTAGGGACAGTGTGGAATTTTCAAAGTGGAAATGTAGCAAACCAAATGAGATATTTTGGGAATAAGTGAACTTACTCAAATAGGCCACTAAATCATTCAGTTATATGATAAAATATTTAGAGTATTAAGACCATTGAAAAAAGTAGAATGTTAATGAGATTCAGCAAAGATATATTGAGGATGTGCTCATCTATATCTCAATAAGCTATACTACTGCATCTATTATAATTAGTGGATGTCTGGTAAGGATCAATATTATATAGGCATATGCCCTTAGTGCAGATACAGCACTGAAAAATATTGATTAAATGATATGACAAAGTGTAAGGGGTGATGAATGCAACATTTAGAAAAGGCATTGTGCCAGAATGCCAAAGGTGGAGAAGGAGGACAGAAGGAAGACTGGATAAAAACTTAATAATGGAGCAGTTAAATTAATAGAGTTTTGCAAATATAGTTTTGTTCATGATTCAAACATATGTTCCAAGCAATATAAATTCTACAGCTGTTTTCACAACCCAGAATCCATTTGACTATGAAATAGAACACAAAATAAGTAGAAGAGCAACTTAGAGACCAAGACCCTTTGAGATGAAGATTATGGATTAGACCAGGCGTATCAAACTGCTGGCTCACAGGCCAGACACGTCATCCGGAAGCCGCACCCACCCCATTGCCAGCAATGGCAAAACTGTCTCAATATGTTGTGCAACATCACGTGATGTCACAAGTTTGACATGTCTTGATTAGACTATCAATTTGGGGATATATTGTAAAATTTTGTTTTTGTAAAACTCTTTAATAAAAAAAATTACTGATATCAACAATACTGGTTAAATTTTGTGAAATAAAGAGGGTAGTATATCAGTAAGATTTGATCTGGAGGGCACATAGTCAAAATACAGTATCACTGTTACAAACTAATTTAGTGTCGTTAATTTCTAGGAAAGGGAAGTGGAAAACTATAGGAAGAAATGAGGTATGATGCAAACTAGAGCATACACATGGATTCGCAAAAATTCAAGCAAAATTTCAATTAGATGTCAAAACAAGGTATCATCATAGCTAGGAAAAGGAGGTAGGTGAGAGCCTCAGGACAGATAGGTGATGACTGAATGCAGCTTTTCAACATCAAGCAAAAAAGATAAGGAAATATATAAAAGTCAATGTCACCCAATGGAGAGAAATCATACAGAATGTCAACAAATGGAGCAGAACAACACAAAAATGATATTTTTAAGAAAAATCATTGAAAAATATTTATTTTATTTATTTATTATTTAATTGATGTGCCTACCATCTCATGCAGATACAGTTAAGGTAGGATGGATTAATTGATAGTCAGGAATAAGAATGAAAAAGAAGGAATCTAAAGGAAGATATAAGCACTATATTAAAATCTTTTATAAGTGGAATATAAAATAAACAGTGGTATAGAAAACATATATTCAAGAACTGATTCTACTTAGGGTACAAAAAGTAATAAACTGACAAGTAAAAAGCATCAGGTGTTTTCACTGAAATACTCACTAAACTATTTAAAAGAACCAGAAGAAAAGGCAATTAAAATGCTCACCATTCTGTGTTAACAAACATGGAAAAAGAGATTGGAGAATAAAAATTATAAATACCTAAAGAGGAGTTGCAAGAGAATGTGAAGCATCTGGTCTAAAGTATCTGAACTATGGTGCTAATTTGTTACACAAGCAAAGTTTTGCTTCTGATCTTGCAAAAAAATAATAATAATACAGCCATACATTGAAATAGAAATGCCAATAATCATGTTTCATAAAAATGCAAGAGACAGAAAATGGAGACACCATGAAAATGTAAGAAGGAAGTTTATTGTTCCCTTATTGGTGATAGCAATACTTTTATCTACAGGTATTCCTTGTTTAGTGATCACAATTGGGACCAGCAAGTCAATTGTTAAGTGAAACAGTTTCCTAATGGGAGATGGGGCAGGAAAGAGATGCTGCCCAGGGAATGATCAAGTAACAGACCCCATAGCTGCATAATGGACAGAGAATGAGGGTCAGAAGACACCCACCACACCAGATTCCCAGGTGGTGAAGGAGACAGCAGTAGATTTGGACTTTTAGACTTGTAAAATTGATGTTAGCCTTCCCAGATAGACCTCATAGGGAACACACCCAGATGAGCTAATTCAACTTTATCGTAAGGATTAGCGGAATCTTGCAAGTCAAAAGTGTGTCTAGCTTCAATAAACCTTAACTTCTGTTCTCAAGGCCCAGCACTATTAATTCTTCAAGACAATTTTCAATTCACTTAGATCAAGGCTGTTGAATCTGATCTTTTAAATCTAGGGTACTCTCTCTGCTCAGTTCATGAGATGCAATAAGATCAGGCAAAAGGAATCCTGAAGCAAATGATAAAGAATATGGAGTGACAAATAGATCTAGGGAACCTTTTTTGTTATCAGTACACAACAGATATATAGTCATTGCTACTAGCTACCTTGCACAGCTAGAAACATACAAACATTGGGACACTTTCTCTTTTGCTCAATGCCATGCTCTTCCCTCTGCATTGTTGGATATTAATATAAAAAAGGACATTTTTTCTCATTTTATAGAGACATTCATCCCACATAGATAACCTGGTTGCTCAGATTCAGCCAATGCTCAGATGCTGCTTATAGATAAACTATCTTTTGTTATAGTATACGCAGGTATGTTTTGTGTGGCAGCAAAGGAAAATCCATCAGATCATGACGGGTCAATTTTCCATAATGCATTCCATTTAAATGTAGTTCATTTAAATTTTAGATACTGTGTTGTCATTTTCTATGTTATCATATTTAACTTAATTATAGAGTTTATACTATAATTTCATATGAGTGACATGGTGGGCCTAGAGGTGAAGATGCTGACTTCACACTCAGGAGGGTAAGAGGTCAATCCTAGACGGCCACAGATGTTTCCCTATCAGGGCACAAAGAGAAAATATCTGCATATATATACATATATATACATATATACATATATACATATATACATATATACATATATACATTATATATATATATACATTTTATATATATATATATACATTTTATATATACATATATACATTTTATATATATATATATATATATATATATATATATATATATATATATATATATACATTTTATATATATATATATATATATATATATACATTTTATATATATATATATATATACATTTTATATATATATATACATTATATATATATATATATATATATATATATATATATATATATATATATATATATATATATATATATATATATATATATAAAATGTATATAGGGACGCAGTGGCTCAGTGGGTTAGTCGTTTCCAACTCTAGGGGCCGATGCTCATCTCCGTTTCAAAGCCGAAGAGCCAGCGCTTGTCCGAGATCGTCTCCGTGGTCATGTGGCCGGCATGACTAGACGCCAAAGGCGCACGGAACGCTGTTACCTTCCCACCATAGTGGTCCCTATTTTTCTACTTGCCTTTTGACATGCTTTCAAACTGCTAGGTTGGCAGAAAACATAACAATAACAAAAGCCTAATTAACATCAAAAGATCCATTTAATAAATATACATAAATTTATGAAATTAATTCATCTGATATAATTAGTTATAGCCTATGTTCCATATCTTCTCATTTTTGGAACACATTTCTTTTTTCAAAAATCAGTAACAAGCTCATACTTGGGATACATCCCTTAAAATCAGGAGAGTGATTTTCATGCCAGTTTGTGAGATGAACCTCTTTGCTATATCCCAGACAAAAGTTTTTAAGTATTTGAACAATCATGTTAAATAGAGCTATTCACATCGGCAACTCCCTACATTTCTTTTAGTATTCTGATTTATTTTACCTTTTCCCTTCCTTCCTCTCCTGCTTCTCTTCCATGTGTCAAAATAAGCACAACTCTTTTGTCACTCCATTTTCCATCATTTCGGTCATTTTTCTTCCTTTGAAGTGTTCTAAGCCAGGATTATTGCCAATATAGTAAAGTGATTTTTTTAAATGTATTTTTTATAACAAAGGACTTTGGAAGGAAAAAAAATGTTAAAATGTATTTAACTGCACATTAAACTGGTGATTAAAACAACATTGTACATTAAGAGTGCTTTTTTTTAATTTCCATTATATAATTTACTAGACCCTATTAACTTTCTCCTCAATTTGCTGGTAGCATCCAATAGCCTAGTTTTTTTCTAATCAGCTGTGCACTTTTGCTCCCCCCAGTGGCCACCTTGTAATTTATCCACTTTCCAATCTTCCAAGTTGTCCTACCTAATTTGATCTTCCAGCAAGACATTTTACTTTAATTTGATCGAAGTGAAAAACAGACTTCGCTTGCTAAAATTAGAGAATTCAGTCACACAAACACACTAAGTAGCTCTGGCATTCTCTTCAATAAAGGCTAGGGTTGAATATTCCTATTCTATCCTACTACAGAAAACTAAACTGCTGAATATTCTTCTAAAGTTAAGATCAATTGTAGCCTGGAAATAATACATTTCAGGCAATTTTTCAGAGAAATCTTCAATTTGATTTTGAATAAAACTATGTGACCAGTGCATATCTAAGTAGAAAGAAAAAAAACACATTATGAGCAAAATGAAGTAGAATAGGAAACCCCTTAATGACCCAATTTACATAAGAATCATTTCCAATGTATTTTTATTAATATTCTTTTCCAAGGAAACAATTGATAGAGCAAGTGACAAAATAATTGGAGTCTGTTAGATACCTCAGTTTTTCATGATCTACATTTTGGGATGGTTGATAAGTTGTCAGGACAATGGGATGTTGTGGGGAAAAAGTAAAAAGGGATTGAAAATAATTTCAAAACAATATTTCAAATTTGTGCTAATCGATAATAAAGTGACAAATGTCCTTTACCAAAAATATATAGTAAAATAGATTGTGACTGTGTTACTGAAAAGGTCATTCCAAAGTATAGTGGTTTAAAAAACTAAATTTCATGCAAGAGATCATTAAGAAAGGGATAAACAAAATGAAGCTGTAATATAATACTGCTATGTAAATCTGTTCTGCAACCATTTTTTAGAACAGTGGGTATAAAGGAGGAGGAGTCCCTTAGCCTTGAGAAAAAGGATTACAATATCTGGAACTTTTAGACGAAAATATATTAGGAAATAGTTAAAACACAGTGTTGTGAAATCATTCATGAGGAAGAAAGTAGATAGATAGAAGTCTCATCCCTTTTGGTCAAACTAGAACCCTAATACTGAGATATTCATCATGGGGAAAATAATGTTTTTCTTAATTTCACATGGATTACCTACTATTGATGCAGAATTGGGATTCTACAACCTTTTAAATCTGCATATGAAAATCCATGATATACATGTGGATTATGCTGTATCTATGAAGTTATCTCTGAATCATACGATTGTGTTGCAAAAGAATGGTCCTGCATTTTTATCAATTCTTATACAACTGCATGAAATTTGCTTTTGAAATTTTGGAAGAGATTTTTGGTGCTGTTTTTCTGACCATAGTATAATATTCTGTCTCTTATTTAACTGTGAAACAGCTGATGAATGTGAGGTGATGTTCATCCATTCGGTCTGTGTAGATATATGGTCATCTTTCCAACAGTCCACAGCTTCCTTGACTTCCCACACTGTATTTAGTCCTAGACAGGTTAGTGAGGAAACTTTTCCTATTGAGTGTTTTTTTTAAAGGGAAATGTTGGCAACTAGAAAAGCTTCAGAAGGATAGAAAGAAGATACCAACCCAAGCAGAATTACAGAGAGGGCCTCCTAAGGGTGCCACCGTTCGGAGAATGCCGCTTGGTGGCTCCCAGTGGGAGAGCGTTCTCTGTGGGCACGCCTGACCTATGGAACCATTTACCGGTTGAGCTCCGGATGGCTCCCGACCTTCGCTCCTTCCGACGCGATCTAAAAACATATCTATTTAAGCAATCCGGTCTGGTCTGACGGGTTTAATTTTAATTGTGGTTTTAACTTATCTTCTACATTTGGGTAGTAGGGCTTAATTTATTCTCAATTTTCTGTATTTGTGCATTTTGACATTTATGTCACTGTTCACTGCCCTGAGTCCTTAGGGAAAAGGGCGGTATACAAATCAAATAAATAAATAAATAAATAATAATAAATACCTTCCGCCACTTCCTTGTTGTATCCTCATAGAATTCCAACTCCCACAATGTGAAATTTCAAAGCACAATGGGAAGATAGTAAAATGTTATTTGAAAATCCCAAGGCAGATTTTAACTGAGCATTAAACTGTATTTGCAATTATTCTAAGAGGTATAAGTAGATTCTAAGTAGATTCAAAATCTGAATTCCAGATCTCTTGCCTTAGTGGGTGATGGTCAGGTGTTTTATTGACAGAAATAGAATAGAATACCGAAGGCAGAACACATTGGATCCTAGATCTTGGGTGCCCTCTGTCATGCATCCATCAAGCCTAGATAGAGCTAAAAATGTATTTTTAGTGGTGTTATATTATGATGTAGCAGCATTACAGAGAATTGAGGAGTAGGTGCAAAAATGTAACCCCCTTACTATAAATAGTCTTTTTTTTCTGTACAGGTTTGAACACTGTTTTTAAAATAATATGTCAAGGATTACATTCTGGCAGTGGTGTCTCTGAAACAAATATTAGTCTAGCAATTAACATAAAGCACAATTTTATTTTATTTCTAAATGCTTGCACTCTCTCTCTTTCTCACTCTCTGTCTCTCCCCACCCTCTTTAAATACACCATCCTCACTCTCCTTCTTTCAAAGTGTGGAATGTCAGTAGAAGACAGATTGTTCTTACCAAAAATTTGAATTTATCACTTACAGTTTTTAAAATTAGGTCAAGGGTTGCATGCAGCCTTAGGTATAAAAATAAAAATGTGTAATTGCACAACTTTGCATTCCAAGAAAGCAATATGGAAGTAGTGCTATTGTGCATATTAATAAATTACAAATGTAGGCTTAATGATTCTATAAGCATCCGTTTTTTTTCCAAATTATGATAACCAAATACCAACTCTTACTCCTCTATTAAAACCATTCATTTGTTGGGTAGCATATATAGCAGAAAAAATAACAGAAACAAATGTTAACATTAGACATAAAACTTTTGTAAGAATTCTTGAGGCTGGTGCTCATGTGAAAGGAAATAAAAGATCTATTTTATGTATGATACAACAGGATGATAGTAAAACCTAAGTTACTGAAGTCTATCTACAAAAGAGACAATGTAGTATGTCCTCCTCCAGTAGGGATGAAGAACAAATCAGCTGACAACCTGAACTAAGGGAGGAAAGAAGCTTTGAAAATCCTGAGACTATCTAAAAAACAGGCAGCATGTTGTATAAATAAATGCAAAAAAAATGTTTTTAGACAAGGAGAGGATAGAAATGTGTGGAGTCCCTCACTTGCTCCTAGCAAACAAACAAGTCATTCCATCAGCAATGATCTGTTCTGTCCCAGCCTATGTGAGTCCACATTAACTCACAAAGACAAACCCCTCTTTTAACAAGTAGGCTGGAAATGCAGGAAAAACAAACTCCTTTTATTATTATTTACAGACCTGAAAAATGTCCCAAAAGCAAAGGCAAACAGACACGATGCAAATGGAGAATTGTCCAAAAGCAAATAGAACACGATTCAAACACAGAATTGTTCACAGGCAAGCCAAATAGAACATGATTCCATGAAACTTGAGTCCTTTGCAAATGGTTGCTTTCAGCAACCAGCACTGCCCACATCTTCCCTTTTTATTTTTTATTTTTTTTTTATTGAAAAGTTTTAACATACAATTTTTCCCTTAGAAAATCCCCCCTCCCCCACCCTTCTCCCTCCCCCCCCTTCCTCTCCCCCCTCCCCCCCTCCCCCCCCGACTTCCCAGAGCTAAATACAAGGTATATAAAAAAAAAACAATCATAAACAACCATATACTAACAACCATAAACTCTAAAATCTATCACTCTCTAGCTTATATAGGATAAAACAAACCTTAGTAGTATTAAATATATGTAAAAAAAAACTAATATAGAAAAAGAAACAAAGAAAGAAGACTTATTCAAATATTAAACTTCTTAACCCTATACTTATTCTGGATAAACTCAAGCCATTCTCTCCCTTCCATAATATAGCGTTCCTGCAAATAATCTTTCAATTAGGCCGAAATCTTCGCCATTTCAACCAGGTCGGAAACCTTTAAAGTCCACTCTTCTATGGTCGGCAGTTCCTCTTTCCAGTACTAACCTATCAAAAATCTTGCTGCCGTAATTAAATTCAACATCAACTTAGTATGTTCCACCAGACTTTTATCCAAAAAGCCTTAACCTTTTTACAAGTCCACCATATATGAAAATATATTACGTCTTCATCACCGCACCTCCAACATTTAGGCTAATAATTCAGATACATACTTAGCTTTTTAAAATCTAAATACCATCTATAAAACATTTTGTAAAAATTCTCTCTTAGATTTCAAACTTGTTTAAATTTTACATTCCTCACCCAAATCTTTTCCCACCTCCCACTACTTGGCTGTAAGTACGTTGTGAAAGTTCCATGGACTTCTGCTGATCTTGTTCTTTTATCTTTTTTGATCGTTTTAATGCAGCACGCGTCACCCTCTGTTCTCTGGGATCATCCAAAGGTGTTATAACTTGATCTCCTCCAGCACCATTCTCCTCTCTCTGTCCATCTTCAGCCTCTTGATGTTCTCCTTCTCCAGATCCCTTTGCAGCTTCCAGAAGTGTTAATGGGGTTGCTTTTAAAACATTATTGTAAAAATCACGCGCTTGCATCACAGTAACCAGACGGTACCTTTTACCTTCATGCATCACCATCAACCCAGCTGGGATCTCCCATCTGAACCTTATATCTCGTTGCTTGAGCTCTTGCACAAGAAATGTAAAATCCTTCCTTCTCCTTAAAATCTTTGGAGGAATTTCTTTTAGAACCAGAACTTCTTGATCAGCAATCACGACTTTAGTATCATAGGCAGCTTGTATAACTTCATCTCTAATTTCCCTTTTTGCAAAATAAACCACCACATCTCTAGGCAACTTTCTCTGTCTAGCAATCCATGAGTTCACACGAAACACTTTATCCATGCCTCCTTTTATTTCAGATGCTGGCTGATTCAATACCACTTCAAGAGCCTCAGAAACCAGCTGCTTTAGATCTTCCTTAATATTCTCCTTTAAACCTCTGATTCTAATGGCAAACTGCATCTGGAAATATTGAGCAAGACTCAATTCTCTATCCATTTTATCTCTTAAATCTTCATTCTCCAGAACTTTTGCTTCTAATATGGCATTCTTTTGAGTCAAATCTTCCACTTTTTCATCCAAATCTTCCACACATTCAGCCACTTTATACACTGAAGACAAAATGTCTACCTTCATCACCCTGAACTTCTGTTCCATCCTCTCCGCCATTCTCTCCTCCAACTTCTTCAATTTCTCCATCTGTGCAAATTTATCACCAATTGATTGATTAATTGATTCCAAAAGTACCTGGATATGTTTTTCAAGAGCATCTTGTAAATCCTTCGATGTCAATACATCAGGAGGATGCAATGCCTGCAATGATGATTGTTGCACCGGAGAAGTTCCAGCACTCCGAAGAGTTTTAGGGAGAGGTTTAGCCGCCATCTTTTACTTTCAATTGTGACGCACTTTCACTTAAAGTTTAAAAAGTCCATCAAGCTCGAGAGTAAAATAAAATAATCCTCTTCACCATTTCCTCTTGTACCGCTCTGCCTGCTCCTTTTAATCCATAGTCCTTTCTTCAGGCAGGGGTGGTCGCAGACGCCTGGCTCTGCTCCAAGAAGTCCGGAGCAGAGACGCTGGCCAGCTGGGAGCAACCCAGGCTTCGGGGGAGTTCAATCCTTCAGCCGCCCAAGCTCCAAGCTCAGGCGGCCCCGGAGAACTCAACCCCTACCTGGGGCCTCACCCCCTCCTCTTCTCCCGAGGAGGGGGCTTCAAATTCGCCCGAACAGCTGATCGGCGCTGTTTCGGGCGAAAAAACACTCAGCTGAGCCGCGGGCAGCCCGGGAAGGCTGTCTCCGGCGCCGCGCAGCCACCGGAACACATCTTCCCTTTTTATTATGCAGCCCCAAGGTGTGGCTTCTCAATGCTTTCTCCTCCTCCCTTGGAGCCACTCCACTGCCTCCCTCTGTCCTGCTCTTGTTGCCTGTCTGCATTTGTGAGCGTCTATGATGTCTTCCAGCTATGAGTCCTCAGAGTCTGAGTCAGCTGGGTCTCAGCCTGAGCACAAGTGGAGTGGCCAGGCTCTTCATCAGATTGTAAGTCCTGCAGCTCATCAGAGCCTTCCTCCAACTCTGATGGCTCTCCAGGCCCTTCCTCCTCCTCCTCTGATTCCCCAGACTCACCAGATCCACTGACTGGCACGGAATCACAACATGATCTACATTGATAAAGTTTACCAGAGCATATGTTCCTGTTCAGTGGTATGAAAATAGACTGTCCATAGACTACTGTACCATATTAACAATGACATATTATCTATTGGTTCAATAAAGAGAAGCTTGTTTGGTATAGTGGTTAAAGCACCACTACCATAAGAGACTGTGAACTCTAGTCCTGCCTTAGTCACAAAGCCAGTGGGCTGACCCTGGGCCACTCACACTGTCCCAGACTTGGGACCAAGCAATGGCAGTCCATTTCTGAAAACATTATCAAGAAAACTGCAGGGACTAGTCCAAGCAGTTGCCAGGAGTTTTTATTTAACAAAAATAAAAATTTAAAACCAGCATATGTTACAATGCAGGATATTTGTACATTCATGCCTATAGAAATCAATATCTATATCTATACTTATATACCTATGATTTGATTTCCATAAAATCATCATCATGATCAACAACATCTTAAATATGGCAAACAATTGAGTAATTTTAGTTCTATTATTTGAATTTTGGTGGACCCATCCTTTTTTCTCCCAATCATTTATCTCTTATCTGAATTTTTAAAGAATTTCATACCTAACGTTGGAAATTTCCATCTGCTGTTAAAATATGTATAACAATGTGTTATCAAAGAGTTAAATTAATTTGAGTTGTTTAAGGCCGGCACACATTTGTCTAAGGCAAGTTTCAAGGGTTTGTCAATTTTAATTAGAAATGGCACAATAGCTGTGCATAAGGTAGCAGATTATCAGGGCGACTTGTTAAATTATTAAAGGCTGAATGAACTTTGGACTGAAGTGTCCAAATTAGTATATTTGATAGTGCATCCTAGTAAAAGAAATGGCTTTTTTGGCAGATTGCATTTTTATAGCCACCAAAATAGACTTTTTCTAAAATTTTTGACTGTGGAGAATTAAATCTGATTATTTCTCTCTCTCTTCACTTACTTTTGAGGTGCCCTTCTTTTCATATTAGAATATTAAAATTCCCTTTGTTACCACAATTTCATATACATTTTTATAAAAACTTTATAGAAAGAGTACTAAATTAAATATATTAAAAGTGTGGAACACTGAAAAAATGTCATAAATCATATTCATTACTAAGATTTAGTTAGGCATTATAAAACTATATCAATGAATGATAGGAATGTTTGCTCTGATCTACCTTTTTGGCCCAGCAATAGTTTTATATTGTGAATGCAGTAAATGTAAATATATCTTTCTCTATATAAATTTTATTTTTTGCAAGCAAGTGACACAAAAATATGTGGGATGATTTAACCAGTAATTATTGACAGATAAGGAACAACAAAACAGACCAATAACTCTGTTGGATGTTTGTTGGATTGTAATTGCTACCCAGAGTCACTTTCTGTGAGATGGCCATATAAATTTGACTAAAGAAATTAATAAATAAACTAAAAAAAATGCCTGCACAGAAATTGCAGTTTTGAGGATCTGAGAATGGTTGGCCTTCTGCACAAGGCAGCAATTCTACCATTAGCTCATATACATTATATACAGTATTTACAATACTCCCCCTCCATCCCTACTTCCCTATTTTGATGGGGAAAGAATTGCTCCTTCCTCATTAAAATTGGCTGAAAATAATTATAGTGTGTTGCACCATCTGAAATGTGTGCAGTTAGGTTCAGATTTCCTGACTGTTATACAAAATTATAGCTAGGTTTAGCTGAATATAGTTACAGTTTGGGTAGTACTTTCAACATGATGACAAATTTGGAGATATTCCCATACTTACTTCATTCTCAGGCTAGAATGGATATAAAACTAGCATGCAGTTGGGAATGTATTGTTCTTTCTTAACCAGTTTATTCATAGATCCCAAAATCAGCAAACAAATTGATCCATCAGCAAATATAAAAGTCATTGTTAACCCATGAAACAGATATATTTAAACTTCTATTGTTTGGTTGATTTGGAAGGTGACTCTAACCAATTCTCCTGGTGGTATTCTTTCTTCATTGTCTATCAAGACTCTCCAAAAGTTTGAAATCTGTTAAAAGGAACATAGTTTATAACTTTTGAAAATGTATATTAAAGTGGCAATTTGTCCTCCACTTTTTTTTTTATTCAAACTGCTCTTGGCCTATAGTCTTTGTCTTGAAGTGGTAATGCCATGGCTCAGGAAATGGTTCCAATATTCTCTCCAAATCCTTTATTTATTTTTTAAATGCCTTCATATTTCTAGGTTCTCCTGCTTTATGCTTTCCAGAAACAATTCACTAATTAAAGAGGTTGGAAAAGCCCACACTGTATATCATTGCAAATAATATAAATGTGTTTAAATGTCTTCTCCTCTGTGTCCCATTTTAGTCCTACTGATTGGGTATGTGTGTGGAAATACATTAGGAAGTCATCAAAGAGATTTAGGATATGGAGAGCTGAGGTGTGGTTCAGTCATCCTATCATGGCAAATCATTACTGGGATGATTACTGGGATGGTCTCATTAAGCACTTGCCAGATTGAAAAATCAGGTAATGCAGACAGCCCAGCACTGATTTTTAATAAAATGCAAAGAAAGCTAATGTAGCAAAGTACCAACTTCAAACATAAACACATTTCCAACAGTGGTTTTGTGTCTCTATGGTAGAGGGTCCTATATGAAGAAATAATTTAGCTAATGTTAGACACATTTGGCCTGGAACAAACTCCATAAAGTTTAACAAAAAGTTAAACTTTAGTTCAGTCATTATGCCTATTGACAGGAAAGGATCGTAGCTGATTCTAAGACAGCAATATCACAAGCTGATTTCCCTAGTGTATGTTATATATTAAACATTATTCCAATTAAAATAGCTTTTACTCAAATTTGCACTTTGAACTGCACCACATTTGCAATTAATAAGATATAAGTCCATACATTTTATAAAAAAGGGGGGCAAAATAATAATTTTCATAGACATAATGCAACAAAATGCACAAACATATTCTCATAAACGTACATATAACAACAATAGGAATAAAATACATAATAATGAAAATGGAAATAATTTTGCTTAGTCAGGCAAAAATGTTTAGGATGAATACACCTAATGATGTCTGTCTTCCAGAATTACAAAATTGCAGTTCTATTGTTCTTAAACCATTGCCATGTTCCCTTGGCTTTTCTCTTCATTGTCACATTTGGATATTATAAAGTTTGGGACATCCGAGCAGATGTATTTCTATGTGTCTTTCCTCTGGAAGAATAAAATACAAAGCTTATAAATTAGCAGCTGTGAACGGCCCATAAAACAGGATGAAGCTGCAGTTATTATACGTACAAAGGTTTTATTTTCCCATTTCTCTAAGTAAGATGATATTTCTTTTTGCCTCGGAGGCAAAACTACAATGTTTTCTTCTCTTGATAGGTCCAGGAAAAGGCAAAAGGAGAAAATTCTTTTCATATGTTGAAATTACATATAGCTGTCTCTATGTGAAAACTAAGGGGAAGACTTGGACTGAACAGATGCATCCCCAAACAACTGTCTTTTTCACAGTACTGCCTTATGTGAACAAGGAGGGGAGGGAAGGGGAGGGAAGAGAAGGGGAGGGGAGGAGACAAGAGACTGTAACCTAAAATATAAACACATGGCTTATAATAGTATATTTGCAATTGATTGTTATTGTTACATAATTGGAAGAAAATTTAAGAATTAAACGAAAGCTGACTGGTTTCTACAACAATTGCTTGCATGTCCACCTTCCAATTGTGGGAATATAAGATACGTTATGAAAATAAATCATTGAAGGAAATCAACATACATTCCATTGCCAAATATGTAACCAAAGGTTGTGGTGTTCATTGTACTCTGCTTCATTTATAATGCCACAGATAATCTTTTGGATTCATTATACATGGCTTAGCTGAAACATGTTTTTGTTATTCTGCACAATGTTGATCAAACATAGTGTGGGGAATGCACTCAGAATACTCTCATGACATTGTAAATGGTGGAAAAGACCTGGATATCAAATATTATATATGTGTATATGTACAGTGTGTACAAGTATGTGTGTGTGTGTGTGTGTGTGTGTGTGTCTGTGTGTGTGTTCTAAAGATCCTTCTGAAAATCTGAAAATACTTACTAATAGGCCTGTGTCTCATTTGGCACAACTGACCACTGATGGACAAAATCAGCAGTGGCATCTAATGCTCTCGAAATCTTTCTTGCATTCTTCAGGCCTCTGGCACAGCTGGAAAGATCAAAAAGCCCTGCAAAACTAGGTCCTGCTAGTAGCAGTATAGCACACAGGTCTGCAACCCGCGGCTCCGGAGCCCCATGCAGCTCTTTCAGCCGTCTCCTGCAGCTCCCAGTCCTCTGCCATGTGCAGTCCAAAAAAAAAAGTGGGACTAAAAAAGTTCAACCAATCAATTCAAATATGCAGGGTAGGTGCATATCTCGTCTTGGCTCCACTTTTCAGTCAAACCCTGTTCTGCGCATGTGCGCATGTACGCGCATGTGCACACATTTTTTGCGGCTCCCAGTTTTTCCTTTTGTGAGGGAACCGGTTCCGAGTGGCTCTTTCACTGTTTCAGGTTGCTGACCCCTGGTATAGCAGAATGAGTACTATAAGCATTTAGTGTGATTTACAAGTGCTCTTTTATGCATAGTCTGAAATCTAACAGAGACTGAGTACACTAGATCCTTTTTTCCCCCTTTCCTTTCGGAAGATTTCTATTCCCCCCCCCCCAGTGGGGTAAAAGGAAGGGAATTTATAGTGCTATTGTGATAAAAATACCGGGTCTTCTGCCAGCCTTTTCCTAAGATTTATTATTTTAAAATTTCACTAATAGGCCTTTACAGGTGCCAGTAATAATTTGGCAGGCCTTCAAGTTTTGCTAATGTATGAATTGATTGTTCCAAAATAGATTAAGTGAAGCAACTAACATTTGTCTTGAGACTTAACTGATACACTGAATTGTTCAGCATACAAATCCACGAAGTTCTAAAAAAAAAAAGACTACAAACATTGCACCAATTCATTCCATTTTTAGGATCCAGTGGGTAAAACTATAAAATATCAGTAATAGTTTCTACATTTGGAACAATACTATTCATATATTAGACTCACATATTAATTCATTGCTACTTTGACTTTTTTTAAAGGCAAAGCTTTTTTAAGCTTTCTTCTTAGTGGATTATATCCATTATATTTTCTCCTTTAACTAGGGGAAAAAACAAAACAAAGGAAAGCAATATCCTTTTGAATCTAGAGTGTAAGAATGAAGAAATTATCAGCAATCCTTCATTTTCTGCCAGAATTAATGTAGATACTTTTGAAGCAGCTCTAATCACCATGAAGTGAAAAACAAAAAGAATAAAGTAATCCAAATGGAGGGGACAAATAAGCATCCCTTCATCAATCAGTGTCAGACCTCAAGCAATTATTTCATCAAGTCTTTCTTGGCCTGTCGTGAAACTTCTTTATTATTTGCTGAGGAACATTTTGGGGCATAAGAATAAAGAAGGGTGATGGCCGCATAGCTTTAGCTGATCCTGCACTAAATCACAACATGATGCCATTGCACAGATTTTGAAAGAATAATTTCTGCGGAAATTAATAATTTCTTGATTTCTTGTGGAAATCAAGGTGTTTAGTGTTTTCTCCAACCTTAAAATGATTTATTTTATATATTTTTTCACAGCAAAATACTATGTACTTGTCAGATGTTCTCCCCTCCCCCCTCCTCCATGAAACTCCTGCAAGCCTGACTCTCACCCCCACCCACCCACACACTTGTCAGACCAAACTTTGAGAGTGTGGCTCCTCCAACAGAGAAGAAGATAAATTACCTCACTACTGACCTGCTTGATAGAAGCAATCCTAACAATATGAGAGATGAATTCAGGCATCCTGTGCTCTTCAGAAGTTATCTAATATAGTTCTAGGCCTGTAAGCAAACTTGAAATCTGGAAAGCATGTCTTGGCAAACCAATAGCTTGTATGACACATATAGCAAGTAAATAATAAACCTGTATTGTCAAAGTACAACATGTGTACATTGAGATTAGCTGAGCCTTCCCCCCCCCCCGTGCTCTCTCCCCCCAACACACAGTGACAACAAACCCTCCATCCTACCACACCATGTGAACCAACTACACCACACACCGGCCTCCCAAGTCAATTCTGCATAAGTTCACAGAGATTATGTCCCATTTAAAAGCCTAACAGCCCACGAATAAATGCTATTTTTCAGCCTGTTGGTACGGCTGGCTATATTCCTATATCTCCTACCGGATGGTAAGAGAGTAAAGAGATACCATCCAGGGTGTGAGTCATCCCTGAGAATTTTCCTCACTCTTCCAAGGCAGCGAGCCCTGGCGATGTCATCCAGTGGTGTCAGGGAACAGCCCACAATGTCTTGTGCTGTGCTCACTACCCTCTGTAGCAGAATAACAGAGTTGGAAGGGACCTTGGAGGTCTTCTAGTCCAACCCCCTGCTTAGGCAGGAAACCTTATGCCATTCCAGACAAGTGGCTGTCCAATCTCTACTTAAAAGCCTCCAGTGATGGAGCACCTTCTGAAGGCAACTTCTGCAGGCAAGCTGTTCCCCTAGTTAATTGTCCTCACTGTTAATTCCAGGTTGCTTCACTCCTTGATTAGTTTCCATCCATTGTTTCTTCTCTTGCCTTCTGATGCTTTGGAAAACAGGTTGATTCCCTCTTATTTGTGGCAGCCCCTGGTTTTGTGGCAGCCCCTGGTTTATTTTCATTCACATAATTATTTTATTTATTTGATGCATTTTATCTTGGGGTGATTTATACAGTAGTACATCTAACTTGCTTAGCTTTCTTTGTTTCAGTTTTTCTTTTCTTTGTTCCATCTTAGAATTTATCCTAAACTTTGAATTTTCCTTCAAGAGCCACTTTTTCAAAGTCTTCAGGGATTCCTCTGAATGTCAGATATAACTATGTTTGTTAAAATTATGGAGTATCTATGCTTTCTTCTTTTTCCTAAATTTTCAAACCTTGTTTCAAACATTTTTGTCTGTTTTTAAAGCTTTCATGTGTGTTGTGTATTTATTTGAGCACTCTTCGTTACATTCATTAGATTTCAATATTTATTTCCACTTTTATTTTCTCCATTTTGTTTAATATTCTCTCTTGTGACCGTTGGAATTTTTCACTTAATGCTTTTATTTCCACTGTTAATTTCTTGAATAGTTGGCTAAGCGTCTCTGAGTCAAATACCTCTTGCCCCTTTCCTCATCTTCACATTTATCTCCTTATTTCTTTGTAAGTCATAAAAATCTTTTCCATACATAGTTTTTTTTCCTTGTTACATTTCTGTAACCAAACCATTATGTTGCATTCTATTTTTTCCCCCATTTTATGATAAATAATGGCCCTGTCAATAGGATGGCCAATTTTCCCTACTTTCTTAACCCCCTCAGGCTCTCTTTCCTTTAGCCTCTTAAAATCTTTTTTAACCCATAACAAACGAATCATTTGAAAAGCCTTTTTTCCCCTTTCATAAATCTCCCTTACCCACCCCATTCTGAGTCTACTCTCAATTTCATAAATTGAGTTTACTGTTCTACCATTTAGCACTATCTAGGTGGGTTGTGCCATGTTTGGTCTTTATTATTTATTAAAAAGACTTCTTGCTTTGACAAATCCATGGTGATAGGAAGATTGTAAACAAACAAAAGTGAAAAAAAATATTAAGCCTTGTTTTGTAAACTCCAAGTTTACAAGGTCAGCAAGATCACTTCTACTCAAGCAATCACTTGCTGCACTGTTGTAGTTTCACACACATTCACAAAAGTGGTTAACAATGTGATGAAAGTCCACAGCTCACTCCTTTAACCAAATAATATATTTCTTCCAAGTCTAAGTCTCAATCCAAATTGAATTAAATTGTCCACTTAAGTTTCAGCTTTAGAGCTTATTCCATTTTTTTTATCTTTATAAACTACTGACAATGTTCTAATAAGAATACATCTCAAGACAAAGACATAGGCAGCTGTAGTTAAATTTGTTCTTCTCTTATTATGGAATCAAACAGTTATAAAATTATTAAAATAGGGTTATATAAATAGTTATATTTATAAAATGCAATACAAGAAAATGATAATCAGTGGTTAGAAGATCCTTCAAAGCTTTCTGCTGGAATGGTGTCCTTGTGTAATAAAGAGATGAAATCAGCTCCCAGCAGCCATCTTTTGTGTGGGTATTGGATGTTTCAAATCAAGGCCTGAAGCCCTATTGTCATACTTTCTTTCTTTATCTCCTAATTAAAATTCCTAGGGGTTAAATAAGAAATACCCTGGGTTACAAAGCAAGATGCGAAAAGTTCTCATTGGCAAACTCTCATAACTCTATGTCACTTCCTGTGAATTCTATGCTTTATTAAAGCAGGTCTGGGGGTTCTAGATATCATTTGGGCTGACAACTGAATTAAATATTGGAAATATATATCAAAGAATTTGTTCTTGCTGGATTAAGAGCAGAGACAACAACGTTCTAGTGTTCTCCTAGGCATGGAAGATGGGTGGATAATTTTCAGTAGGTCAATCTCTCTCAGCCCTTGGCTGGGAAGTTAAAAAACAGCTATCTCCCAACCAGGACTTAATCCATGTGGTACATTACAACACACACAGACACAAACACACACAGACACAAACACACACACACACACACACACACACATATACACACACATAATTTCAATTAAGGGGCCTTCCTTGTGATAGATCAATTCTCTCTCTCTCTCTTTCTCTCTCTCTCTCTCTCTCTCTCTCTCTCTCTCTCTCACACACACACACACACACACACACACACACACACATATATATATATATATATATATATATATATATATATATATATATATATATATATATATATATATTACATATAATATATGCATACACATACATATATGCATACACACAGTATATATTTCTAATATATGTATGGATTTTTTTTCATGAATAAGCTACTTTTTCTGAAAGTAATGAATATAGCAATGACCCTTGGATATACTTCATCATGTATTAAATTTGTACAGTAACTATGTCTATTGTATCTAATATAAAACCAACATTAATATTTTGTCACTTGCTCGTTAAGTGTCCTGGAACTATTTGTTGTTAATTATATTTTAACCTGCTGACCTTACAATTTACTCCAACAGACAGACTGCCATCATCCTGCCAATAACCCACTTATCAAGGTTCCTTATTACTTTATCTAGAAACATAATAATTGCTAGTTACTTTCTCTGGTCCATTACCATCTCCTTAAAATGTTTCAATAACTTTCAGGTTCTGGCAGACTTCGAGTGCCTATCAGTGTAAAAAAAATTCTCTTATGTAACTCCTTATCATCTATCACATCGAAGCTCTGGTCCTTTTAAAAAAATACAGGCACATTTATTTTTCTTATTCATATATTTTAATAAACATAAATTAGAATATTTTCAGATATATTACTGAAAATTAATTATGCCAATATTAAAATCTTTAGGAATACATAAACCCTGATTGAATGGAACCCTTAACTAGTCATAAGGACTAGTGTACACTCCTAAAATGTATTAATTGACTGTGCTAATTAATTCAGAAGGAGCTAGATTAACCCCAGACTCCCACATCATGTAAAATACTCACCCAAGAATTATTTATTGCAACATCTGTGATTGGTATAAAGTCCTAGAAATACTTTCATGAAAACTGGCCATTTCTAGACACTGTCTCTGTGGCTGTATGAAAAAAAAAAGTGCTGAAAAAAGAACAAAAATGCAAGGTTGGTGTCTGTGTGAATCCCAGAATCTGTGGCAATGTCAATACCAATATAATAATTACCTGCCATGTTTCCAATAAATGAAGCCAATCAAAAGAACTTCAAGGCGAAAAATTTGGCCTTGAGAACATTTTATTTGGAAACAAGATACTAGCACTTACATAGTTAAACTCAAAACTGAAAGTTCCCTCCCCTCATACAAAGTTACAAGTTGTAATTCCCATCCCAAACCAAGCTGTCACACATCACACTCCCCAATGACAAATAAGTGTGGGCTTTTCTCCCCCACCCTCCTACCGCCAAAATTCTTTGCTCTCAACGACCTTGATTAAAAATGCAGCTGCAATTATTATGACTAACTAAGAACACTCATACCTCTCCCTCTCCCCTTATTCTATCTATGTGAAAAATCCCCAACTACAGAGTGGAAAGTTACAATGAACAACAAAAGTAAAATGGCTACAGTTTCTTCTGTTGTCACCACGCTGACATTACCCTAGTGTTTTGTTTCTTTTTCTTGGGATGGAAAATATCAGGCAATGAAGAAGGAGCCTCCCAGTATCCTTGGCAGCATTGGGAGGACTAAGACATGACCATTCAGTATATGATTATGTCATCCCAAATCATGTGACACTGGCATATGAAGAAGAATCCATTGTTTGAATATTGGGCTTCACTAATTTGCCATTAGTGCTACAGTAAAAACAATAGAAAATAAACAAGTGATTTCCCCATGAAAATGAAACTTTGAAGCAGATGCAATGTTGCATTTTAGGGTGGGCAGAGGGATTCATAGTAACTGTTTCTGATAGTTTACTCACATGGTGTTATTCATAAGCAAATCCCTTTTTTCAACTGCTTTCATTCCAAGAGGGAAGATTTCAATTCCATCTATGTGTCATAATATGACCAAAGTGAGTTACAATAGTTGCAATGTAATTATTCATGACTGATTAATGGCTGTGAAAGTTGGACCTTAAAAAAGCAAGACAGGGGAAAAAAGTGACTTGCTTGAACTGTGGTGCTGGAGAAGGCTCCTGCATATTCTTCGGACAGCAAAGGTGACTAACAAGCAAGTTCTGGAGTGCCTAACACCAGACATGTCACTGGAAGGAATCACAAATCTGTGTCTCACTTATTTTGGTCATGTAATGTAGGGGAATTCACTGGAGAAAACAATTATGTTTGGAAGAGTTGGCGGCAAAAGGAAACCAGGCTGACAAAGAACATGGTGGCTTGACACCATCAAAGCTGACACCAACCAAAGCATGATCAACTCAAAGAGGTAATGCAAGATCAGAAGATGTGAAGAGACCTGGTCCATAGAATCACTAAGAGTCCAACACAACTGAATGGATAACATCATCATCATCATCATTGATTAAAGTCATAATTAAAAAGGGGGGCAATTTTGTCATAGCATCTAAATGTTGTCTTGGACTTAGGAAGAATCAGATTCATGCTGCTACCATTTAAACACAGAGATCTCTAGGTTGTATGGAGCTCCTTTTTATTATGTTTCATATAGAACAAAATAATAGAGGCAATAATGGAGGCCTTGGTGGAGCAGTGGGCTAATGCCTCCTTAAGGAACACCAGCTGCTTGCAATTATTGCAGGTTCGCATCCCACCAGGCTCAAGGTTGACTCAGCCTTCCATCCTTCCGAGGTAGGTAAAATGAGGACCCAGATTGTTGGGGGCAATAAGCTGACTTTGTAATAATGCCGCTGGGGGGGGGAAAGCCCTAATAATAAGCAGGCATATACATAGAATGAAGGCTATTGCTAAGCACATTTGATTTGTGCTTAGATTGTAAGCCGCCCTGAGTCTTCGGAGAAGGGCGGGATATAAATGGGATAAAAATAAAAAATTAAATAAAAAATTAAAAAAAATCAGAATTCTTGTTTGTTGCCATTTTTAGTTAACCATAAATGATGACTACAAATAGCAGACAACAGAAAGATAGTGAGATGATTTTACCAGAGAAAAGGAGGGCTTGTTTTCATTATATATGCTAGGGAAGGACCTTGATTTCAAAAAATTGTAGCATTCCACGGATATACAAAGTACTTTTTTTTCTATAGTCTTAATTATTGAAATACAGTTGCTATGTGTTTCATGTAAATCAAGCTGATTCTTCCTATGAAAAAAAACATTATGATAAAGTCAACATCAATTTTGAGAACTTTTGCTTGTTGTTTGACTATCATGTATTAGATTGGCTCCTTTCATGTAGCCAGAGTGTCCTTATGTAGGATGATGTGCTTCAGAGGGATTAGTAGCCTTTCAAGATAAACAGAAGACAACATCAGAAATTAGCACGTGTGCTGTTATGGTGTTCAGAAAGTGGTAGAACTAAAACTGAACATTACAACATTCGCTGACATGAACCGAATATTTTATAGAAAAGCTAGGAGGTCTGCCTTTATATTACCATTTATGTGATTAGACGTACAAGTGCAATGAGCAGTAGATTTTTCTATTTTTAAAAAAGAACAACAACTGTGTTTATAGCAAAACCATTTAAGCTCTGGATTTACCAGCTTGTTTAAATCAAAGTCAAGTTTATCTTTTATATTCCAATAAAAAGGTTGTGCACCTCAGATGAATTAAGAAGGAACATAACATCCTTGCGAGTCCTGACCTTGGAAATTAAATTGCTTGTAAATACTAATTCATAGCTGATCATTATACAGAGATGGTTTGCCCTGTGCAATATTGCACTGCCCCTTGTTGCCAAGATCTGCATACTTATTATACCAAGGAGCTGTAATTCAAATATAATGATCCAATTGAAGCTGTAATGCTGTCTGAATTTCAAAATTGGTTTGCCATTATTCCATCTTTGGTATTTGGAAGAAAAAGGTATACAGAAACACCCTCTTCCTGTACTTTAGAATAAGAGCCACATCTTGTCTATAAATGGAGAATGCCAAATGCATCACAACTGGACTGTCAATAAATTTGTTTGGTCAAAAGACAGACTGTCAAATCTGTCTGCTTTCATCCACTTGCAAACACAGCATGGGGCTGTGATTTCTTTGTCTCACTTTCCCTGCTTAAAGCTAGAGGATTTGGAAAGCAGATTTATTTTGCTAAGCTTCAGGCTGCATTCAAGTACCAAACACCATCAGAAATGTAGTGATTTCTCTTGCAATAAGAGCCTCATTCATGACTCTCAGTGAAGTTATTGGAATGCAGAGTTAAACAGTTCCAGCACTGAATCAAACCTATCTGTGTCCTTAGGCTTTATCTAGTCACAGGAACATTTTTATAAGTGAGGATAGAAATTATTTGGCAAATATTGGGCTTAAACAAGCCACAAATTTACTAAATGAATAGTTAAAAGCAATGTGCAAGATTCAGAAGAGTCCCATCAAATACAGTGAGAAAGCAACTGTGCATTTACACTTTATTTATACAGTATATGTAGACAACTTATATGACTACCTATCTCACACAGTGATACTAAGCAGCTCACAACAACCAAATAAACAACAATATAAAGCACATAGGAGACAGAATCACCCATACCATTAATTCATGACTTAACCCTATTTTAGCCAAAGGTTGAAAGAAGAGCTAGGTCTGCATGGCTTTCCTGTAGGCTAAAGGGGGAGAGGCCCTTAAAATCACAGGCAGAAGGCTATTCCAAAGGGTTGGGGCAGCTACAGAAAAGATGTGCTTCCAAGGTCCTACTAGGTAACAATATTTGAGGAAAGGGACCATGAGTGCATCTACTCTATCAAAGGCAGGGGGCAGATAATTCAATCTCAGGGGAAGTTAATTCTGCAAATAAATTGGCCCTGTACAGTAATGCAGCATAGTGATTTAATGCTGATAACAATTAAGTTGTATCTCAGAAAGCAGTGGGAAGCCAATAGGGCTGTAAAACAGGGAAGCTCCCAGAAATGTGCTCCTGGAAGGTCGTCACAGGCAGCCACATATAGGGCACACTGCAGTAATCCAATCCAATCCAATCACATGTGACCGACTGCAAGCAAGGTCTCCCGATCCAGGAATAGGCAGTGCACAAAATGAATATTCACAAAGGCCCTCTTGCCCTTGGCTGGTACCTACTCTTCCTAGAAATTCTACAAGTTCAGGAAGTACAGCAGCCCAGCCTGACTGAAAATGTTCAGAATGATCTGCTTCATGCTTCATCATGAAGATATAAAAGAAGGAAGACCTGCAGGATTCTGTATCTGTAGCCATTCTAATACAAGTAGTTTTAGCACTACCCTGTATCTGTTTCTTGATCTGATCTATCTGACAAGGGCATACCACAGCCTCTTTTAAGATAAGTGGCACCATCCCCTCTTGCAAAGAGTCATTAACTACCACTTTGATGTAATTATGTGCCAACTGCCAGGAGGCCTTGACCATCAGCAAAGGTCTGCAAGTAGCAGAGCTCACAGCAAGAAGGAACCTGTTCACTTCTTCAGGCCTGACCAGGTCCCATGTAACTGAACTAGGATGTACCTCAAACATTTCCAAAGGATCTGTCCAACCATATTCTTACTCTGAACAAAGTCAAATGATTTTGTCTGAGAAATGCTTAGAATAGTCCTCACAGCAACCCTGTCAGGGCTGACTGACTCCTCCTTTGGCAGAATGGCCATTGGCTTTCCAGGAGTGTGCAAACTTCTGTATATATACAATATGTATCTGTTACATATTCTTCCTACAGCTCTCTCATACGTTCTTTTAGTGACACAATAATTATTGAGAAATGTGCATTTAACTGATCAACAATTCCATATTTACAACTCTGATTAGTGTAGAGCTGCTTTGGTCTTACAGTATTTGCAAAAGTCAGTGAAGAAGCTTAATGCAGCTAGTCATTATTTTTATCACTTACATCTTTATCTGACACATTATCTATTCTCTAGCACCATGCATAGAAACTAATAAAATTGGTACCATCAAAGCTGTATCTTCATGCAAATCCACTGTATATTTGAATATACAATATAGCTACCATAAAACACTGAACATTTCATATTAATTAAATTATTTGGTATTTTTGACATTATCATTGCTTCTTTGAAACTAATGGATAGTAATAATAAATGGGGGAAGGGAATCTACCACCTTGCATTTTATGCCTGTACCCTGATATCCTCTGTGAACAATTGTAACATCTATTCTGGATAAGGTAGCCTACTATTACCATTAATATACTAGTTTTATTGAATAATTGAATTCAACTGAACTGAATCAAAATTACCTGGAAATACAGCCATAAAAGTTAATATCTAATCCATTTCAAAGCCTATCCATGCCTTTTATTGCACTGTGTCATATTTTGTGCACACCCCTCAATGAATCTTTAAAAAATCAATTTTGTCTCAGGGCCTGTGTTTCCCACTCATTTAAAATACCTCACATTACCATGTCTTTCAATAGTTAACT
This sequence comes from Vipera berus, assembly GCF_964194415.1. Lineage (NCBI taxonomy): Eukaryota > Metazoa > Chordata > Lepidosauria > Squamata > Viperidae > Vipera > Vipera berus. The sequence goes on from NC_138204.1 coordinate 162,337,647, forward strand.
CCAACCTGTTTTGAGATGATTGCCGAGACCATTTTCTGGAAAATGGTGTTGACATCTTCCTTCACAAAATTCAAGGTAACCTGACTTATATTAGCATACTTGAAATCACTGGCATTCATTATAAACATGGCCTGACCTCCATTTTGACAGATAGTTGCACAGTCCAAAGATCATGTGTATTCCATTGCCTGTCACCCAGGCAACAAATGATAGTTCCCCTTCATTTTTAGCTCAACTCTTTCCTGATCAGCTTTTAAAGAAATTATACCTTCTTAATTTAATTGATGGCTTTAACACATTGAGAGTTTAATTTTAATTAACCTTCATTAGCCAGCAAAGGGGAATTTCATATGCGTGAAAAGGTCCTGTCTGGAGCACAGGATTCAGGACTTCCTCTCTCCTTGGTGGAATAATTAAGAAACTAGCCCCAGCTGTTCTTTCTAGTGTTCGCTTGCTGAGTGGGAGAAGATGAGAAGTAATTTGTTTTTTCTGCAAATTCTACTAGGTTTTTTAAGGCAATTAAAAACTCAAGTAAGGAGGAAGCTGGAAAACTATGCCAAGAAATGTCTCTAAGCATCACTTACAATGACTAGAGCAAAGATAGGAAGTCTAATGACTTCTAGATATTTTGCAGTGCTACATCCCCACAATTTGTTGTTTCCAGAACATCTGGGCCAGGTTGATTATCTTTGCCTTTAGCCTTGGATATCAGTTTTTATAGATTCTTGCTACTTTTCTCAGGTTGCACACAGGTTGCGTTTTGGGGACATGAATGCAATGTTTCAACAAAAGTAGAAAAAGAGATGAAGATATTGTAGGGCTACAACACTGGTTGCATCAGTGTGACTCCTTTTGCTTCTCTCCCTCCCATTCCAAAAAAGGCTTAGAATTGTTTGTTAGCACTTCAGGAATTTAAAAGATGATGTGACCATGTGATCAAAGTCTGATCATAGCATTTTGCTTTGGCCAGTAAGTCTAAATTACAACAGGATAATCCAATTGGACGGAAACACTATGGCTATACAGATTTGAGAACACAATGTGCAATTTAAGGCAAATCTGTAAGTTCTTAATTGAAGCTGAATAGTAACTAAAAATTCCTACATTAACTCACCCTTTAATGACATTTACAGTGTGCTTCAAAATAGTCATAAGGTTGTTTCAAGCTAATTAGCAAGGAATAACATTTAACCTGATTGACAATATTTCACTCTGTGTGGGTTATGTGCATCTGTTAAAGTTGGCATCTTTATTTCTTTTTGTCATTGTTTATCCCATCATGTTTCACAAAATATACCTTTATCTAAATGCTTCTGAACAAACTGTCACATAGAGTTTAACAAAATAGCTTTACTACAAGGAAATTTGCCAGAGATTTTTTTTTAATCCCATTTATATCCCGCCCTTCTCCGAAGACTCAGGGCGGCTTACAATCTAAAGCACAAATCAATGTGCTTACCAATAGTCTTCATTCTATGTATATGCCTGCTTATTAGGGCTTTCAGCCCCCCCCCAGTGGCATTATTACAAAGTCAGCTTATTGCCCCCAACAATCTGGGTCCTCATTTTACCTACCTCGGAAGGATGGAAGGCTGAGTCAACCTTGAGCCTGGTGGGACTCGAACCTGCACTAAGTGCAGGCAGCTGGTGTTACTTAAGGAGGCATTAGCCCACTGCTCCACCAAGGCATGACATGATCCTAATATGTCTTACAATAGGTTTCCTGACAAAACTTCCTGAACTTAAATTAAAAAGAAACTATTATGAAACATTAGGAATGCTTTAGAACAGGGATATCAAACTCAATTTCATTAAGGGCTGCATCAGCATTGCGGTTACCCTTAGGGGGCTGGGTGGGTATGGCCTTGGTGGGCGTGGCCTACTGGGGGGGCGTGGCTAGAGTGCATATGGCCTACTGGGGGGGCATGGCCAGCTCTACATCATTCACATCAAGGGTGCCTATGGGGGCCTGGGCAGGAGTGGGCCAGATCTGAGGGTCTTTGGCAGAAGGAGGGTCTCTGGGCCAGGGCCAAGGCAGTGGAGGCCATTCCCTCACTGTTTCCAGGATGGCTTCACGGGCCACATGAAACCACTTCGCGGGCCGGATCTGGCCCCTGGGCCTTGTGTTTGACATGTGTGCTTTAGAAGATGATTAAAGATGCTAAGACTATCATTAAGGGAAAGGAAAGTTGAAAAGCTGATTAATGTCAAATTGGTGAAAGATAGATATTAGCCATTAATTCACCTGTACAGTACTTTACATCTCAAGAGCAGCTATATTGATTTCAAGGGAAGCAGTGCAATGAAATGAGTTCATCCAATAAAAATGAAGCTATCTTAAATATATATATATATTATATATATATACATTCCTACGCAACTGCCGAGATCAAAATTTAATCCCCACATCCTTCCAATTGAAATTCCACTCCAACTCTGCAGCCATCAAACACATCCTGATAAGAACTGAACTGGCCCTAATCAGAAATGAACTCCACACAAAAAGATTCCTCCTGGACCGAATCAACAGAGACCTCCTCACACTTCACCTCAAACTCAGCAACAAGATCCACCCCACACTTTGGGACAAATTCAAACAAATCGCTGTCTGGAGAGCTGAAACAGAGACTGCCTACAAAACAGACACACACACCAATAAACTCCGAAGACTAAAGGAACGCCAGAAACAAACCCCTCCTCTCTCACAGCAACACATGAAACAAACTGTGCACAACATCTCAGATAGGATTCTCACCAAAGCCGAAACCAACGTCCTGTCTAAAGGATTTAATTTTGCAGTCGCTCCCAAACACATTCTCACGGAAACCATTATATGCGGAGTCGAATCCAGCCTGACCAAAATTAACCCTGATGACGCCAACAAAATCAGACTCGAAGTTACCAACATCCTCTGCACCAGCAAACCACCCAAAAGCAACTTACCCAAAGAGGAACAGACAGCACTACTTAACCTAAAAAATGACACCAGCATAATCATTCTGCCAGCAGACAAAGGCAACACCACGGTGGTAATGAACTCATCTGACTACCATACCAAATTATCCAACCTACTCCGAGACTCCACATACAAACTCCTCAAGACAGATCCCACCACCTACCTGGAAAAAACCACAAAATCCAAAATAAAAGCCACCCCATCAGTGAAGAGATCCAGAAAACAATCATTCCCAGAGAAAAATCATCCAGATGTCCTAAGCTCTATGGTCTGCCCAAGATACACAAAGAAGGAACCCCACTCAGACCCATAGTCAGCTCCATAGGCTCACCTCTACAAAATCTAGCCAAATTTCTTGCCAAACAACTACAGCCTTAAGCAAATTCCATCACCTCACACGTACAAAACTCATTCCAATTCATAGAGATCATAAGTAAACTAAACTTACAGCCCTGTGACCTACTTGTGAGCTTCGATGTCGTATCCCTCTTCACCCAAGTGCCAATCAAAGAAGCCTTGACAGCTATCCTAAATAAATACAATCCCCCAAAACACATCCTAGATCTGACCAACCACTGCCTATCTAACACATACTTCATCTACAATGGACAAAGATACAAACAAATGGAAGGAGCACCCATGGGATCACCCCTTTCACCTGTCATCGCAAACCTCTACATGGAACACTTTGAAACCCTCGCTCTAGAAAAATCCAACCACAAACCCAAACTCTGGCTCAGATACGTAGATGACACCTTCGTAATCTGGCCACATGGCAAAGAAAAACTGGATGACTTCCTCACACACCTCAATAGCCTACACCCCAAAATACAATTCACCATGGAAACAGAAGCTAACAATCAACTTCCCTTCCTTGATGTCTTAGTCTACAAGAAATCCAACGGCTCCCTAGGACACACTATCTACCATAAAAAACACACACAAACCACTATCTAAACGCACTCTCACACCACCACCCAGCACAGATCAACTCCGTAGCCAAAACACTCATCTCCAGAACAAAACACCTAGCTGACGAACAACACCTAAAAACCGAACTACACACTCTCACTAATGTACTAACAGCCAATGGATTCCAAAGAAACACGATTACCAACTTAATCCAAAGAGAGACACCCACAAAAACCCAAGACAGAGAACAAGAAAATGGCAAAGCCCTCCTCCCATACTTAAAAGGGACCACAGACAGAATCAGCAAGGTCCTCCAAAAACACAACATCAAAACAGCATTCTACACAGACAGAAAAATATCCACCATCCTAAGAAACCCCAAGGACATAATTGGGTTAGAAAACCAAGGAGTATACGAAATCCCATGCACCACCTGCCCCACCACATACATCGGACAGACCAACAGAAGAATAAGTGCACGCATTGAAGAGCACAAAAACTCACTCAGAAAGGGAGAACAAACTTCATCCCTGGTCCAACACTTTGAAGCCACGGGACATGAAATTGATTTTAAAAAAACCAAAACTATCGCCAAAATTGAACATTTTAACAACAGAATAATCAGAGAAGCCATTGAGATAGAAAAACGCCCCCACAGCATGAACAAACGAGATGATACCTCTCGCTTACCAGCCATTTGGAAACCCGCCTTGATTGACAGACGAGTCCCAACCACCAAGAATGATACCAGACCCAAACTCATGATAACATCACATGACATCACCACCACACAACCATTCAAAAAGCAAATCCGAACCCACAATGATAACGAGGCACAACCACAAAACAGAAACCTAACTACAGCTGCAACATCAGCCACTTTAAACCCCTCCAAACCACACAATAAGCAAACTGACACCCACTATAAAAACATGGCACCACCACAAACACGAAGCCGAACAAAAGCAGCACAACTCACCAACTCAGGTCTGGAGCTGGCAGCTGAGACCAGCCCATCCACTCAGAACATACCCCCACCCAATCAGAACACCCCCACCATTCAAAACACACTCCCACCCAATCAGAACACACTTGGTCCCCCACCCAATCAGAGCACACCTCCACCCACAGAACACACCCCCTCTGGCAGTTTAAAAAAAGAGAGGAACAAACAGCCACATGCTTCTCCCAGAAGAAGGAAGCTAAAGCCACCAGCCTGATGATGACGGATGGGATTCCGTCGAAACGTTGCACCTACACCTTTAGTTCTACGCGGGAGGAAACCCGAATGACCGAAGATCCATATATATATATATATATATATATATATATATATATATATATATATATATATATATATATGTATGTATGTATGTATGTATGTATGTATGTATGTATGTATATATGTATATATGTATATATGTATATATGTATATATGTGTATATATATATATGTATATATATATATGTATATATATATATGTATATATATGTATATGTATATATATGTATATATGTATTTGTTTTCGTATTTATTTATTTATTTATTTGTTTTCGTATTTCGTATATATGTATTTTGTTTTTGATAGACAAACGAATTTCAGCAAACAAGGATTTAAAAAACCAACAAACAACCCCAAATGCCACCAGCCGCAACAAGACTCATCCACACCCAGAACAAAAACTCTCCCACACAGAAGACAGAACAAGTCAAGCAAAAGTGCTATCACCCAAGCAGAAGAACGCACACACGAACCTGACTGACCCATACCAGAGATGCATGGCGGGTCCTCGAACTCGGAGCCAAGCCAAAGCTCTGGAGGCCACTACACAGCCCACTCCTCAGGACACCAAATCACAACACTCAGGATATTACGACACAACAAAAAACCCCACCCATTCAGAACACACCCCACCCAATCAGAAGACAGCCACGCCTCCAACCAATCGGAAGACAACCACGCCTCCACCCAGTCGGAGGACACCCCCACCCAATCAGAAAGCAGCCACGCCTCCACCCAGTCGGAACACAGCCCCACCGGCAGTTGGAAGGAAAGGAACAGACAGACCACGCATTGCTCCTGAAAGCAGCAGGAGGTATACTCCGGCCTGATGATGACGGATGGGATTTCGTCGAAACGTCGCCACAACTTTCTGAAGATGAAAGGAACGCGGGAAGAAACCCGAGACTCTAGACCTACGTATATATGTATATATATATATGTATATATGTATATGTATATACATATATACATATATATACATATAAGAGTCAGAAACTTTCAGCCAATGGGCAGGTTTTGGCCCATCATCCAAAATCATTTGATCATTAGGCCCCAAAAGAAATATATTTCACCATTCCATGAAAGAGTGGGATAGAATATTTGTTGGCTCCTCAGTCAGTTATTTCAACAGCTGCCTCAGCATGGTTAGAACAATGAATAGCAATGAGAGCAGTGGTATGGTCTCTGGCCCCTATTTATAAGGTGGTTACTGACTCGGTCCTAGTGGAATACTTTCTCCCATGTGTATATGACTAGTCCTAGCAACCATCAGCAAAAGTCTTGGCTGCCTCATCATGTGGATGTTCACTTGGCATTACTTTAAAGGAGGGCTCTGAACATCAACCTCCTACACATAAAGCACTTTTGTGCTTTTATTTATTGATAAACTTTATTGGAGTTTATTACTCACAGATGAAGACATCTTTATTCACCCAGTTTATAACATCTTAAGATGTTACAGTTCTGCAGCTCATTGCCACTGGCTTATATGTTAAAAATATTACAAAATGTGTTAAGCTGTTGATGGCTATGCTTAATGTCTTTATAGTGCATGAATGTATTTTAATGTTGTGTATTGCCTGGAGATGTATAGTGTGACAGGTGATGTACAAATATTTTAAATAAAGTGTGTTAAAACCATAATGCTATAAATATACAGCATCTTAAAAATCAGAGATAAGAGAGACAGCAGCATAGATTCAATTAGAAGCCTAAGTGAATAAATATATCCCAGCCATCCTTGAAAATGTAGAAACTTGGTACCAACCATAAGTCAAAGGAATTAGTTGTGGATGAAAAAAATATTCTCAGATTCTTATACAACAAATTTCAGGCAAAAATGGCACCATTGAGACCTAGGCCTACATGTAAGTAGGTATGTGTGTATGTGTGTTCATTCTATGTATATTGGCAACTAGGCCAGTACATAATTACCTTTTCAAAAGAAAAGCAAAACAGATTGCAGTTTTCCTATGCTCAACCCCATCTGAACACCTCCCAAAACTGGATACAGTTTATAAATATGTTTCTGATCCTTATACCTACATTAATGAATTACGATGGACTTGCACTGATTAGCCTCATGATAAGATAAGATAATCTTTATTGACATTTTTTACTGTGGGCACAATGGCACACATCAAAAATGAAATTTAGTTGCCCGCTCTCAAAGTGAAACACATGACACACAACTAAAACATACTATATACAACATATGTATAGACCCACACCCATAACCATAAAATATTAAATATTGTCCATCTTGAATATATAACGGAAGGAGGAAGCCTGAAAGTTCACAAGGTTAATGCTGTATGGAATGAAACTATGGCTGAATCTGGATGTTCTCCTACGGATACCACGAAGCCTCCTCTCAAAAGGTAACAAGGAAAACAGGTTGCGAAGAGGATGAGTAGTGTCCCAGATAATCTTATGGGACCTGTTCAAACAACACTTCTGTGTTATGTCCTGGATAGGAAGGAGGGAACAGCCAATGATCTTTTCGGCCATTCTCTGCACCACCTTCCTGTCTGAAGCAGTGATGCTTCCAAACCAGACCATGATGCTGCATGACAGGATGCTCTCAATTGTCCCCCTGTAGAAAGTGGTCAGAACAGGGGAAGGAAGATGAGCTTTTCTCATGTGATGCATAAAGTGCAGGTGCTGCTGTGCCCGCTTCACCAGTTTCTCACTGTTGAGCGACCAAGCCAGCCTACTCATTAGCTGCACACCCAGGAATTTGATGCTGGTAACCATATCCACAGGTGAATCATTAATGCACAGAGAGGTGTGGCTATGCCTGCCTTTTCTGAAATCAACAATGATCTCTGGTTTTTCCAGTATTTAAAGCTAGGCTGTTTCCTTACACCAGTTCACCAGGTGTAGTGTATGCGACTAAAAGCATACACAGGATGTCAGCACAGCAGGGGGCTGGACAGCTCCAGGCTATAACCGCTTTCGGCAGGAAAGCCTGGTTCGAACAAGCCTGACAGCCAAGGGCATGGTCAGCTCTGGCAGGAAACCAGGGTTTAAATCTATTGGCCACCTGCACTGGCGGGAAGCCCAGGTTTGAATCCATTGGATGGTATTCACCTGGGCAGGTATAAAGATATGCCAGGTAAACCCTTTCCCCAGCTTCATTCCTGACCTCAATAAAGAAGTTACTACCCAGCTGAGTGTCCATCTCTGTGTGCGACCACACAACTTTGCACCAACCCTCTCAACCTCTTTGCGGTAAACTTCCATATTGTCATCATGAATAAGGCCCACTACTGTTGTATCATCTGCAAAGTTCACAATATGGTTGGTGGCAAACCTAGCACAACAGTCATGAGTCAACAGGGTGAACAGCAGCAGACTTAGGACACAGCACTGAGGAGAATCTGTGCTCAAGAAAATGGTATTAGAAGTATTTGTTCCAGCTCGCACATATTGGGCCTGTTGGTAAGAAAATCAAGAATCCAGTTGCACAAAGAGGTGTTTAAGCCTAAAAGGCCCAGTTTGTCTACTAGATGCTGGGGAATGATTGTGTTAAATGCTGAACTGAAGTCAACAAACAACAAACGCACATGAGTATTTCTTTCCTATAAGTGCTTCAAGGTCAGATGGAGAACAGAAGAAATAGCATCCTCCGTAGAGCGATTTGATCAGTAGGCAAACTGAAGCAGGTCAAATGCTGGTGGGAGGCTAGATACAATAAAGTCCTTTATCAGCTTCTCAAAGCATTTTGTTGTGATTCAGGGTCAGCCTGTGGGTTCGGCAGTTGGGTCGGATGACTCAGAGGAGGAGGAGGACGGGGGTGCTGAAGAGCTTGCTGAGGGGGTTGGACAGCTTTATGAGAGCCCTCAGCCAGGCCCCTCTCACCTGGTCACGACGCAGACCCAGCTGTGTGAGCCTGACAGCGTGGATGAAGATGACCCACAGCTGGCCCTGTTCAAGGACGCCTGACGCAGGAGGCAGTCAATCAGGAGTAAACAGAGGAAGGCAATGGGGCTCCTCGGAAGGAGGCAGAGAGAAGCCACGCCCTGAACTGTATTTAAGGGGGAATGCGTGGGAGGGCTGGTTTGCTGAAGGCAACCGCTTGAAAAGCTCCTGTTTCTTGGTTTGTGTCTTGTTCTATTTGTTTTTGTAGCAATAAATTTGGCAGGCGTAATTCCAGCCTCTTGCCTTCTTGTAAAAGGGGTTGTCCCTGCCTTTTCTGCAGGGCCGGTAGCAGGCTGGTACAGAACACATTTCATAATGGTGGATGTCAGTGCAACCGGACGATAATCATTGAGGCCTGTAATTGTGGACTTTTTTGGCACTGGCAAGATGATGGCCATCTTAAAACATGATGGCACCACTCCCTGCTGCTATGAGAGATTGAAAATATCTGTGAGAACACAAGCCAGCTCATCTACACAATCTCTAAGGACACGACCAGGGATGTTATCTGGACCTGCTGCTTTCTGAATGTTAACTTACTTCAGTGTTTTCCGGACAGAGGTGACATCAAAGTTTAGTACTTGCTCATCAGGATGGGGCACAGCTTTCCTAGCAGGAGTGCTATTTGATGTCTCAAATCTACCGAAAAATGCATTCAGTTTGTTTAGGAAGTCTGTGTCATCCTTGCATCTCGATAGATTCACCTTGTAATCCATAATGGCCTGGATTCTTTTTTGACATTTGCCTAGTGTTTGTAGGGTCTTGAAAAAAGTTCTGAATTTTCTGGCAATGGGCTTGCTTTGCACTTTTATGGCACTTTTTAGATTTGCTCTGGTGTTCTAAGTGCCAACATGTCGCCAGATTTAAAAGCCACATTCTGTGCTTTCAGCATCTTGCGGACCTCATAAGTCAGCCACGATTTATCATTCGCCCTCACAACAATGCTTTTATTCTTATTTTTGTAACAATAAGTGATACTCCAGACAGTTAACAGAAAACAACATTGAAGTAAGGAAATGCCAGTGATTATTGCAATACATGACAAACCCTTTCTAAAGAAAAGAGAAGCTGACCTTCAGGTATTTGCAACTGCTGCTTATACTTCTAATTCTGCCCTTGGTTGGTAAGAAGAGAGATGATGTTGTTTAATATCAGCCCTGGAAGTTCACCCTTTAGGAAGCTGAATTAGCCGTGCCTGATAGCTGTACAGTAATGCAACACACCTTATCTCATAGGAGACTACAAACTAAGCCTAATCTAATAAATCTCATACTTCAAAACTAAGCAACTTGTCAGGAAGCAGATGGTGCTTCTGATCTTCTGAAAAGGACAAAAAAAGCATTTTGGATTGCTCTGCACCACCGTCTAGCTCAGGGGTCGGCAACCTAAAAAAGGAAAAGAGCCACCAGGAACCGGTTCCATCACAAATTAAAAAAACTGGGAGCCGCGTGCGTGTGTCCATGCACGCGCATGCGCAAAAAATGTTTTTCGCATGTGCAAAACGGTTTTTTGCGCATGCGCGGACACACGCGGTTGCCATTTTTTTAAAAAGTGAGATGGAACCGGTTCCCGGTTGCCTGATGGCGACGGCCCGTCTGCAAAGCTGCCGCTTTCGGCAGCTTTGCAGACGGGCCGCGGCAGCTTCCTCAAAGAGCGACGCCGCGGCCCGTTCGCGCGGAGGTACGCGCGCACCTCTCCAAAGGTTTGGGGAGGTGCGTGCGCAGCTCCGCCCATTCGGGGAGGTGTGCGCGCACCTCTCGGAACGGGCCGCGGCGTCGCTCTTTCAGGAAGCTGTCGTGGCCCATCTGCAAAGCTGCCACTTTCGGCAGCTTTGCAGACGGGCCGCGGCAGCTTCCTCAAAGAACGACGCCATGGCCCGTTCGAGCGGAGGTACGCGTGCACCTCTCCAAAGGTTTGGGGAGGTGCATGCGCACCTCCGCCCATTCGGGGAGGTGCGCGCGCACCTCTCCAAACGGGCGGTGCCACTCTCCATTTGGAGAGGTGCGCGCGCACCACTGCCCGTTCGAAGAGGTGCGCGCGCACCGGGCGGCTGGGAGCCGCAGGAGACGGCTCAAAGAGCCGCATGCGGCTCCGGAGCCACGGGTTGCCGACCCGTGGTCTAGCTGTTGGTCTCTGAACAATTGAGATGCAAGTTCTTGGAGATTGAATAAGCCAGGGCTCTTCAAACTTTGCCCTTTTATGACTTGTGGACTTCAACTCCCAGAATTCCTCAACCAGACGCGCTGGCTGAGGAATTCTGGGAGTTGAAGTCCACAAGTCATAAAAGGGCCAAGTTTGCAGAGCCCTGGAATAAGCTATATATTTGGTAACTAGCAACTGGCCTGGGGTTAAGGAAAGAAAAAAAGCAAGGCTTTCTGTCTTTGCTCAGTAAAAAAAGAGAATGGTATCACATATTAGCCAGGACAGTTAAGTCTGCCATTTTCATTTCTTCTTGAATCTCCATTTATCAACCCTAAATTCTGTTCATTTCCCCCTCTGAATTGATTTACATATTGCATATGTTCCTTCTGGAGGAAAGACAGAATGTAGATATAACTATTAAGGAAACAGGCTGCTTCTGCAAATGAAAAATGGTGGATCACTTTCAGAAAAGCAAAGAATATGGTATAATTCACTTCCCATCAAAAGAACAGTCCAGTCCTTGACTCTTTACCTCATATCTCCCCATGTTGATGGGGAAAAGTTTAAAACAAAACTGGCTTTATTTTATATGATTGATAAAGGATTGCAGAAGGCTCACAAACATGTAACAGAATATCAACATTACCAAGAGCTAAAAGTTCAAAACTAACTTTTTAATCCTTATAACATATTCCTGGTTATACCACATTTAAGAGATTGGTTGCTGCATTTGTACCAATTGACATTTTTTCAGACACACTTAAAGAGTAGCTGTAAGTAAAGCATTTTTTGTAAGTCTTCAGAGATGGGACCTTACCAGGCCTGGCCAAGTCAAGAATTAAATTAGCTGACAATTAGATGCACACTTTGCAATTGCTGCCATCTTGATAGCCCTCTAAGATTGTGAAAGTATTCTTTCAAAAGGAGTACAAACCCAGAATATACACCCAAAACAGATTACAGCCAATCTCAGATACCAGTTTCCTGCTGCTAGCAGCAGCTTCATTTTATCTGTGTTTCATCTCAGCTTGTTCACCTGCATCCAGCTCATTACCAAACTTTGCATTGTTTAAAGGAATTAATTGCATCCTCAAAGTAAGATGTCAAGGGGCAGTAAAGCTGACGATAATCAACTTAATAATGGTACCTAATTCCAAAGTTCTGGATGATTTCTCCCAATGTTTTAATTAAATATTATATAGCAGACAATATGATGCCTTGTGTCAGCCTTTCTAATAGGCCAGGTCAGGAAACATTACAGAAATGCTGCTTTATTTTCTTGTAGTCAGATGTAATAAAAGACTCTTGAAAGCATTTTATTCTTTTAATATCAAACATAATCATAAGGAAGTTGTTTTGAGGTTCTTCTCAGGCCTCCCCATTTTTCCAGGACTGAGTTGTATTTTATATTTCCATTACTCCATCACGTTTACTTTCGTCAGGATTCCTTCTGCATTCCTCTGCATCAAGGGTGTCAAACTGCCAGCCCATGGGCCGGTTGTATCATATGAAGGCCATGCCCTCCCCAGCTTCGGCAATGCAAAAAAAGTCACGATACGTTGCAACACATCACCTGACGTGGCGAGTTTGACACCCGTGCTCTACATCAGGGTTTTCCAACCTTGGCAATGTTTAGACGGCTGGACTTCATCTCCCAGAATTCCCCAGCCAGCATGGCTGGCTGGGGAATTCTGGGAGTTGAAGTCCAGTTGTCTTAACATTGCCAAGGTTGGGAAACTCTGCTCTACATCATGCCCCAGATCTGTGATTTAAGCTTTACATAGTTGCTGATGGCTTCAGAAAGATCCTTGGACACAATTAGGCCTACCTTCCTCTCATTCAATTTCTGGCATAGACCATCCACCAAGAGAAGCAAAGCAGTCTCTGTCCATATTCCTATTGAAATTTCTTCTGAAATGTATCTGGCTAATGTCTGTAGTTTGTCAACCTATCTGTCTGTGGAGATTCTCAGTCAGTCAGGTCATGGTTGCCCCCAAAGTGCTTTATCAAAAAGCAACAAGACTTTGGCGGGAAAAAAGAAAAACAAAGTCCAGTTGCCTTTTGAAAATACACTTTGGGGATTGTCAGACTACCATTTTCCAAATCATATTAGCCAAAACTAATATATTTGAGACAGTCCAATGTTTTCTAGTTCCTTCAGGTTAAGAAATTTTATCTTGATTAATGGTCCCAATCACTGACACATTTTTTTTCCTGTAAAGAATATTCCTTAGGCTTTAGATGACATCTCCCTTGATAATTTAAATCAATTTGCAAGGGAAAGGATCAAGGAAGCAGATTGCACTCATCACCTTTCTACATAGACTCTCAACATCCTCAAGAATTACAGACTAGCCCAAAATGTAAGAGAAAATTTTTATAAAATGTTTTATAGATGGCATCTGATCCCAAAAAGTTGTCTTGTATGTATCCTAATTTACAGCCTAAATGCTGGAGATGTGGCAGTTTGGATGCTACTTATTTTCATATCTGGTGGACTTGTAGAAATATAAAAGCTTTTTGGATTAAAATTTGATGGAACATTCAAAAGATTTTTAAGATAAAGATAAAGTTTACTCCACAATTATTTTTATTGGGTGTTATTACAGATTGTGATACTAAAGAAACTAACTTAATGTTGAATTTGATAATAGCTGCAAGGCTATTGGTAGGGCAATATTGGAAGAAGGATTGCTTGCCTACTATAGAAGAATGGATGCTTAAAGTGGTGTAAGCAGTTAAAGGTGTACTTAGGTCACCCATTTTACAGCTTTGCTCCATGAACTGCACTGGCTTCCATTGGGTTTCCAGGAGGAATTAAAGATACATCTATTATAGGTTTTGGTGCTGGAGAAGACTCCTGCGAGTCCCTTGGACTGCAAGGTGATCAAACCGGTCAGTCCTAGAGGAGATCAACCCTGACTGCTCTTTAGAAGGCCAGATCCTGAAGCTAAAACTCAAATACTTTGGCCACCTAATGAGAAGGAAGGACTCACTGGAGAAGAGCCTAATGCTGGGAAAGATCGAGGGCAAGAGAAGAAGGGGACGACAGAGAATGAGGTGGCTGGATGGAGTGACTGAAGCAGTAGGTGTGAGCTTAAATGGACTCCAGAAGATGGTAGAGGACAGGAAGGCCTGGAGGAACGTTGTCCATAGGGTCACGATGGGTCGGACACGACTTTGCAGCTAACAACAACAACAACATTATTTATCTTATATGGATTTATTTTTTGTATCTAGTTTATAAGGATTGTAACCTGTTGTGGCATCATCTAGATAGTGGGTTTCTCTCTCTCTCTCTCTCTCTCTCTCTCTCTCTCTCTCTCTCTCTCTCTCTCTCTCTCTCTCTCTCTCTCTCTCTCTCTCTCTCCCTCTCCCTCTCCCTCTCCCTCTCCCTCTCCCTCTCCCTCTCCCTCTCCCTCTCCCTCTCCCTCTCCCTCTCCCTCTCCCTCTCCCTCTCCCTCTCCCTCTCCCTCTCCCTCTCCCTCTCCCTCTCTTGTAAGACAGGGGTCCTGAGAACTTGACAATTTTAGCGGGCACCCACAAAGCCCCATGCCCGTAATTTCTTTTCTTTTTTTTATTGAAAAGTTTTACAGTACATTTTATCTTTAACAATCCCCCCTCCCCCCACCCCTACCTAACCCTCCCTATCCCTCCCCCCCATTTCCCCCTCCCCCCGGACTTCCCAGAGCTAAGTACAAGGTATAAAAACAAAAAACAATCATAAACATCCATATGCTAACAACAATAAACTATTAAATCTATCGCTCTCTTGCTCATATAAGATAACTACAAGCAATATTAATATACATATAAAAAGAAAAGAAAAAAGAAAGGAAGACTTATTCAAATGCTAAATGAAACTTTTTAGTCCCACATTTGTTCTGGATATAATCAATCCATTTTTTCCACTCCATAACATAACGTTCTTGCAAATGATCTTTCAAATAAGCCGAAATCTTTGCCATTTCCGCCAGGTCAGAGACCTTTAGAGTCCATTCTTCTATAGTCGGCAGTTCCTCCTTCTTCCAATATTGACCTATTAAAAGTCTTGCTGCTGTAATTAAGTTCAACATCAACTTAGTGTCCACAACAGTAGCATCTGTAATTATGCCCAACAAAAACAATTGCGGACAAAACTTTATCCTTTGCTTAAAGATCTTCTGCATATTCCACCAAATTTTTATCCAAAAAGCCTTAACCTTTTTGCAGGTCCACCATATATGAAAATACGTTGCATCTTCGACACCACACCTCCAACATTTTGGCTGATAATTCGGATACATACTTGCAAGCTTTTTAGGATCCAAATGCCATCTATAAAACATTTTATAAAAGTTCTCTCTTAGGTTTTGAGCTTGCGTAAACTTTACGTTCCTCACCCAGATCTTTTCCCACGTGTCCATTGTAATAACTTCTTGAATATTCTGGGCCCATTTTATCATACAATCTTTAACAAGTTCTGTTTCTGAGTCAATTTCTATCACTGCAAGATATATCCGTTTGATATGTGCTGGACCCTGATTTCTAATTTGCTTTATCAAATTTTCATCAGTCATTGCAAAACCAATTTTCTGATCTTCTTTCCACCTGGCCCGTAACTGAGTATATTGAAACCAAGTTTGAACAATCTTCTCATCTCGCAAAAGGTTGTACGGCTTCAAACACCAGACATTTCATTCCAAGCTTAAAATCTCCTTATACGTAGTCACATCATGTTTGAAGCCAACATTTATGTTTTCTATTGCGTGTTTTGGGATTGCCCACAACGGCATCTTGTAATCTAGCTTATGTCTATACTTCTTCCAAACTCTCAACAATGCCTGTCTTAAAATATGCACTTTAAACACATTATCTACCTTCTTATCATACAACAAATATGCATGCCAGCCAAATAACAAGTCATGGCCCTCAAGATTTAATAATCTCTCTTGTGTCAAATTAATCCAATCACTTATTCCTGATAATGCAGCAGCTTCATAATATAATTTAAGATTAGGCATTTTAAGACCACCTCTTTCACGAGTATCTTGCATAATCTTAAGTTTAACTCGTGGCCTTTTCCCTGCCCAAACAAATTTATTGATACCCCGTTGCCATTCTTCCAGATTAGAGTCTTTTTTAAGAATCGGTATCATTTGGAATAAAAATAAAAATTTAGGCAGGACATTCATTTTCACTGCTGCAATTCTTCCCAGTAAAGACAATTGCAATTTTTCCCAACTCTCCAATTCTTTTTGAATTTTACCCCATAACTTTTCATAATTATTTTTATATAACTTTGCATTTGAGGGTGACAAATACACCCCCAAATATTTAACCCTTTTAACAATCTCAAATCCAGTTAATCCTTCTAAAAGGGCCTTTTGCGATACTGTCATGTTTTTGGCCAAAATTTTAGTTTTTTGTGCATTAACCTTAAATCCAGAAACCTTCCCATATTGCATTATTATCTCCATCAGGTCCACAACAGAGTTTTCTGGCTGGGTCACCGTGACAACCAGATCGTCTGCAAACACTCTCAGTCTGTAATCCTGATCTCTAATTTGAATACCCTTAATTCTTTCCGAATTCTGTATTTTTACCAATAATATCTCCAATGTTAAGACAAATAATAAAGGTGATAACGGACACCCTTGTCTTGTGCCCTTCTCAATATTGCATACTTCAGTCAAACTATTGTTAACTATTATTTGGGCAGTTTGTTTTTGATATAACGCCCTAATTGGTTGCAAAAATTTATCCCCAAAATTCATTTTTTCTAAAACTTTCATCAAAAATTGCCAATTCAATTGATCAAAAGCTTTTTCAGCATCTAGAAAAATTAGCGCCGCAGGGATCTGGTTGTTCCTTTCCAAAAACTCCACCACATCAACTATATGCCTCACATTATTTTTCATTTGTCTACCACTAATAAACCCGGTTTGATCCCCATGAATCACCTGTTGCAGAACCTTCATCAATCTATTAGCTAACACCTTGGCAAATATCTTGTAATCTGTATTTAAAAGTGATATCGGTCTATAGTTTTTAACTTGAGTAGCATCTTGATCTTCCTTCGGAATCAAAGAAATAAAAGCAGTTCTCCAAGACGGAGGCACCTTTCCCCCCCTCTGAATTGTCTGAAACAATTCCTTTAACGGCTTTATCAGCTCCAATTGTAGATTTTTGTAATAAACCGCAGTCAGACCATCCGTACCTGGCGCTTTATCCACCTTCAGTTCCTTAATTGCTATAAGAATTTCTTCTTCTGTTATCAATTGATTAATCTCCTCCTTTTGTTCTTGCGTAATAACCGGGATGCTAGCATTCTTCAAATATACATCAATATCTTTTTCATTAATCTTCTCCTTAGCATATAGTTTAGAATAAAAATCCACAAAGGCTTCCTTAATAAGATCCTGTTGAAACACAACCTTTCCCTTATGTTCAATTTTATCTATATTAGAAGCCCTTTGCTTTTTCCTTAACCTGTAAGCTAGCCATCTACCTGGCTTATTAGCATTGCAAAAAGTATTATGCCTAGCAAACCGTAAATTGGTTGCCACTTGATCAGCCATCAACTTATCAAATTGTCCTCTTAATAAGTTAATAACCTCCTTAATCTTCACATCCAATGGGTTCAAAATTAGGGCCTTTTCTTTTTCCCTAATTTCATTCTCCAGTTCTTTCCTTCTAGCTTCCAAAGTACGTCTATATTTATTGTTCATATATATCAACACCCCTCTCATGTAGGCCTTGCTAGCATCCCAAACCATGTCCATAGAGGTATCCTTATTCATATTAATTTCAAAGAAATCCTTCATCTGCTGTTTACATTCTTCCACATTTCTCTGATTTCTAAACAAATTCTCATTTACGCGCCAAGAGCGCCTATCCCTATTGTCCTTATTGATCTCTAACCAAACTGGGCTATGGTCAGAAATAGTTCTTGCACAGATCTTTACCTTCTTAATCCTATATTAAGATATTAATCCATATCTTATCACCCACTTGCAACCCCCTTGGTGCCTTTGGGCGTGTGGTGACTGCAGCGACCTGGTCAGGGTGCAGTCTGTCCAGTTTTGTGATTAGTCTTCTGCCCCAATGAAGCTCTGCTGGGCTTTTGCCCATAGCTATACATGGTGTAGTGTGCTGGCATAGCAAGAAATCAGCCAGCCTGTGGTGCCAGTCCCCTGAAACAATGCATTTAAGGGATTCTTTTGTTGTACGCACCATGTGTTCTGCCTGCCCATTCGTCGAGGGGTGAAAGGGAGCCAATGTGGCATGCCTTATGAGGTTGGCCCATAGGAAGACCTGAAATTTGGACGCATTGAACTAGGCTCCATTGTCAGAGACTAAGACATCTGCAAGTCCATGTGTAACAAAAAGTTTCCTAAGCACCTGGATGGTCCTAGCAGTAGTCATGGTGGAAATGGGAATTACTTTCAACCATTTAGAGTGGCTGTTGACCACTATCACAAACAACTGTCTCTGAAAGGGCCGAGCAAAATCAATGTGGATTCTTGACCACGGTGTATGAGTCTCCTCCCATCGGTGGACAGGGGACTGTGACTTCTCCGGTCTGGACTGTTGACACGCATAACACCCATGTACTTGGGTCTCAATAGCCTTATCTAGCCCTGGCCTGGTTTCCCACATGCCCGGCATGTAGCTGTTCTGAAATGGCAACCCACTCGTTAATGGCAGCCTGCATAGCCCAAACATTGAAGGAAAGGAACTCCCTTGTCAGGGGGTCTTGGTCCTTTGTCTTGGTGCCATTGAATCCTGTTGACTTCATGGTCAGAGTCGACATCTTCCCATTGCTTGGTGTCCTCATGGTGGATGGCTTCTGTGTGTGGTGTGCTTTTGGTGGGCTGCAATGCCTTCACGGCTCCACCAGCATCTTCATCTGCAATGACCTCTTTCAAGGCTGCCTGGAGCGAGAGAGTCTCCTTCATGAAAAGTTTTTTTGGAGCTCTTAGCTCCTGAGTCCACATACAAGGCGGTCTCACAGTCTTTCTTCCAAGTCAGCAAATTGACAAAGATGAGACGCCTGCCTCAATGCCGTGATGAACTCTGTGGCAGTCTCACCAGGTTGTTGTTCATGCTATTCAAAGGCATGCCTCCATGGTATCACTGACAGCTTCAGTTTAAAATGGTCACCGAGCTATTTTTTCAGGTCCACGTAAGTAATGGACTCCAGTTGTGCCAGTGCAACCAAGTTCTCGGCAATATCAAATGTTGCAGGCCCACACACAGAGAGAAGTGTTGCAGCCTTCAGTCCATCTTCGGCGACTTGGTTGGGTTGTAAGTAGTTTTCCACCCATGAGATGTAGGATGCCCATCTCTCTGGATGCATGACATCAAACTCCTCGAGCTTACCAATCTTCACCATGGTGAATAGCCTTCTTTTCTTCTTGCCTCTCTCGTTGCCTCATGCTGCTGCTTCTGCTTAGGCCTGGGACGGATCCCTAGGGCGTGGTGGTCTCCAGCGTGGCTGGCTAGGCAGACCGTGGGGGGGGGAACGTGGTTCCTGCCAGGGTCTGTGCTGGCCTCACCCCCAAGTGACTTCAGTCTCTTACAAGGATGCAGCATGATCCCACCCTCATCGCCAGTGTTGTATATTTGGTTCGGTAGGTATAAAGCCAGATGAGGCATTGTAAACAAGAACTAGTTTATTCAGAAGTTAACAGGAACAGAAGCAAAGCAATAGCTTCTGCGCAGCTATTTATGCAATTGGCCACTAGGCGGCAGCCAATAGGTTTGAAGGAGGCATTCCCCACCTCAACCTATGGCTCTGCCCTCATAGATAGCCAGTCTGGCCCAGACACTAACCGTTACCCCATACATACAATAAGGAGCAGCAGTTAACAAATACATGTGAAATTAACCCAATATTCAAGCCAATACATTACACTCCCTACCCAGATTTTGCTAATATTTTTACCAGGCAGAAAGAAATCTATATAATGCTTTATACTACTGGTCTGTTTGGGATAATGGAGAAACTTTGTAAAATCAAAAATCTGATCAGTTACCTATAAGAAATAGGTACTGCTGTTACTGCTAATGATGGATATTATTATTTTTTGAAAAGTCATGTTTTAAATCTAAAATTATTATGGAATCCTCTTGAAATATCTTTCTGAAAGTTAAACTTAAGAAAACCCCTTTCTGGGCTAATAATATTTCAGTAGTAGGATTGTTGATGTCCTTCAGAGACTCTTAGATTCATTTTCCTGGCTGATTTTATTAAAAGCTATTTGAAGGGTAAGAAAAATAGCAGGGTGTTATGAATGTCAGTGTGATTATGATGGAAAGGTTTTATCAGAGGAGAAGGTCTTGAAGTATGACCTGAAACTTGGCCAGACTCTGAATTATTCTAATCTATTCTCTAATCTGTTCTTAAAGTTCATTCCACAAGCATAGCCCATGACTAAAATCATCTTATCTCTAGCTCTCAAATTCTTCATTCTGTTTTTGATCTATATTCTTAAATATCAATGGAAATGAGTTAACAATTCACCATAGGAATCAGCATTGCTTATGGCAGACACCTGGTTTTCCCCAAACTCTTTGAAAATTAGAATAGAGTTGTTGATCAAAAGAAGAAGTGAACTAGAGCAAAGATTAATTTTAACCAAGAGTTACTTACTTGTAGTCTGCTCTGGAACTCCTTCCAGAGCAATTTTTTTTTAAATTATATTATCACCAAGGGATTATGTTTTTCATTGCTTTGTCTCTGGAAATTCAATACATTCCACTGTTGTACCTTTTCTACTGATCAAACAAAAGACACTAGATCCACCATTATTTTTCAGCATTTCAACTGGCTTAGTTTTAGCCACTAGTTCTTATAGTCATAGATTTCTGAATAGTATGTGCAGGATAAAAACAGAAATACTTTCCACATAGCATATGCTTAGCTGTACTTCTCATGAAGTACAGCTGTACTGTTCATATTTGTACACACTGTCGGATATTTGCATAAGTTATCTGCCTTGGCCATTTACTACAAAGTAGTGGTTATGAAATCATTCAGAGATTATTGGAATGTTACAATTATATTTAATGTTTATGTAACATGACTTTTTTCTTTATTTTTATTCAATGATTCACTTCACCCAAAAAAGATGAGAGCAGGGTATGGTGAATGTTTTGCTTCAACTTTAAAATATTTACACATGCAATATGTATATGTTCTTATAATGTAAAAAAAAAACAACTTGTGTAATACTCTTAGGAAATGGAGAAAGTTGCATTTAGTCCATCAGCATGTCCAGCAGATATAAGAAATCTCTGATTTGTCTAAGATATCATTGGACGCTGATTCCTATCAATCTTTATTAGCAAGTGCAGTGGTTAGGTATTATGGAAATTATAATTCAGAAATACATTATCTGACAAGCTATCGGGTATATTTCTAGTACATATAGTTTAGAGCATAATGGAGTAGATTAAGAAAATCTAAATAAAAGTTTAGGCTAGAAAAATATTTAAAAACAAAAGCGTATACATATATATTACATATATGCAATAAAGAAGATAAGTAAAAGGGAAGAAAAATAAGTGAAAGTTACAACAAAAGCTGCTTTGCTTAAAAAAACACCTTCAGAAATAAATGATAGCTTTCTGACAACTAATATGTTCAGCTCAAATAGTTTTCATGTCATTGATTCTTAACTCACAACAAAACTCTATTATTAATCTCTAAAGTTTCTTTTAAAAGAATATTATTATGGAGAGTTAGTGTCACAAGTTGAAAATCGAGACAGGTGGTATTATGCCACAACATGGTGAGTCCTTTGCTGTCACTGTTTCTGGAGAGTAGAAGATTGTTAACATAATTGGTTGGTAGATAGATAGATAGATAGATAGATAGATAGATAGATAGATAGATAGATAGATAGATGATGGATGGATGGATGGATGGATAGATAGATAGATAGATAGATAGATAGATAGATAGATAGATAGATAGATAGAATGTGTTTTTTGACCTTGGGAGTTTTAAGACGTATGGTCTTCAACTTATTTATGTATTTAGCATATTGCATCTATAGAGGTCAGATCCCATATGTTAAATAAATAAATAAATGTTGATCTGCTGGCTCTGGAATTCTGGGAGTTGAAGTTGACACATCTTTAAGTTCCCAAGGTTGAAAAACACAGACCCTCTATCTTCTATAAACTATTTTTAGCCATGAGTGTATTATATATAATCCAAAGAAGATACCCTTGCTAATTTTTCAGAAAGTTTAAAGCTGCTGACATTCTTATGGCTGGAAGGTTTCTTATTTTTATGTCAGTTAAAGAATGGCTGAGAAGTATCTTGTGTTTTGTCATACAAAAGTCTCTCCTGGACTTTGCAACTTTCCACACTCAAAAGAACAACCCCCCCATGTAAAACTAAAAAGTTGAGGTTTGAAAACTTAAAACAAAGAAAAGAAAAGAAAAGAGCAAACTCCCCCATGGTGATTTTTCACTTAGAAAGTATTAACATCAAAGGCATTGAAAGTGATGGAGAAATGTTTAACAAAACCCAACAACATTGGCTACTGTGCAACAATACATAAACTGTGCCCATATATTACCAATAAATTTTAAAATATTCCCAGCACAGACTATAAAAACACATACTTTGGAGAAAGAGACAGAAGAAAAGAAAAACCTTCATCATAGAGTGTTTTTCCCCCCATAAAAAATTCTCTACAATTCTGTGAATTAAAATTCAGTGGGAAAAATTAGTTCAATATAAATATCCATGATAACGTTTTGTCCAAAGAAAACTGTGCTTCATGTAATCAATTCCAAATTGTGATCTAAAATTCCAAAGTGTGGGGTCCTTTTTTCTTTGTTTCTAAAACAATATAATGCAGATTGTAAAGAATTATACATGTATTTGAGACTTCTGGTTTTTGCTCCCGCAGCGCATAGCTATGTGAGAGCGGACCTCCACTCCCTATGGCTAGTTTCTTCCTACTTGGGGGAACCTAGATGGGTCCAAAGTTGCCCTGGAGAGGTGACTGTGAAGGAGGGGCACCCCGTCAATCATTAAGTGATGGCAATCACTTTGTTTGATCCAGGGAAAGCCCTCTGAACCCGACAAGAGAAAGGCTAGCATGAGATCAACGTCTAGCCCAAGCTGTTTGCAGCTGAAGTCCCAGAGCACGAACCTAAACATTGGTGAACAGCATGCTTGGAATTGGTGAGAATACTGTTCTTCTTTCTTCTATTTACTGCTTAAATCCTTGAAAAGATTCCCCAAAGCAAGAAAACCTCCAGAACTGAAGGGAGGGGACTATATCCCCATTCCCTTACAGACAGAAGTGGCGAATTAACATAAAAGGTGGAGAGATATACTAAAATTTGATTTAAAATATTTCAGTCTGGACAAAACTAGGAACTATAAAACTGTCAAGATTATAACCTAAAAAATCTCTGATGGAATTATAAAAATATATAACAAAAATAACTTTTTGATTGAAAGAAAAACTGAAAAAAAGAAATAACTGCTGACAATAGATTCAAATCATGTCAAAATTTGAAACAACTTTATGGATTTAAATAAGCATATTTCTAATCTAAATCTACAATTAAAAAATACCCGGAAAATAACAAAGGAACAAACAAATCAGACAACAGATTACAAACTAGAAGAGTATGATCAAATTGATGAAATAACAAAGGAAAAGAATTACAATTTGACACAAACAGGAAAAAATCTACAAGGTTCTGATACAACAAGAAAAATGGAATTATTAGGAGAACTATTAAAGTTTGGGGGGACAGAAAGAATTTATCTTACTTATTTCATCATCTTTTGTATTCCCAACATTTGTAAAAATACAGGAACTGTTGGGTAAGCGAATTACATCAACTTGGAAAATTACTTGGCAAAAGAAGATCAGAGGCAGATAAAAGAGATTTGACTCACCCTACCAGATGGGAATATTACGTGAATAAACATTTGTTTGAACATGGCTAAAAGAACAGAGAATTTCAAACATAAAGGGGCCTTATAACAAGAAGGATAATGAGATTTAAGTAATATAGTATGTTTTATAATATATTAAATGTTAAAATAGTAGGTTGATATAATTTATATATATGTATGTATGTATGTAATTGTTGTGATTCAGGGTCAGCCTGTGGGTTCGGCAGTTGGGTCGGATGACTCAGAGGAGGAGGAGGGGGGTGTTGAAGAGCTTGCTGATGAGAGCCCTCAGCCAGGCCCCTCCCACCTGGTCACGACGGAGACCCAGCTGTGTGAGCCTGACAGCGTGGATGAAGATGACCCACAGCTGGCCCTGTTCAAGGATGCCCGACGCAGGAGGCAGTCAATCAGGAGTAAACAGAGGAAGGCAATGGGGCACCTCGGAAGGAGGCAGAGAGAAGCCACGCCCTAAACTGTATAAAAGGGGAATGCATGGGAGGGCTGGTTTGCTGAAGGCAACCGCTTGAAAAGCTCCTTTTTCTTGGTTCGTGTCTTGTTTGTTTTTGTATCAATAAATTTGGCAGGCTTAATTCCAACCTCTTGCCTTCTTGTAAAAGGGGTTGTCCCTGCCTTTTCTGCAGGGCCGGTAGCAGGCTGGTACAGAACAGTAATATATAAGTGATTAAAAAGGATGTTAGGTAAAGGTGCTAGTCGTTTCCGACTCTATGGGCCAGTGCTCATCTCCGTTTCAAAGCCAAAGAGCCAGTGCTTGTCCGAGGACGTCTCCGTGGTCATGTGGCTGGCATGACTAGACGCCAAAGGCGCACGGAATGCTGTTACCTTCCCACCGTAGTGGTCCCTATTTTTCTACTTGCATTTTTTTTTACGTGCTTTCGAACTGCTAGGTTGGCAGAAGCTGGGACGAGTAACAGGCGCTCACTCTGTTACGCAACACTCGGGATTCGACCCGCCAAAGTGCCGACCTTCTGATCGACAAGCTCAGCGTCCTAACCCACTGAGCCACTGCGTCCCTATAAAAAGGATGTTACATATAGATAATATAAGACAGGTAAAAAGTATAGTATTTTTATAATGCATGACGTAAAATATTGGGATGATGTACCTAAATGGGAAAATCTAGACAGTGAGATGACTAATATGAAGAAATTATGTCTGATAAGAATTGGATTGAATGTAAGGGAATCTAAGCGAACAAAAATTATAAAAATAGGATATATGCTCAACCTATGAAATGATGCTTATGAGAATACTATAAGCTGAAAAAAATGTTATATAGAGAGATTATTATTATTTATATAAATATAAAAAATGCCTATACCTGATCATTTATATATTGAAAATATTAAGAATTATATTTTGGCTAAATTTGAAGAAGGAAAATACAAATGGGAGAAGGGAAGATCAAAGAAATCTATTATTTATAGATTTATATTATATATAAATCTATATTAATTATGGAATTATTAAATTTAATCATTATTGACTGTTAATTATTACTGTCCTTTTTTCCTTGTTAAAATATAAACCAAGACAACACACTGTACACCAGGCACTGAAGATTGTTATAGTTAAAAACCAATAAAATATCTATATTTATATACAAAAAAAGAATTACACGTGTATTTGTTATTTTCTTTTTCTTAGAAATAAGTGGATATTTGTTTGCAGATAGCTGTAAGGAATTGGGAACTTACCAGGCAAAAGTGTTGCCTGAGCACCAAAATTACTGAATTAAGGTATTTTTTAAAAAAACATAACAAAAAAATGTTTTGCACATAATAAATGTCATCATTTTCAAGGTAATTATTTAAATAAATTTCCTAGGTGATTTTCCAAGATTGAAATGTGTAAAGAAAAAAAAATGGACAAAATTGCATATGAGGTATACGAACTAAAATAAAATGATATATGTAATACATCTGAAGATTTGACAAGAAATACTAATGAGTTTAAACAATATCAGATTAGGGCACTTGTATCCTGCAAAATTATTGAAATGGATTGGGCAAGTTTGCTTTGTTTTCTCCCCTATAACTGCCCCTCTCTCCTTTACAGCTTGAATGGATTAATTAATGGTTCAGCACAAGGTTAATAATCACAATCAACTGTCAGATTCACTTAAGTGTTTACTGAAGCGATATTAACAATATACTGACATTGCAAAGTGTTAGACTTTGGATAGCCGGCTCTGCAAGGGAAGAGAGAGATTTGGGAACAGTCCACAAGATGCATTAACTATACAAACACTGATCCATCAACAGTAATTAAACTAGTATAAATAATAATAGGATAATGGCATTATCTAAAGCATTTCTCTTCTTAGCAGTGCTTCTGAATTTTATTTTATTTTTTTTGGAGAGAAACATCACTCAGAGATCCAAACTACATATGATATATGAATTCTACTTATATATGAGTCACCACGGAAATAATTAAGTTAACAGACTGATTGCACAAAGCAATTTAGATTAATTTAAAGCAAGGAAGAAAAAGCCAAAGGAAAGAAGTGTACTCTCTTCCAGGATTATAAATGCATGACCAATTCATCCTTTCTATGAACAACCATCTCCTGTAGGTGAATAAATCTCTCTGAGCAATCTGTGACCTTAGAGGTTTGCAAGGAACCTTAGAAGATTTCTAATCCCAGAGAAATCATTGACCAATCTTTTAATGAAAAACCTTCAGTGATGAAAAATCCATGACTTCAGAAGGCAGTCTATTCCATTGCTTAGTAAGTCTCTGTCAGGAATTCCCTCTATTTCAAATTTGGATCTCCCTCCATAAAGCTTGTCTTTATGTCTTATCTTTTCCTCTGGTGCTGTGGAGAGTAAATCCACATCCTTTGTCCTGTGACATCTTGCCATGTATTGGAAGACTATCATGGAAGAGTACACTTGTTGTCTGCAAGCTGAACATACCAACTTTCTTTAATAGCTCTTGATAGGATTTAGCCTCCAAGCTTCTTACTCTTCTTGTCAATCTGCTCTGCATTCTTTCTCGTTCCTCAGTATTCTTTAGCTAGTGTGGCAATCAGAACTGGACCCAGTATTTCAAGTGTGGTACTACTATCACTTCAATTTGATTGTGACACTACGTATATCTCTGTTGGTAAACTCTAAAACTGCATTGGCTCTTTGTCACATTGCTGGGTCACGTTATGGTTCACTAGAATACCCAAATCCTTCTCACAAGTGAGCCAGGTACTTGTCCAAATACTGTCTTGAACCAGGTACTGTCCACCTTGTAACCTGTTTCTATTTTTTTCATCTATTTTTTTCCTGCCTAAATTACAGTCTTTGTCATTGAGGAACATTTTATTCTATGGGGTGGGGTGTTCAATTGAGATCTTCCTGATGCTGTTTTGGGAATTGTAGCAAGCTTTGTATCACCCACAAATTTTATAAGCATCCCTTCTATTCCCTCATTTAAGTCATTTGTGAAAATTTAAGAAGTAGTGGTCAAAACCATGAAGTACCCACTGCATACCTTCCTCCTCCAGGGGGACATAGACTTATTATGGACCATGAGCTGGCCACACTTGTTGAGCCAACTGCAAAGCCATCTGGTAGTGGGACCATCAATTTATCAGTTTATCAAGAGGGAGGTTATGGATATAGGAGCAATACATTCTATCACTGTCCATATAACTTTCTTCTCTCTTTTCATTACTGGGGAAAAGAACTCTAGCCATGTCTTTCCTGATTGAATCTGAGTTTCCTAATCTGATTGTTTAAATTCATTAGTATTCCCTGTCTAGCTGAAGATTTATTATTGCATCATCTTACCATAGTTCATATGAAAGTGCATCCTCCAATGCACTTTACCATCCCTTCCACCTGTCCACTTTCCATCTGTATATTTTCAGTGTGCGAGGAAACAGCTGCACTTTCCTCAAGAGCTGTATAGGGTGTCTTGGTTCATCTCGGAAGAGGGAAAATTTTAATTGAATCAACATTTTCTGAACTGCAGTTGCAACATTTCAACAACAACAACAACAACAAAAAGCACTGCACTCAACGAGTGAAAATACTTGCTGATATCATATAAACATGAAGCTGGTGCAGCAATAGACTTCACTTTACAATACTGAGCTTGAGAAATAAACATGGAACACAATTCTGTACTGACTGTATTGACTGTTTCTAATGCGAAGCAACTAGTAATGATTTTCCATAATACACAGAAGTATATTAAATATTAAATTAGTGTTACCTGATCTGGACTAAATCCTGACAACCATCTTTGGTAGGTACATGATTCAGAAATCTATAAGACTTAGTGCTCTGCTGATTGTCTGGATTTTTGCAGCCCAAATCTCATAGTCCTAATTACATGCTTCCAGCTGAATTAAACAACCCAAAATGGGATCATACTGATCAGAGCACATGCTTTAAACTGCATACCTGATTTTAAACATTATCAAGCATATAATTTTATATTCTATTCACACACCAATCTATTAATACTTTTTCTGATGTTGTTTTGATCGTATAAGGGCTTGAAATCAGGTGGAAAACAAGGCCATTCTAGCACATCTATCCAGGGGATCTGGAAGTAAAGAAATATATGTCACAATCCAAACTTGGCCTCTACATTCTTGCTTTAAACATCATTGTGTGAAAATAAAAGGCAATGTTATCATTCTAGGTATTAAAAAGCATATTTTGTAAATTCAGTGTCACAGTGGTTAGGAACCGCATATCCATAGTCACAGCTCCACCTGTACTCACTCTGGGCTCCCTGCATTAGCTACAACATTTTAAGATAAATTGTAAAACACGAGTGAGTCATCTGAATTTCTAATAAAACAAGGTTGTCCCAAATCACACTGAACTCTATTTACAGTCTAAAACAGTGAGTGCATGTATCTCCTTCTCAATTCCAAGCTAATGGGCAAAACTCTGAGGCTTGGCCAGAACACACGTTCCTAATCTAATGAATTCAGGGAAATACTTAAGCAATCCTATCTCCTTCGCCTGCTCCTTCTCTCTCTCCAGACATCAGGTATACATTTAAAGTTACCATAATGCAATAGCTATGATAGTGTATGTACTTACAATAAATTTCTGGTAATAGTGGATTTAGTAAGCATCTCAAAGAAGTCGCAATCTCTGTGTCTGCATTTTCAACTTTGCACAAGTGAGGGAAAGGATCCATGGTAATAAAAACCAACTTTTTATTATAATAAAATGATATATAAATTAGTATGAATATAAATATTCAATGCATTAATGTTTACAATGTTTATTGCTCTCTAGGCAACAATAAAATATTTGCATAAACATCAGGTTCTCCATAGTTCCAGCTACAATTATTGTTGTAAATGCCTTTCATAATTGTAATAGGCAGAAAACAATAACTAAAATGATAAGGGATAGTTAATGGGGAGAACCTTGTTTTGCTTTTCCTTTTGGTGAGGCATCTATTAGCATAATTAATATATCAATGGGGTGGGAACAATTAAAAAACCAGTCTGGTTGAACAACTCAGCTTTCTTTTAATAAAAATTGCATCATCCCCCAAACTTAACTCTGCTGAATTTTTATGACACAATCTTCGCTGGTCGGTATCTGCAGTTTTATCAAATGACTGCTGGTACTGGTCAGTTAAGTTGTAAGGCATATCTGAACTATTTGAGTTCCTCTTTTTCTTCATTAAGGGACGTGGTGGCTCAGTGGGTTAGGACGCTGAGCTTGTCGATTAGAAGGTCGGCAGTTTGGCAGGTCGAATCACGAGTGCCGCGTAACAGAGTGAGCGTCTGTTACTCATCCCAGCTTCTGCCAACCTAGCAGTTTGAAAGCACATAAAAATGCAAGTAGAAAAATAGGGACCACTATGGTGGGAAGGTAACAGCGCTCCGTGCACCTTTGGTGTCTAGTCATGCCGGCCACATGACCACAGAGATGTCCTCGGACAAGCGCTGGCTCTTCGGCTTTGAAATGGAGATGAGCACCAGCCCCTAGAGTCAGAAACGACTAGCACGCATGTGCGGGGGAACCTTTACCTTTACCTTTTCTTCATTAATGTCAGCTTGACTCTAAACCACTTTAGGACATCCTGTCAGGACTAAGACATTTTGGCAAGATATTCAGTCTGAACTGCAGGGAAACCTCTCTTCCATTGGATAATCACCTGCTTCTGTGCCTTTCCACCTATCTCTTCCAGAAAAGCAATGGCCAATCATTTTCCTTCCTGTAGAAAGTGCTTCCTGGAATTATACTTTTATACATAAAACGTTAAAGCATCAAAATGCACACAGTATACTTATAAGCACAACAAAAAGAGTTAAAAAAACAACAACCTTTCTTCTACTGTAATTGTTTCTAATAGGTTTTTTTTTACCCCATTTTTTCCACATAGCCACCCAGGTGTTGCTGGCTGAAACACCATCAATTTTTTTTTAGATGGCTAACTGTTTTCCCCCCCAAGCTTCTAACTGTGACTTTTGCTTTACTTTTTCTAAAAAAAAATATTGGTGCAGTTCTACCTTTTCACATAAAGTAGGAATCTTCCTAGCCAGTAGTTTGTTTGAACTATTTCGAAGCTGAACATCAAAGCCTTCAATCTCAGGTGACTAGAAAATCATGCAACTGCTCAAAAAGACTAATCATTTTTTTTAAAAAAGAAAAACCATTCCACCTGGATTTTAAAACAGCAAAATTTGAATTACAAATCAAGAATTTCCAGGTCTTGGGGTATAAAAAAGCAACAACTAAATTGAAATTCAGTGAGACTCCACAAGATCACCTTAAGATAGTAACTCTCCTATCCCAGTGTAAGTTTCTCTGTTCTAATAAGTGATTTAAGTGTGTTCCAAGTTCTAGGGCAAATAGGACTATGTATATAAAGAGGTTTTGTTTTTGTTTTGCTTCTCACCTATGGTATTGCACAGGAATGGCGATTTACCTCCATGAAAGGGATCAGGAAACCTGCCTTCTTCTAAAAAGCTTCAGGTTGCTTACTAATTAGCAAATTTAGGTTTGTTTTCTAGTCTTCTTATTCCATAGTGCCAGCCTCAAAAATTGGTAGAGGCAGAATCAATGGACAAAGAACACAGCTATCATTTGATCAATCTAGGTAAAAGGTAAAGGTTCCCCAGCACATGCGTGCTAGTTGTTTCCGACTCTAGGGGCCGGTGTTCATCTCCGTTTCAAAGCCGAAGAGCCAGTGCTTCTCTTAGTCCTGACAGGATGTCCTAAAGTGGTTTAGAGTCAAGCTGACATTAATGAAGAAAAGGTAAAGGTAAAGGTAAAGGTTCCCCGCACATGTGTGCTAGTCGTTTCCAACTCTAGGGGCCGGTGCTCATCTCCATTTCAAAGCCGAAGAGCCAGCGCTTGTCCGAGGATGTCTCCGTGGTCATGTGGCCGGCATGACTAGATGCCAAAGGCGCACGGAACGCTGTTACCTTCCCACCGTAGTGGTCCCTATTTTTCTACTTGCATTTTTACGTGCTTTCGAACTGCTAGGTTGGCAGAAGCTGGGACGAGTAACAGGCGCTCACTCTGTTACGCGGCACTTGGGATTTGACCCACTAAACTGCCGACCTTCTGATCGACAGGCTCAGCGTCCTAACGCACTGAGCCACCGTGTCCCTTTTGGTCAATCTAGAGCAAGAGGAAATTTTCCTACAGTATACAGCTCCATAAAGCTGGCAACCAGTGAGGCTCTATGTACATGACATCCTGAAGATACTGTATATTTATTTATTTATTTATTTATTTATTTATTTGTTTTTATAAACCGCCCTTCTCCCGAGGGACTCGGGGCGGTGTACAGAGTAAGGAAGGTATACAGATTGAACAATAGTGAAAAACAATAGTAAAAACAAACTGGGACCCCAATTAGAGCTATCAGGCCAGGCCGGACTGCTGGAACAGGTAAGTTTTTAAGTCGCGCCGGAAGGTGCGGAGGTCGGGGGCCATCCGGATTTCGGTTGGCAAGCAGTTCCAGAGGGCTGGCGCACCCACTGAGAATGCCCTCCCCCTGGGGGCCACCAACCGACATTCCTTGAGCGGTGGCACCCTGAGGAGGCCCTCTCTGTGGGAGCGCACAGGACGGTGGGGTGCTGACATTGGCAGAAGGTGCTCCCGTAGGTAGTCCGGACCCATGCCATGTAGGGCTTTGTATGTCATTGTTAGCACCTTGAACTTCACACGGAAGGCAATCGGAAGCCAGTGCAGCGCACGGAGGAGAGGTGTGATATGGGAGTATCGGGAGGCTCCCAAGAGTGTCCGTGCCGCTGCACTTTGCACCAGTTGAAGCTTCCGAGTGGATCTCAAGGGCAGCCCCATGTAGAGAGCGTTACAGTAGTCAAGGCGAGAGGTCACAAGTGCATGAGTGACTGTACGTAAGGCATCCAGGTCCAGATAAGGTCGTAGTTGGTCGTATATAATAAATAAAATAAATGTTAGTGGACCAACAGATTGAACTTAAAACATCATTCTGCATCATCTTACGCACACCGTGATACATTTCATTTACTGTACTGAAAAAAATATATATCAAAATGTCCACAAATACATTGCATAAATAATTTCCTGTAATTAAGCCTGAATTTGCATTAGGCTTGGCTGAAATCAGGTGGCAATTAAAAAAACATTATGTTGCCTGTGATGGAGTATCCCATGAATTCATTTCTTTTCCTCTTCATGGTAGCAGGAAGTCATTTTCTTTGCAAGACAACCAAGGCCTAGAAAGAAGAGGTAAGGTGGAAGAAAAATGAGCATTCCCCCCCCCCCTAAAATGGTCCTGGATTCTCTCAAAAATTTCATACACTTCACGCTTTATTGTTACTTGAGACTATCTTTATTGTCTGTCATGGTGGCTAAATAGACTTCTAAGTGGTTGGACAGAGATTTGTCAAGGAGAAAGGCCAAGCTGCTATCACTGAAGGTTTCTCTCTGCCAGGCCAAGGGAGTTTGCCAGCATTTTGTCTCAACAAATCAAAGCTGAAAACTATAGGGCATCAGCATGCTCTTATTCTACAAATATGGAGGGCAAGAACACTCTGCAGGAAGCTTTGATTGATTTCATTGCCGTTGGTAAACATGCTCTTTAGACAGCCTGCTCTAACAAATATGCTTGGGAAGCAACACCCCTGCCAAGCAGCACATGGTTTCCTTAAATATAGAATAAATCAATGTTTCAAGGACTTCTTTACCATAAATTGTACCTCTCCTTAACTGCTTCAACCCCAACACATCATAGAAAGGCAACAAGCAAAAGCATGGGAAAGCAATGCTGCCTTTTTAAAACTCACTTAGTCACTTCAGGAATATAATCTCTAATGGGAGTTGGGGGTCCTTCAAATCCATTTGTGTTTTTTTTTTACTGTCCAATGCCGAAGGGCAATTTTTAGCTCTTGCTTTTCTTTCTAAGGGTATTTTAAGAAAGATACACACACAACATTTTTTTTTCTGTACCTGACAGGAATAGATAGAAATTGCATTTACTTTTTAAAAAATGTATGAGGTGGCTGAGAGATTTCTTCCTGCTTTTTTAACCTTTTAAAAATGCTTTGCATTTACAGGAACACTAGGTTGTTTGCAAAGAGGTTTTGTTCATTCCCTAATGCTTCTTGGCATGACCACATGACCTTACAATGTACTTTTGTACAGGAAAGGCCCAAGTGGAGAAACAATTCTGCAAAGAGCTGTGGGAAGTTTTCTGGACTTGTTAAAGGCTACATAGAAGAAAGATCCCTCAGCTACCATGTACAGATTTTAAAAGGAGAAAAAAAATGTTAACATATGGCTAAAATTGGTGCTGCCATAGATTCAGTTATGGGCACATACACTGCTCCAAAAAACAACCTGTAAAGGAATTTCTGCTCAAAGCTTTATACAACTCTATATTGTATAATATGAAATAATACGATACATTATGCTATAAATTATATAATAATTATAAGTAATATATTATTACATTATAATATATTAAAATATTGGCATCACACCAATTTTCCAACAAGGCTCCTTCCTTCCTTCCTTCCTTCCTTCCTTCCTTCCTTCCTTCCTTCCTTCCTTCCTTCCTTCCTTCCTTCCTTCCTCTCAAAACAGTTAATATAAAATAAGAAATCTATATACTACTAAAAATCTTCCATCTCTGTATCATACTTTGTGATCTTCATTTGGGCAAAAAGGTGCCCAATTTTTGTATCTCAAATGAGTTAACTTACAGTATGAGTCCAAACTCATCAATCAACAATCATAATTAATATGGGATTGACAAAAAAGGAAAGAGAAAATAGTGCAAGCCTATATTATTTGTGGAAAGAAGAAAGACCGAATAGGCCACAGGGTATCTAGAAACCCATTAATAAGTAGCAAAAACAGCTACAAACATTAACAGTATAATAGGGTTGCACAAAGGTCCACATTTGCTCCTGAAATGATGTTTTGAAGGATAAAAAGATGCAAAGGTCTGAAAGCCTTTAATGTTTTTCCCTGGGCAAATATGGTGGTTTACGTTATCCATATCTCTTTACTGCTATCTAATGAATGTCCAGATTTTTGAAGGTCAGATCTGGTAAACAATTTTACTTCCAAACATCTGGAGGCCACCAATTTAGGAAAATTGATGCAAATCAAGTATGCAGATTCTTTATTCATAGGTAGCTTCTGGCAAATCCATTTCTACTATATATATATATATATATATATATATATATATATATATATATATATATATATATATATATATATATATATATATATATATATATATATATATATATATATATATATATATATATATATATATATATATATATATATATATATATATATATATATATATATATTTGTTTTCTGAGGTTTTCGCGGGTGTTTGTATGTGGATCTTTGGTTATTCGGGTTTTTCCCCGCGTAGAACTAAAGGTGTAGGCGCAACGTTTCGACGGAATCCCATCCGTCATCATCAGGCTGGTGGCTTTAGCTTCCTTCTTCTGGGAGAAGCATGTGGCTGTTTGTTCCTCTTTTTTAAACTGCCAGAGGGGGTGTGTTCTGTGGAGGTGTGCTCTGATTGGGTGGGGGACCAAGTGTGTTCTGATTGGGTGGGAGTGTGTTTTGAATGGTGGGTGTGTTCTGATTGGGTGGGGGTGTGTTCTGAGTGGATGGGCTGGTCTCAGCTGCCAGCTCCAGACCTGAGCTGGTGAGTTGTGCTGCTTTTGTTCGGCTTCGTGTTTGTGGTGGTGCCATGTTTTTATAGTGGGTGTCAGTTTGCTTATTGTGTGGTTTGGAGGGGTTTAAAGTGGCTGATGTTGCAGCTGTAGTTAGGTTTCTGTTTTGTGGTTGTGCCTCGTTATCATTGTGGGTTCGGATTTGCTTTTTGAATGGTTGTGTGGTGGTGATGTCATGTGATGTTATCATGAGTTTGGGTCTGGTATCATTCTTGGTGGTTGGGCCGAACAAAAGCAGCACAACTCACCAGCTCAGGTCTGGAGCTGGCAGCTGAGACCAGCTCATCCACTCAGAACACACCCCCACCCAATCAGAACACACCCACCATTCAAAACACACTCCCACCCAATCAGAACACACTTGGTCCCCCAAGTGTATATATGGATCTTTGGTCATTCGGGTTTTTTCCTGCGTAGAATTGAAGGTGTAGGAGCAACGTTTCGACGGAATCCCATCCGTCATCCTCAGGCTGGTGGCTTCAGCTTCCTTCTTCTGGGAGAAGCATGTGGTAGTGGCTGCTTGTTCCTCTTTTTTAAACTGCCAGAGGGGGTGTGTTCTGTGGGTGGAGGTGTGCTCTGATTGGGTGGGGGATTGGGTGTGTTCTGATTGGGTGGGAGTGTGGGTGTGTTCTGATTGGGTGGGGGTGTGTTTTGAGTGGATGGGCTGGTCTCAGCTGCCAGCCTTAGACCTGAGCTGGTGAGTTGTGCTGCTTTTGTTCGGCTTCGTGTTTGTGGTGGTGCCATGTTTTTATAGTGGGTGTCAGTTTGCTTATTGTGTGGTTTGGAGGGGTTTAAAGTGGCTGATGTAGCAGCTGTAGTTAGGTTTCTGTTTTGTGGTTGTGCATCGTTATCATTGTGGGTTCGGATTTGCTTTTTGAATGGTTGTGTGGTGGTGATGTCATGTGATGTTATCATGAGTTTGGGTCTGGTATCATTCTTGGTGGTTGGGACTCGTCTGTCAATCAAGGTGGGTTTCCAAATGGCTGGTAGGCGAGAGGTATCATCTCGTTTGTTCATGCTGTGGGGGCGTTTTTCTATCTCAATGGCTTCTCTGATTATTCTGTTGTTAAAATGTTCGATTTTGGCGATAGTTTTGGTTTTTTTAAAATCAATTTCATGTCCCGTGGCTTCAAAGTGTTGGACCAGGGATGAAGTTTTTTCTCCCTTTCTGAGTGAGTTTTTGTGCTCTTCAATGCATGCACTTATTCTTCTGTTGGTCTGTCCGATGTATGTGGTGGGGCAGGTGGTGCATGGGATTTTGTATACTCCTTGGTTTTCTAACCCAATTATGTCCTTGGGGTTTCTTAGGATGGTGGATCCTGTTTCAGCCTAGCCCAAGGCCATCGTACAGGCAGTAGCCACAGCAGTGGCAGTTCATATTTGTGTGATATATATATATATATCAGACTATTTGTTCTATATGACACCCAGTTTTAATTTATTGACTAAGGCACAGGCTAGAAAACAGGGCACTGTGAGTTCTAGTCCCATATTTAGTGTGAAACAAGAGAGATAGCTAGGAAGATAGATTTTAATTATACTTTGTTTTCCATAGCAAAACATATGATCAGCTGCATTTGTGGGATATATGTGTGTCAAATCTGATAAGATGGCAGTTGAAAGGTCATGATGATGAAAGCCCTGCACTTTTGAACCTACACACACACTTAAAAGGGTGGGGGTGTTGTGATGTTCCATCCACATCTTGCCAATTTTGGCTTGTCCCCATACCAATACTTTTACATATAATGTATCATATAAACATATCTGAAAAAACATTTGCAGTAATCTCATTTCCTTTAATGTCATTTATTTGCAGTATATATAAATATTGAATAATGATATATATAACCACACAAATAGGAATATTTTAGCATGACCTTACTTATTTTTGATATAAATGACATTCGGTTTGAAACAAGGTACATTTTTCTATTCAAATAACATACTCCAGCAATGTTTATTATAAGCTGTAATATAAATGGAATAATATTCTACTTAGGTGGGCAATATTAATGTATACCCTAAGTAGTCAATTATGCCTAGTATTTATCAACACACCCCGATTAAACTAAAACTGAATAAAAACAAATACTACCCATGTTCATTGCATGCATATATTCAAACTATTAAAAGCTTCTATTTAAATTAATGCTGAGTTCTTCTTTCTTTAACTGAAAATGTACACGATCATTGATAAATAATTGAACGGACATAAAAACTCTTCCTTGCACCAGCATGTTGTCTTTAAAATTGCAATTATGATTTAAAATCTCTTCCATCTTTGGATTCACTCTTCTTAACATAAGCCCTTGGGAGAACACACATTGTGTAGAGGCAAATGTCAGAAATACATAGAGTATTAGAAAATTTCTTTGCTGGGTTGAGATCAAACAGAGTTCAATTTCTTTGCTATATTCTCTTTAGGAATGATAACGAATAATAAAAAAAACCACTGGCACTGCTTTTTAAGAGACCACGTTTTTTCACTTGGATTTAGTAGAATCGGAATGAAATCTTAGACATATTGTACAATAAATAAAACAGTACACATTATGGGATATAGGAATTAGTTCTATCCCACAAATATATGTATATCTAGAAGCAGTTATTTGAAAACAAAGCAGGTTTTTGAATTAAACAAACCTACTCTTTGCTTTATATATTTCCTTATTTATTTCAGGGAATCCAGTGCACCAGTGCAGATGCAGTTAGTGTTTGGGTAGTGTTTCTCCTTATTGGCAGTTCTATGGCAATTCTATACACATTGTAGTTCTTTAGCTAGAAATGATCCTTCATCATCTTTTGACTTATCCCCATTCATGACAGGGCAATTGGGGGTCTTCTCGGATTCAAACAGTAGATGTATACAGTATGTAGTCAAGAAGGCCTTTGCACAAATCCATATAAGGCAGCAGTTTCACCTATTCTTGAATTGATAGGCATGCCCTTCACCACCCATAAGATGGAGTGCTTCAGTGTCCACTATATGATGCTGTTCTTGAAGACCATTCCAGACCATTCCAGAGTTCCAGGAATGGTCTGGACTGGAATGTTGGAAGAATCTTTTGGCAAAAGATAGTGGCAA
Organism: Vipera berus; assembly: GCF_964194415.1. Lineage (NCBI taxonomy): Eukaryota > Metazoa > Chordata > Lepidosauria > Squamata > Viperidae > Vipera > Vipera berus. The sequence continues at coordinate 162,376,071 of NC_138204.1, forward strand.
ACCATTTCAAACCCACTCCAGCTTCTGCCAGTGAAATGGCCTGAATATCTCCATGAAATAATCAACAGCTGATCCATATTTATGCCAAAAACCTATGCAGTACAACTTCTAAGAATTTATTCAACCAGGGAAGTCCAATAAAATTTGCTTATCCTTGGTGCAGATTCTTTTTAGCTTTCTAAAGGATATGGTACGTATATTAAATGAGCATTGCCTCATATTTTGTAACAGCTAATTTGAACATTACATCCTCTATTTAAGGCTATAATGGCATTAAATATCTCTTTGCATCATGCATGTGTTTGTGTGTGTTGTAATGTATTTATGTGCATATGTATTACATCTGTCTATATTAATATGGACAAATTTAATTACATCACGGCAGCAGCTGAGGAAGCAGCTAATATTGAATAAGAGCTCATATGGAGAGAAATTCTAACCCCAGCTTTTACTAATATTTCTTTGGAAAACCATGTCATATGTGTGGGTGGGTGTCAGCATTGTTTGTTGATAATAGATCTAACAATATTTAATGACTATAAAAGTTTCATTTTCTCAATCTTTCCCATTCTTTCTCAATTACAGATATGAATACAATAAAGAGACAGATGGAGGGACTAAATATGGACAAATTATTTTATTGACTTCTTTCATACTGATACATAGAACTGGCAAGAAGCACAAGTTATAGTGCAAGTGCAACATTAATGAACAGGAGTTATAAATATATTCTAGGAAAGTGACAGTCTTTTGGCCAATTTAATTTACCGGTAGGTGTTATATTTTCCAAATAAAAAGTATTACATTTATCAAAATTAAGAGGTGGTGGTGGAATGGTTAATGTAACTATAACAAATACAGTGATAGGTTCTGAGGACCATGTAAGCAGTCAAGAAGTGGTTATGGCAGCACAATTGAAGCCTGCCCTTTAGTATGTCCATTAGTGGGTGATGCTTCAATGGTGGTGCTGCCAACTTCAGTTTTATCTGATCCCCATCCCAAGTATGCCACTAAATAAATACAATAACATATATGCCACAGAAAACAACCAAGCTCTGCATGTAAACAGAGAACAAACCCCATTCACTTCTAGCACTGAAGATGTTACCTAATCTGATAATAAAACATCTGTAAGGAAAAAAAATCCAAGTTCAGAGCTCACCAAGTTGTTTGCAAATGCACCTTATACCTTTCTCATCTATCTTGGCCATCACCAGATGCTTTCTTTTTTTTCCCATATGCACAAAAATAAATTTGCTTTAACTTCTGTATTGGCTTAATCTTTTCTTCTCTTCTGGTTAAAAATTTTGAGGCTTGCATCTACCTGGAGCAGAACAGGCTGGACAGCTGAACCAAAATCATGATTTTGTTCTCTGTGGTATAAATAAGGGAGAGATTCCTAACCAACCATTCCAGTTGCTTCAGGCTTAAATAGAAAATGGGAATAGCTGGACTAATGCTTCACTGTGGGGTCTTTGCGGGGAAAAACTCATGTCTGCCAAAGTATTTTGTGAAATATGGGGAAAATGAAGCCATTTTGAGATGAGATCCTTAAGTAAGTATGTGTATGTATGTATGTGTGTGTGTGCTCCTTAATTAAATTAAATATATATATATACATACATACATACATACATACATACATACATACATACACACACTTACTTAAAGATCTCATTTACAATTTGTTACATTAATAAATTGTGCATGATTTTCCAGTTCTCATGGATTCTTCCATCTGGACTTTTGTTGTTTGACAGTATATTGGAGATTATTTTGGGATTTCTTGCTGTCCTTGCATGATATTTCACTTGAACTGAAGAAGAGATTTTTCTTTCCAAAGAACCCTTGATTAATTGCTTTGCCCAAATCCTTCTGCTAGCTCTTAATTTTCGGTATTAACATTCTAAATGAATTTACTGCCAAAATCTGCTAAACCATAAATACATAATTCCAGTGTGGAACACCTGAGGTAACTTTTCTCTAATCCTTTAAAATTGCTTAATTCCCAGAGCTCCTGTCAGGCAGCCAGATTTAGGCCTTAGTCCTGAGGAGAAACAACCATTTTCCCTAGTAAAAAAAATTAAAAGAGAAAAAGGAAGTTCATGGAGGAGGAAGTCAGGAGGAAGAATGGCTACTCAAAAACAACTGAATGACAATTTTATTAGACTTATTAGATTTCTGGTTTTTTTATAGTAATGTTGGTGAAAAACTGAAGAACCTAGCATTATTACAAAAACAATTCATGGTCTTTTCTTGAGTTACAAAATGTTATAAAGTCAGATTCACTTAACAACCATGTTAGTAACTTAACAAGTGCAGTTATTCACTTAACGATTGTGGCAAGAAAGGATGCAAAATGGGGCAAAATTCACTTAACAAATGTCTCACTTAGCAACATAAGTTTTGGGCTCAGTTGTGGTCATACGTCGAGGACTACCTACTGTATCTACATTTAATTGTCGGTCGCCCCCGGGGCTCCAGGGCAAGTCGTGGGAATGCCTATTCCCACGACGTTAGGGAATGGCAGCGGGTGCAGGAACAGAGGGCCGTATCGACCTCAGGGAAGGCCTCTCCGCTACTTGCAAGCAGTGAGGCGTTCCGACCCTCTTGTTCTACCCCGAGGTCCCGGGAGTGAGGATGTGCAGCCTCCTGAGCTCCGGCTGGTGTACCTGAATGCCAGGTCTGTCGTTAATAAAGCTCCTCTTATTAGGGAGGTAGGGAGGGGGGAGGAGGGAGGGGGAAGGGGGGATTCTTAAAGGAAAACTGTATTTTAAAACTTTTCAATAAAAAAAAAAAAATAAAGCTCCTCTCGTCCGTGACTTGGTCGAGGGTGAGCAGGCGGACCTGGCTTGCATCACGGAGACTTGGTTGGGCCCAGAGGGCGGTATTCCTCTGGCTGATCTCTGCCCACCAGGTTTCCGGGTGCTACACCGGCCTCGGGCTCAGGGTAGGGGTGGGGGAGTGGCTGTTGTTATGAGGGAGACCTTAGCTCCACGGGAGGCCACCGTTCCGCAGATAGTCGGGTGTGAGTCTCTCTTCTTGAGATGCGGCCCTGGTGCGCAGTTGGGCTTGCTGCTGGTGTACCTTTCGCCTAGTCACGCAGCAGCAGCCCTGCCTGAGCTTCTCGATGTCCTCTCTGGGTTGGTGGTTGAGTTCCCGAAACTTATAGTTTTGGGGGACTTCAATCTACCATCTCTGGGAGGATCATCTGAGTTGGCTCGGGAGTTCATGGCTTCCATGACGGCTATGGACCTGACGCAAGTAATTTCAGGACCGACTCATGAGGGAGGCCACACCCTTGACCTAGTTTTCTTATCTGGTCGGTGGTTAGATGATCTTGGTGGGGGCTCCCCAATTATTATGCCCCTGTCATGGACCGATCATCATCTCCTGCGGCTGGTCTTCCGTTTTGCCACCCCCCGCCGTGGGTGTGTGGAACCAGTTAGATGGTACCACCCCAGACGCTTAATGGATTCCGCGAGATTCCAGGCAGCGCTGGGGTCCCCACCTGCCTCCCCCACTCACAGCTCGACAGATGCCTTAGTGGAAGCTTGGGAAAGGGCAGCCACTGAGGCTCTTGACCGAGTTGTACCCTTGCGGCCCCTGACCCGATGCAGATCCCGTCGAGCTCCATGGTTCTCCGCGGAGCTCCGGGAGATGAAGCGCCGGAGACGGGGCCTAGAGAGCGGTTGGAGGTCCAGCCGATCCGAATCCGACCGATTGCGACTAAGAACCCATATTAGGTCTTATCTCGCTGCGATAAGGGTGGCGAGGTCCAATCACTTCGCTACCCTTATCGCGTCCGCAGATAATCGCCCGGCCGCTCTGTTTAGGGTGACTCGCTCCCTCCTTAATCAGGAGGTGAGGGAGGAACCCTTGCAGGGTCGTGCCGAGGAGTTTAACAATTATCTGTCGGACAAAATCACTCGGATTCGGACCGGTCTGGACTCCGACTGGGCAGAGTCTGGCGATCAGGACGCGGGTGGTCTTGTCGATATCACTTGGGAGGAGTTTGATTCTGTGACTCCGGAGGAAGTGGACAGGATTATGGGGAGACTGAGCTCCACCACATGTTTATTGGACCCGTGCCCTTCCTGGCTGGTTTATGCAGCCCGGGAGAGGACACGCAGCTGGTTCCAGGCAGTTATATCAGCTTCTTTGAGTGAGGGTAGCTTCCCTGCCGTCTTGAAAGAGGCGGTGGTGAGGCCCCTCCTCAAGAAGCCTGCCTTGGACCCAGCTGTATTGAACAACTTTCGTCCGGTCTCCAACCTTTGCTTTCTTGCGAAGGTTGTTGAGAGTGTGGTGGCGCATCAGCTCCCTTTGGTCCTGGATGAAGCGGATTATCTAGACCCGTACCAATCGGGTTTCAGGCCCGGGCACAGCACGGAGACGGCATTGGTCGCGCTGGTGAATGATCTCTGGAGGGCTCGGGACAGGGGTCATTCCTCTGTTCTAGTCCTATTAGACCTCTCAGCGGCTTTCGATACCATCGACCATGGTATCCTGCTGCGGCGTCTCAGGGGATTGGGAGTGGGAGGCACGGTTTTACAGTGGTTCTCCTCCTATCTCCAGGGACGCTCGCAGTCGGTGTTGACAGGAGGGCAGAGGTCGACCGCGAGGTCTCTCGTTTGTGGAGTTCCTCAGGGGTCGGTCCTCTCGCCTCTCCTGTTCAACATCTATATGAAACCGCTGGGTGAGATCATTCGTGGCTTTGGAGTTGGGTATCATCAGTACGCTGATGATACCCAGCTTTTTCTTTCTACCCCAAACCACCCCAGTGATGCCCTCAACGTGATGTCCCGTTGCCTGGAGGCAGTTCGGGTGTGGATGGGGAGGAACAGACTTCAACTCAACCCCGACAAGACCGAGTGGCTTTGCATACCTTCATCCCGGGTCTATTCGGATATTCCATCTCTTTCTATGGGGGGTGAATTATTACCCCCCGTAGATAGGGCTCGCAACTTGGGAGTCCTCCTAGATTCGCGGCTTACCTTGGAAGATCACATGGTGGCCGTGATTAGGGGGGCTTTCGCCCAGGTTCGCCTGGTGCGCCAGTTGCGGCCCTATCTAAGCCGGGATGATTTATGCACGGTCACTCACACACTCGTGACCTCTCGTCTAGACTACTGCAACGCTCTCTACATGGGGCTTCCCTTGAGGACCACCCGGAGGCTCCAACTGGTACAGAATGCAGCCGCGAGAGTTGTGTTGGGAGTCTCCCGATACTCCCACGTGACACCTCTGCTCCGTGAGCTGCATTGGTTGCCAGTTGTCTTCTGGGTGAGATTCAAGGTGCTAGTAATGGTGTTCAAAGCCCTCCATGGCATGGGGCCGGAGTACCTCAGGGAACATCTGCTGCCGGCATCAAGCTCCCTGCGCCCTGTGCGTTCCCACAGAGAGGGCCTCCTCAGGGTGCCACCGGTCAGAGAATGCCGTCTGGTGGCCCCCAGGGGGAGATCCTTCTCTGTGGGCGCCCCGGAGCTATGGAACCAGTTACCGGTTGAGCTCCGGACGGCGCCCGATCTGCGCTCCTTTCGCCGCGATCTGAAAACATACTTGTTCGAGCAAGCCGGCCTGGCCTGAGGGGGGATTGGTGGGGTTTTTTATCATTTTTATTGGGGTTTTTACTATGTATCAATTGTATTTTAATCGGGCATGCATTTAATTATCTTTTAATTTTTGTAAATTTCTGTGTTTTATTCTTGCCCTGTACACCGCCCTGAGTCCTTCGGGAGAAGGGCGGTATAGAAATGATAATAAATTAAATTAAATTAAATTAAATTAATACAGGCATACATATAATCTTATCACCAGTTTTAACAATGCCATTAGGCCTAACAAAGGACCCTAAGGCAGGGGTGGGAAACCTTGGATCTTTTATGACTTGTGGACTTCAACTCCCAGAATTCAAATCCCATGGCTGGCTCAGGAATTCTGGGAGTTGAAGTACACAAGTCATAAAAGAGCCAAGGTTCCACACCCCTGCCTAAGGCATTCACATAAAGAAAAGCCTGATACTTTATTTGGATTTGTGCTCATATATTCCTTCACCCACCCAACTCCCCAAAAAACCCTTAATCATGTGGGGTTGAGGATTATAGCAGATGACATTTTAATGATTTTGCTTGTAAAGTAGATGAATATTTTGTGACTACCATTGCACTCATTTTAAGAATGGGCATTTGACCATTCTCAAAATGACGGAAATAGTTGCTTCTCCATGTAGTTTTCTTAGTTTTGTGATATTGTGATACAGTCCTCTGCTTTTTAAAAAACTGCTTTATACTTTGGCTCCTTGTGACTTTTTGGAAAATTCTTCACCATTTTGTGCTCTCTGTTTAGCAACAGCTCATACTTTTTCACATAAGTCCACTAATCTCTTTGACTCTGTCCCTCCATCTTAAGTACTGTCTATTTTTTTTCTTTCTGTTCTCTCAAACTTGCCAAACATAATTTTCTGTTATTATCTATCATCTACTCAATTCACATGTTCAAAGTATATGAGTTTCTTTTTCCTGTCCATTAACACTAAGAGGGCAGTTAAGTTTGATTGGCAAAAGTCAGATACTTCTTTGAGTCCATGGTAGTCAATAAAAATTGCCAGATCCCTTTTTTAGCATCTTTCTTTTTCTCAGTGTTCAGTTTTTATGGCTGTACATTGACACTGGAGAGATTATTACTTTAAATGCTGTATTCCGATCTTTGCATATTGATTTTCTGTTCTTAATATTATTTAAGGTTGTCAAAAGCATCTACTCTAATATTAATGTCTTTACTTCTGTAGCAAATTCTCTCTCTCTCTCTCTCTCTCTCTCTCTCTCTCTCTCTCTCTCTCTCTCTCTCTCTCTCTCTGTGTCTGTGTGAGTGTGTGTGTGTGTGTGTGTGTGTGTAAATCTTTTCTCACCGTTTTGGGTCATCTGTGTCTTCTTCAGTCTGGGAGTCTGAGGGTTCTGCATAGTATTTCAGCTGTTCCTAACATTGCACTCTTCTGGACAAAGAACACTGATTTTCCTGAGATTTATTTACCCATTCTCCCACCTCAGGAGTCACAGTCCTAAATGTTCCTCCCATCACTGGGACTCCTTAGCCCTTTCCTTTACATATCCTCTTTAGATTCCTCCTTCAGGCCATAATACTTCTCCAGTTTCTCATACACTTTCTTCCCAGTGTTGCTCTCACTTGGCACTGCTACATTGATCATTGCTGCTGTCTTCTGGTCATAATTTACTATCATGATGTCTGATTTATTGGCTAGTTCATGTCTGTCTGTCTGAATTTAGAAGTTCCACAGGATCTTACCCCTGTTATTTTCAATGACCTTCGGTGGGATTCCCCCACTGGGCAGGGTCTAGCCCATACAGTGTGCAGATGTTCCTATATAGTATATACAATGCCAACTATGTGGTTGTGCCATCCAGTGTATGCTGCTTTTGCCTGCTTCTTATACCACGGGTCCCCAACTCCCAGGCCACAGATCAGCAGCAGGTGAGTGAATGAAGCTTCATCTGCACATGCATGGGATGTAAGTTGGGTGTGAAACCATCCCACCCCAGTCTATGGAAGACATTTTTTCTTCTGAAACTGGTTCTAGATGCCAGAAAGATTAGGGACAACTGTCTTACACTATTCCACTATGTGTTGGACTGTCTCTGATCCCTGTCTGTACAGTCCATACCTTGAGTCCTACCTAGTGTGGTGGACCTCTGCTTCCATTGATCTGATGCTTAGTGCCTTTTCTTGTGCTGCTATGATCGGTGCCTCAGTGCTGTCTTTTAGACCAACCATTTCAAGACACAAGTAAAATTTCCCAAAGTCTGCCACCACAGCTGTCTGTTGATGTATTATCCCATGAAGGATCTTTTCTTGTTATGTCACTTCTTCTGCTTGATCTTCTTTCTGTTTGCTGCTGCCTCCCAGCAGGTTATCTTTGGATGCCATTTTACTGATGTGCTCTCTTGGATGCTCTGAGTTTCATCCATGACAGTGGCTTTGACTCTTGCCAGACCCTGACCACTTTCTTTCTGTCTGGTGTACAGTCTCTGGGTGTAACTCCATACATTGTGAAGGGCTTCCAGCCTTCACATCACCAGCTTCCATGTCCTTTTTTGGCCAGCTTACTATATTGGCAGGGTATCTGGTATGACATACATGTTAATGGTGTGGATCTTGTTCTTCTCATTCTGCTGGCTCTTCAGGAACTGTCTTAGATATTACTCTCTTCCTTACCTCCTCATTATGATTCCCATGTGGCTATGAAATACCTAGCTACTTGTAGCTCATTTGTATGTCTGGTCTGAAGCCTGCTGGTAGTCCTGCCATATTAGTCCTAACTGATACTTAACTACTTTCCCATCTCTTGACTACTATCTGGTCACTTCTCCTGTCCAACCTCACTGTAGATCTGCATCAGGTGGCTCAGTAAGTCAATGTTTCTTGAGGAAAGTCCTTAGTGTCCTGTTGACTTTGTAAAACTGTATTACAGGGATCTTCAAACTTGGCCCTTATATGACTTGTGGACTTCAACTCCCAGAATTCCTCAGCAGTTTGAAGACCCCTGCTGTATTAAATACAGTCTCTCTGTCTCTGTCTCTCTCTGTCTCTCTCTGTCTCTCTCTCTCTCTCTCTCTCTGTGTGTGTGTGTGTACACATATTGGTCTATCTAGACTTTAAGTCTTGGGTGAACTGCTCTATCTCTGGGCAACTGGTGGATTGAGCCTCTGGTATTGTTTCCAATGTGCTTTTGAGCTGTGCTGATGTAGTCACTGATATGGTCCTTTAGCTTTGTAGCTATGATGCCTGATAGGACTTTCCATGTTGTGGGGAAACATTATTGGCTGGTAGTTGGATGGTGATGTTCCCTTGTGGAGGTCTTTCATGATCAGATTTCTTGTGTTAACAGTGTGGGTGGGAGCTTGCTACTAGCAACTTGTTCATCTGTGCTAATAGGCATTCATGCACTGCTCTTAGTTTTTTCAGCGAGTAGGTTTGGATCATGTTCAATGCAGGTGCTGTCCAACTCTTCATGTTCTTGACCTGCTATTGAATGTCTGCTACTCTGAGTGGTGACTGGTTCCTTTTCTGAAAGATTGCTTAATCTGCTCTCAGGTCCTGCAAACTCTTTGCACTGGTCTTATGTCTTTTCTTTCTCCCATATGTTCTTCCTGTACTGTTCCATTTCTGCTGTTGGTGGTTTTGAGGTTACTATGTTTTTGTACTGCATTTGGAACACACCTTGAATGGTTCTCTGGTGAACAGAGTTTTTATGTTCTTGTCCTATGCTTCTCTAGTGTATCTCCTTAGCTTAATAGCCAGTGCTTTCTCTCTCTCTCTCTCTCTCTCTCTGTATATGTATTCTTCTAGTCAGTTATTTTTTTACTCTTGGTGACTGTCTGGACAAGACCATGAAGTTTTCTTGGCAAGAAGACGATAGAGACGGAGACAGAGACAGAGATCCCTGACCAATAAATAAAATGATCCATTACAATTTATACTCAGCTAAGCATGCAGATTGATCTTAACTGTATCTTCTTAACATTTAAGATCAGCCAAGATTCTTGACCTTCCATTTTTATTCTCATAATGAATGTTTCTAAATCATCTTTACTTTCAGGTAACAGAATAGTTAGTCTTGCAAATTTAATTTCATCTATCATAATTTCCAGTCTTGCCATTCTTGTAATAATTTTGTAATATATTTGCAGTCTAAGTTAATGGAGAGAGTATGCAACTTTGTTTCACCACTTTATCCATTCTGAACCATCCTGTTTCTCCAAATGCAGTTCTTATAATAGCTTCTTCTAATTATGAAGATTTCTTAGAGAAATAATAAAATGTTCTGACACACCCATTAGTCTTAATATGTTTCCTACCCTGACAAGTCAAAGGACTTGCTATAGTCAATGAAGCAAAAGTAAATTTCCTAATACTCCCTTGCTATCTCATTCAGATTATGTTAACTATCAGATCTTATGTCCATCTGTCTTTTCTGAAACCTGCCCCTTCTCTGTCATTTCTCCCTCATGAATGACTCTATTCTTCTTTCTAAGATTTCAGACAAAGCTTCTTTCCTGCACTTTCAGTTTTATCTAGTAGAATAACGAAACTTCTGCAAATAAAAAATCAAGCTCAGTAAATTTCAGTGATGCAAATAACAACAACTTGGGTGATGAAGTACTGCAGTGGTTCAGTAATTCCCACATTTCTTGCATTTCCCTTTTTCAGTGTCTGGGATTAACAGTGCTGTTCTGTATCTGTTGATACAGAGCTGTTTACAACTTTAACTGCTGCTGCTTTTATTGCTTTTACCAGTGGGTATTTCAGCTGTGTGTAGTGTTATTCTTGACAACACTGGTCAACTGCATGTTTAGCTTGCTTCCCCAGTGAGAACATATTCCAAAGATATTCTTTCTTCACAAATGTTTTACAAATCTACAAATGTTTAGCATACTAAATCTATTCTTTACATTGATATTGTTGTTGTTGTTGTTGTTGTTGTTATTATTATTATTGTTATTATTATTATTATTATTATTATTATTATTATTATTATTATTATTATTATTAATTTGATTAGCCACCTAGAGCGGCATGGTGGCCTAGTGGCGAAGTCTTTCACCTCCCACGTGGAAGGTTGAGAGTTCAATCCTAGGTAGCAGCAGATGTTTCTCTCCTAGGGTGTAAAGAAAAAAAATCTGTTGATAAGATAAGATAATCTGTATTGTCATTTTTTACTGTGGGCACAACGGCACACATCAAAAATGAAATTTACTTGCCTGCTCTCAAAGTGAAACACGACACACACCCAAAACATACTATATACAGCATATGTATAGACCCACACCCCTACATACACATAACAATAAAATATTAAATACTGTCCAACTTGAATATGTAATGGAAGGAGGAAGCCTGAGAGTTCACAAGGTTAATGCTGTATGGAATGAAACTATGGCTGAAGCTGGATGTTCTACTACGGATACCACGGAGCCTCCTCCCAGAAGGTAACAAGGAAAACAGGTTGTGAAGAGGATGAGTAGTGTCCCAGATAATCTTATGCAACCTGTTCAAACAACACTTCTGTGTTATGTCCTGGATGGGAGGGAGGGAACTGCCAATGATCTTTTCGGCCATCTTCACCACTTTCTGCACTGCTTCCTGTCTGAAGCAGTGATGCTTCCAAACCAGACTGTGATGCTGTATGACAGGATGCTCTCAATTGTCCCCCTGTAGAAAGTGGTCAGAACAGGAGAAGGAAGATGAGCTTTCCTCATGCGATGCAGAAAGTGCAGGTGCTGCTGTGCCTGCTTCACCAGTTTCTCACTGTTGAGTGACCAAGCCAGCCTACTCATTAGCTGCACACCCAGGAATTTGATGCTGGTAACTCTGCATAGGCAACAGGAAGAGCATCCAGCCATTAAATGCTCAGCTCCAACCAGTCACCCCAACTCTAGCCCAAATAGGAAATACAGGGTGATAAAGATATTAGCCACCTAATAAATTTATGTTATGATTGCATATTCGTCTAGTCAAGTTTACTTGCCCTTATTCATTTTCCTTTTCTAAGTTTACCCATGTATTTGACATCAATAATTCAAGGTTCTGTTTCACAGTCTGTCCTGGAATGTCTTGGCTGACTGTGTAAAGTTTAAGCAGCTTGAAGTAGTTGTTTCCAGTAACCAAATTCTTTACACAAAACTCTATTAACCTATCTCCTGTGTTGTTACATTTACTCAGCCCAAATATTTCTGTGGTTCCAAGTTCCTTCACATCTCCAAATTTTATGTCAACCACACTTTAGTAGTAATAGTAGCTGCAGGTAGAGAGAAGTAATAGTTTTACTATATACTTCTCATCTAAGTGCAATAAAAGACCTACATTTTCCCACATCAATCTATGTGGTAGATTGGGGTTGGATTTGGGGGAATGATTGGAAGTGAGTTTCCATGGCTGATGTCTTGATCTCTATTTCATAGTCAAAAACCTTAAGCTGCATTTAACATCTCTTGGAATTTCCCATATAATTCCCCAATATCTCCCTTCATTGCATCTGCAGTAGATGAATATACTTCTGTAATATTGATAATTACTATATGTCCACTAGAGCCTTGGTGGAGCAGTGGGCTAATGCCTCCTTAAGTAACACCAGCTGCCTGCAATTAGTGCAGGTTCGCATCCCACCAGACTCAAGGTTGACTCAGCCTTCCATCCTTCCGAGGTAGGTAAAATGAGGACCCAGATTGTTGGGGGCAATAAGCTGACTTTGTAATAATGCCACTGGGGGGGGGCAAAAGCCCTAATAAGCAGGCATATACATAGAATGAAGGCTATTGCTAAGCACATTGATTTGTGCTTTAAAATTGTAAGCCGCCCTGAGTCTTCGGAGAAGGGCGGGATATAAATGGGATTAAAATAAAAAAAATAATAATAATTCATTGGGTTATCCAGAAACACATAATCAGCATTTTTGAAGGGGGTGTGGTGAGGGCATGTAGTCATGTCTTTTTACTAAGATAGCATAAGTTAAAGTGGCCAATTTTGATTTGTATAAATTCATTTACTCCTGAGGAATCCAAGTTTTTTTTTCTCCTCGCACCTTTTTTCTCCCCTACTATGGTTTACTTTTGTCTCCCCCATGCCCTTGATCTTACCAGTAGACAGGAAACTTATAAGTTAGAGACAGGTATGTTATAAATTTCCCAGGAAACTGACTTACATCAATTGCATCATTGGTCCGTTCGGTTCAATATTGTCCACTCTGTTTGACATAACTAGAGATGGTGGCATTGTATCTGGGAGCTTCTACATGCAAAAGTTGTGTTTTACTATTAGATGCATACCTCTGCTGCTGTCTGTTAATGCCATTTCCTGAACTGGAAATCCCCATTCTCCCCATTGACTATGAAATAGTGTTATCCAGCCATTTTATATTAGATTTTCTTCAATTTATAGTACATTCATAAAAGATAAATGGATAGATTTTACAAGATATTAAAATATTTATTCTGAGTCACAAATAAATATTAAAGCATCATCTGCTCAGACCAGGAGCATATGATAATTCCATTTTCCAGTCATTAAGTATCCACATTTTGTCTTAATGCCAAAACAATAATAAATTAAAGGAGGAAAAATGTTACAGAGAAAAAGCCATATAATGACAATTGTGTAGATTAATGAAAGTGAAAATATAGGCATAAGAAACCCAGAAATATGGATCAAGTCATGGAATTTGATACCATCAGTTAATTTTCAGGGAAAGCCATTTGTTAGAATTAAATTTAGGAGAAAATGACAGTGAATTTTTTTAAGCACATTCTCTACATCCAAAATCATTATTTTCACCAGTGATATTCCAAATATTTAAAGTTCAGATACTATACATGCCAGAGAATGGAGTCTTTATTCAATTTGAAAGCAATGGAGACATCAGGTTGAAGTAATTTGTCAGGATGAAGATATGCCACTTGTTCTATTCAGCTTTCAATTTCTCCTCAGAATGTCTACCCACCACACAAAAGATTGTAGGGAGATAAAGAATGAATTAAACTATCAAATCATTTGACGTGGGTATTGGGTACTTGTATTAAGAAAACATAGACTTGTGTAAGGAGATGTCAGAGCAATCTTCAGAAGTAAGCACTACTTGAGTTCAAACAGATTATCTGCCAGATATGAAAACTCAAAATCACATTATGAAGAAAAAATAATTTAACATAACTTTGCAAAAATGCATCTAATGTTATCCAAACAGTAATTTTATGCCAGATTTAATAAACAAACAAAAAAACGTATTCAAACACAGGCAAAATGAAGAAGTGAGCTTGAAATCTGAGCTACACATCTTCCCCCCCCCCTCTTTTCCATATTATGCTTCCTCGTTCCCTTTTTCTATTGCTAGAGCTGAGCTTAAGCTGTCTCTCCATTTACACAGGGACATGACCTCCACCTCCTTCAACACACACACATCAATCCCATCTCCAAAAAGGAATAGAGTTTATCTTCATTTTATGATGGCAGAAGGAATTTCTGGCAAAGTTTTTGGGTGGGGAAAGCAGTTGACTTCCTTTACTTAAAGACAAGATTCATTCCATCTCTCTGCAGCCTTTTGATTTCATTCTGTTTACACTGTTAGACAGGTCAGCACCCATGTTCATCATACCAGGCTGCATTCCAAAATTTAAATCAGATGTTGACAATTACATTACAGCAATTTTCAGTGATAAAACAATTGTAACTTCCAATATGCAACCAGTTGGTCACACTCAAAAATAAAGTCATATCATGTTCATCCTATCGTGATTGATTTGAAGGAAGCTGGTTACTTTATCATCCAATCTGTCAATAACAGTTGAGCTGTTTAATTACTATCATCATTTTTTCTAAAAGAAAGGTAAGGCAAATTAATGTTAATCCTTGGCAATTGTGAGATAACTTTACAAATTGTTCCTTATTTTTGTGTTCAAAATTCATTGAAAATGCGTATCTCCCTGGGAGTTCATTCATTTTTCTGGTTTAAGGCAGGATAGTCTTCAGTTGATAGAGAAATATCCTATATTGGCTTTACTAGATGATACCAAGGCTTTCACATCACTGAACGTGAACCATCCCTCTGGCTCACATAGGTAGAACTGAAATAATTGTAAGTCCTGGAGACAGTATTTTACACCAATTTTAATCCTATCTCAAAAGTAGGTCTTATTAGGTTGTTCCAGTGCCAGATTCTTGGGAATGGCAATCCTACAGATCTATCATACTCATGCAGTACTGATATTACCAATAGACAGATATCAACTACAGTATGTCTCCTGTTCATCTAATGCATGGCAGACTGTGAAGGAATTTAGAGCATAGCCTAATACTTGTACTCTAGAAAACCAGACTTACACCCTGAAAGTATTTCTTAATAGAGTTTTTCTCACTGAGGCCTGGATTTCCTTAGTGCAATTTTGATACACATAGTGCTTATACTAGTTGCCTATTCCCTCAGTAAAATTAGATCTATCTGTTATCACAAAACCTTGGCTATTTCCACACTGTATTACCGCAATGCAATTTATAGGAAGCAGAGCTTGAAACATATCTGGGAATTTCAACAAATGCAAAATGCTTGCCTCTAGGCACTGGCCAGCATTCATTTCATCCATTGTTATTTCAGTTGCAGTATATTTCCAGGCATAACTTAAGCTGCTGGTGATTTCTCAACAAAACAAATTACTATTTAGTACGGATTCATATTAAGATAGTTATATTCAGAATCATATTATGTGCCATCATAAAAAACACAAATTTAAAAGTTACAATATGGATTTAACATAAACAATTTAAAGTTACAGTACAGATTTAACATAAACAATTTAAACAAACTGCAATAACTGAAAGCGTTCAATTGTGTCATTAAATTGGTGGTACCAGCTCTCAAAAAATCTTATAATTTGACAGCTTTCCAAAGGGCCTCCAGAATTGGTGCTAGTCTTGCCTCTAGAGGGAACCTATACCATAAGGACCAGGTTTTGCCACTTGAAATGGCTTTGCATTTATAATTGTTATTATACTAATCTTTGTCCCTCTGCCATCTCATGAAATATGGTCAATAATGATGCCAAACTTTTTTCCTCAAAACATTTGGTATGTCTAGGGACCTTCCATCTCTCATTCTTTGTGTTGTGTGCCAATTATGCTCATTCCTGGACCAGGAGGCTCACAGTCACTCATGCCTTGGTGACCTTGGATTACTGCAACACAGTTTACATAGACCTGTCCTTTAAAAGTATTTGGAAGCTTCAGCAAGTACAAAATGCTATGGTGTGGGCAGTTATGGGTGATTCTGGTTCAGCACATGTATCACTTCTGCTCTGTGAGCTGCATCAGTTGACAGTAATCCTCCCCCCCCCCAAATAATTCAAGGTAGTGATAGTTATCTTTAAAACCCTTTATGGCCTGGATTGGTCTTTCCCCATACCATTAAATACAGCATATAGATATGCTCTGGGCCCAGTCTGTTAAGGAGTGTCATCTAGCAAGAGCCATGAGCAGAACCTTTTAGGTTGTGACATCCACTCTGAAACAACAACATCAGACTTGACCTATCAGATTCAGCCATTTGCAGAGTTTTAGCTCCTTTAGTTCATTGAACATGGGATCCCGATGATGTGGGTGAAACTATTTTCTGATGGACTAACTGTAATAAATGATTACAGTTCTTAGCTTCCAAAATTTTGTTTTTATTCCATTTTTAATTTCTGTTATTGCTCTGAGTCATGTACTTCATACTTATACTTGCATGTATGTACAGTACATATATGTATCTATTAGTATTTTATCCATAGTGCATTTATTTTGAATGTGCTATGAGCCATCTTGGCAGCTGGGATATAGGTTTTCCAAAAATAAATACATAATTGAATGTAAATTACCTATAAATTGCAAATAACTATTAATATATTAGGTTTGTCATATTCCTATAGATATTTCATTATGAGGCTAGGCCACACTATCAGTGCATCAGAGAACAGAGTTTGTTGGCTGTTTATATCAGGTAGCTTCTTCTACCAGCTTTGATTGGGGTATTGTTCCTTTTTTCATTGTTGGTACTGATTTTGTTTATCTGAATATTGGTTAACAGGTGTGTTATGAGGAAAGACATGTTTAGATCTTCTTGACTTTTTTTGCTAACCTTAGCTGCCTTGTTTCTTGAATGGTTTGTAGATGGAAGTTTTCTCAGTGTCTCTATGAATGGCTGAGTCATCTACTGCAAATACCATCCCACTAGGAATGCTCTTGCATTTTTGGCCTGTTTGCTGATAAAATATTTGGAGTTTGGGGTTATTGCAATGTGTTTTGCTCATTCTTTGCTTTGTACATAGTAGATGGCTCTTAGTTGTGTGGGTTGTACAATTGTTGGTTTCATACATAGACACTTTTTGATATGCGGGTAGTCACTGGATTTGAACATGTTATATAGATATATGTTATATAGATGTTCTATTTCTGCTAATAGTCTGGAGTTTTGGAGTTATTGCAGTTTTGGCCATCTTAAAAGCAAATGCATTCATTCATTCATTCATTCATTCATTCATTCATTCATTCATTCATTTATTTATTTATTTATTTATTTATTTATTTATTTATTTATTTATTTATTTATTTATTTATTTATTTATTTATTTATTTATTTATTTACCATATTTCTAAACTGCTCGTTTTCATTAGAGAGTTACTCTTGCAGTTGTTGTGACAGCTGAGTTATTTGACTGATGTGGGTAGTTAATATCACAAATATTAATGTTTAGTGATCATTTAAACCAGAGGTCCCCAACCTTTTGGGCACCAGGGACTGGTTCCGTGGAGAAAGGTTTTTCCACGGACCAGAGAGTGTGTGGTTTTGTATCCTACCTGCATCCCATGGATGGGGCTTTGTTTGTGCGGACCGGTTGCTGGACCGGTACCAGTCCACAGACCTGGGGTTGAGGACCCCTGATTTAAACTACCTGAAAATTATCAATAGCTTATTCCTTCTATGCAGGAATCTGCTTTATTCCAAGTCAAAATCTATCCATATAGTTACATACTGCCTGCAATGGCTGAGAGTAGCTCACTGGGTAAGAAACTGAGGCAAAGAAAGAACTTAATTTTCAGCCAATACCTAATCACTCTAATCAAGAGATTGAACTTGGATGTTTTGCACCTTTTTCCATTCCCATTCTAAACACTGTCATATTCACCTAAAGAATAATGTCCAAAGTGTCAATTGGAATTAACATTTCAGTTTGCTGCTTGTTTTTGCCAAGTTACTTGACATCAGAATATTTTTTAAGATGCTACTTTGGCTATGAATGAAATGAAATGAAATAAAGGAGATCCAGCTCTGAAGCATCTCATGCTCAATATATAAGAAATATTTACCTTTGCAGTTCATTAAAATAATTAAACAGGTATAAAGTGAGCATGATTAGTTATTCATATCATTAAAAGCTCATTAAAATTCCAAAGAGACTGAAATTAATTATTATGATTTGTTAGGTCATTAGAAATGTGGCAAAGAAATACAAAAAAAAACACCCAGAGAAAATTAGCTAAAGTGTTAATTTGTCAATCCAGGTTTTAATTGAGCAAATACATCTCTGCAGCTCTATAAAAGTAAACTTTAGTGAATGTTGCCTAGTACCTCTTTGATGATGCAGGACTCTAAAGTAACTCAACTCTCTTTTTTCATAATTTTTATTAAAAGTTTTGAAAAGAACTATAATATATTGGGCTTGCTTTGTTAAGGGAACACCACGTGGTAATTGCTGGAAGGCTGTTTGAGCAGGGAAGATAGCTAATGGCTTCCAGGTCCTCAGACAACCTGTCTCCAGCGCTGCTATTGGTTTCCTCTAGGGCAGCAGCGAGTTGCTTCAAACCTATTGGCTGCTGCCTAGAGGCCAGGGTATAAATTGCTGCATCTGCAGCCCTGTTCCTTAGATTCTGCAAGCAATAAACCATGATCTTTGCTGAACTCACTCGCCTCATCTTCATTCCTGCACAATGAACACAGTACACAACACTGGCAACGAAGGATCCTGCTTCTCCTTCAAAGCTGAAAGTCACTAGGGGAGAGGCAGCGCATGGCTGGCAGGAAAGCAATTCCCCCCCCTACGGTCAGCTAGCTCAGCCACGCTAGCAACCACGCACTCAGAAGAACAGTCCTGGGCAACGGAGGAGCAGGATTCAAAGACACTGAGAACCAGCCGTGAAGACCAGCACAATGCCCAAAGTCGGAAAGCTGAAAGAATTCAACATCAAGCAGCCAGAAGAGTGGCCCTCATACCTGTCCCAGGTTGAGAACTACCTTTGAGTGAACCAGGTCGCCGAGGACAGACTGAAGGCCACCATGCTACTTTTTGTGTGCAGACCAGCAACATTCAATTTAGCCGAGAACCTGTTCGCGCCAATGCCGTTGGAGTCCATATCCTTCACGGATTTGAAAAAGAAGCTTGGAGATCATTTCCAGCCAAAGGTGTTGGTGATCCCTTGGTGCTATGCCTTCGAGCAAAGAATACAGCAACCGGGAGAAACCACATCCGAGAACATCGCGGCCTTGAGGCAGGCCGCATGCCTGTGTCAGTTCTCCGATGTCAAGGAGAGATTACAAAACTGGCTTGTCTGTGGCCTATGCAACCGAGAACTACAGCAGAAGCTTTTTGCCAGAGAGGTCCTATTGTTTTCGGATGCACAGAAGGAAGTCATGGCAAAGAAGTCATCCACCACGAGGATGGCAAACACATACATGGAAGGCCCCGAAGAAGACACAGAAGTCAACAGGTTACACAGACAACCAGACCAACAGTGTCGCAGCAACAAGCAACAAGAGACTATTTACAAGGCAGATCCCTTTCTTAGATGTCCAGGTTGTGGTGGCTGCCACCAATGCTTGGACTGTAGGTTCCGGACAGCCATGTTCTGGGCCTGTGGGAAGACCGGCCACATCGTTTCTGTCTGCAGAGGTCGCCAGAGGGACCGACCTGTGAATCGCCAGTTGGAAGATCCAGCCAGGAGAGGTACTGGGGACCCAGGGCCGTACAACATGGGGTTTTGCTCCAGCCACAGAGCAATAAAGTAGCACTTCTCCTGAAATGCTGAACTATCAATACCTTATTTTTTTTAGAAATCACTAAAGTAGGTTATAATTTGGCTAAAATGGAAGAGGGAATGGTTTGATTGGATTGTATTAAGGCATCTAAACCTTCCCTAACTCCGTTATTTGAACACTATTCTTGATATTTTGTAATTTTGAAAAAAAAACACCACAGTAAACTTATACACACACACACACACACACACACACACACACACACACAAAACCTACTAAATCAGGATTTGGGTGGGTACTGGACAACAACTTCCATAATCATGAATCATGCCCATATTGTCTTTGGTTTAGGAAAGCTGCAGTTCAAAGCCTATTGTGACAATCTGGTGGCTTTGCTTTGCCAATAGATTCTGATTGTGATGATTGTCATAAATGAATGTCCGCATTTCATAACTGTGCGAATGATAAATGAAGACCTTCATTATGAATCTGGCCACCAAGGAACTGAAGCGATAAACTTATTATTTTCACATTGCTGTGCAATATTTTTCATTTGAATCATCTTGCATAAGTAGCTTATAGTCCTTTAACCATCATATCTGTGCTCAAGATGGATGCAGCAAATGTGCCAGAAAAGTAACATTATTATTTGAATGGTTTTAAATACCGTATTTTCCGGCATATAAGACGACTGGGCGTATAAGACGACCCCCTACATTTCCTGTTAAATTATAGGGTTTGGGCTATACTCGCCGTATAAGACTACCCCTCTTCCAACGCACACCAAATAAAAATTAAAAAACATCAGATTTGATTTTAATATGGTAATTTTAATTCAAATGCTTATGACATGCAGGTGCTTAGTAGGAAAACTGTCACTTATAAACATAAGGCTGTTTGTCATCAAACATGTAAACATAAAACAGTGCAAGTGGATTAAACTATAATAATAATAATAATAATAACAATAATAACAATATAATAATAATAATAATAATAATAATAATAATAATAATAATAATAATAATAATAATAATAATAATAATAATAATAATAATAATAATAATAAGTAGTAGTAGTAGTAGTAGTTGGAGGGGACCTTGGAGGTCATCTAGTCCAACCCCCTGCTAAGGCAGGAAACCCTATACCATTTCAGACAAGTGGCTGTCCAGTCTCTTCTTAAACACTTCCAGTGTTGGAGCATTCACCACTTCTGGAGGCAGGTTGTTCCACTGGTTAATTGTTCTAACTGTCAGGAAGTTTCTCCTTAGTTCTAGGTTGCTTCTCTCCTTGACTAGTTTCCATCCATTGCTTCTTGTCCTGCTTTCAGGTGCTTTGGAGAATAGCTTGGCTCCCTCTGCTTTGTGGCAGCCCCTGAGATATTGGGTCACTGCTATCATGTCACCCCTCACCCTTCTCTTCGTTAAACTACACATACCCAATTTCAGCAACCGTTCACTATTTTCCTAATTCACTTTTTCACTTTTCCTAATTCACTCTAAAGCTTTCCCTGCGCAGAGCCTTACGTAAAACCAGCTGCCTGCAATTAGTGCAGGTTCGCATCCCACCAGGCTCAAGGTTGACTCAGCTTTCCATCCTTCCAAGGTAGGTAAAATGAGGACCCAGATTGTTGGGGGCAATAAGCTGACTTTGTAATAATGCTGCTTGGGGGGGGTGAAAGCCCTAATAAACAGGCATATACACAGAATGAAGGCTATTGCTAAGCACATTGATTTGTGCTTTAAATTGTAAGCCACCCTGAGTCTTCGGAGAAGGGCAGGATATAAATGGGATTTTTTTAAAAAAAGACCAAATGGGAGATCCGCTCCAGGTTTTCCAGCCAGCCCGCCCAGTTCCTGAGTCAAATGTGTCCTTAGAGCTAAGCCGCTGCTCTGGCTGCTGCCTTCCCCACCTGCCTTTCAATTTGGGATATACTACAGCTGCTCTTCAACTTTAGAAAGAAAGACGCCCAGACCCCAGCCTGTAAAAATCACAGACTGCAGCTTCTTCTCCAATTGGTCCAGCTTTCCCTGTGCAGACTAAATGGGAGATCCGCTCCAGGTTTGCCAGCCAGCCCTGTCCCTAAATTTTCAGCACCCGGTGTATAAGACCCCTGACTTTTGAGAAGATTTTCATGGGTTAAAAAGTAGTCTTGTACGCCGGAAACTACGGTAAATGGCATGTGGAAATGCATATATGTGAACAATCATCATATTGTTATCTGTGATTTTGTGTCTCTATTACATATTTTTGTTACTTTTCTTTTAGATTCAGGGATATCATATATACAGTATACTAAGAAAATAACACAGATACAGCATGTGAAAAAGTTCAACATTTATTTAATCATTAGCTTGCCCCTAGCAATTCCCTGATCGTAAAAATGGTCCTCCTTATCCACTGACTTTGTTGCTCATCTTACCTTCACGTCTGCTTCCATTTATGACTTTATGTTTCAGTGCCTGTACATTTCAGTTGTGGGCTGAAAACTGTACCAAGGTTACTTCATATTTCAGTTTGAAAGCCATTAGCTATTTGGAATCATATGAGAATTTTAAAAACTAAGTTCATGGAATGTTCTCTGAAGCAAACAAATGAAGCACAACCTGTACCCACAATCAGTTTCCTTCTCAGATTTGCAGAAAACAAAACCTTCATTGCTGTAGCATTTTCTTAGTTAATTATTTTGAGCCAAAATGGAGAGAATATCATCTTCTCCCCGTGACTGATCCTCTCTCTGTAAGTTTCAGCATTTCTCTTCTCCTTCAAAACAGCTCAATTTCTTCCTATCGGGAGGCTCTTCTATACACCATTAAGTGAGATTCCTTTTCCTGCTGACATGTTCTCATTCCTTTTCTTCTGGTAAGCCTTTTGCCTTCAATCTCCTGTAATACCTCCCATTGAACATATTTCATTATCTGCTTCCCCATATTTGCTGCTTTGCCGTCTGTATCATTAGCATGCCATGATAGAAATAGGATTGTGAGTAACTGTGGATTGCAATTTGAAATGTACATCTGGTGCATTTTCTTCCAGGGACCTTAGTTTCCACTTGTTGGGCCTGCAATGCATTCCCCTGGTGTTCTTGGCACAACACACACACACACACATATTTCCAAACACTTTAATGGGCCTGCCTGATATCTCACCAGTGGAAATGGAACTCAGCAGGAGTGGAATGTCGGCATCTGATGTTGTTTTATTTTTCACCTTCCCTTCCCACCGAGAAAGATGCCCCCATGCTGTTAAACCCAGTTGACTTTCTGGAACAAAAATATTGTTCAGATATGAGAGGCTCAGATCATATGAGCTTTGGATGCTCACAGCCTATGTTCCAGAAGGTACAGTGTCTAACGATTTGCCTCTTTCATTTGTCTTTTTGGTGATATGCTGTTGCTTCTCTTCAGATTGTCTATATAAGGGTGAGTAGCATCAAATATTTCATATGGTGACAGAATCCAATGTATGTACATTCTTGTTAAGATAGATATACTCCTTTCCATTCTGAATTGGGCTCTCATTTCAATAAGTAGAATAGAAAAACTCAGGAATTTTCTACCTGAGATGTCAAAGTAGGACCAGTGGAGATCAGTAATCTCTATATGGATGCATAACCTGTGGCCCTTCAGATATTACTGACTCCCAGTAAGTTCAACCAACATGACCAGTAGTTAGGGATGCTGGGAATTTTAGTACAGCACCACCTGTTGGGTCTCACATCCATCCATCTCAATTTAAAATGACCAACAACATATTTGGCAACACATTCCACTCTTATTTCTCAATCTGGTGTTCTCAAGACATGGTGCAAGAGTTAAGTGTAAAGGAATTAGATTAAATAGGAATATTTTAATAAATGAAACAGTGTTATAAACCTTGAAATGAGGGGGGGGGTGTTACCTGCATCTAGTTCTCTACATAATCATCCTTTTTCTTCAATCAGACCCTAACAACTAGGGTTATCAGATATGTGAACACGCAAAGAGCACTGTAACTATTTCACTTTCTTGACATCTGCAACAAAAATTAAAATGAAAAACTACAAAAAACCCCCCAAAAAACATATACTTTCATATATATAGAATTACTGTTTCCATCATCAGAAAGACTGGTTTTTCAGTCTGAGGAATATGCTAGAGCTGCTTAAGAGGCAAAAGCCTTTAGCATGTAACTGATTAAGGTCTTGTCAATTTCATGCGGCAGCACAACACAGCTGGAAGGTACTACAATAATGAAGTAAATAAAGTCACACAGAGGAGCTTGTTAACTTGCAGTTAGCACTTATTAGGAAAGCACTGTGCTGAAGGAAAAAGTTGCTCAGAAGAGATATCTTTTTAGATACAGTACTCAAGATACTGGTCATGCTGGACAATATTTGATTTGAAGGCTAGCTCTGCCAATGTTTTACCTGTGAAGGACATGTCCTCCTTTCACTGAAAATCTCATAGCCCCACTAACAGTCTGTCTCTTCATTTGCATTAGATCCCTTCAATTTGGAAAAAAGTGTGAAAATGGATGGTATGACAGAAGAGTTAATGGTAAGAGGAAACCAGGTCACCAAGGAATATAATGGCTAGACACCATCAAAGCTGACACCAGCCAGAGCATAGGAAAACTCAAAAGGAGTAGTGCAAGATAGGAAGGTCTTGGCCAATAGAATCACCAAATGTCAAACACGACTGAATGGATAACATCATCATCATCAACATCATGGCAGCTGAGTAAGGGAGTTTCTTGGTTGGCTTGAGAGGTTTGAGACTAATGATGTCTGTCAAGTTTCTGACGTGTGGGCTTTTCAAGTGACTCTGAAGCATTGTTTACCTTAAAAGTCCTTTATTAGTCTAATACACCGGCAAATGCTTGCTCAAAGGAAGCTGGAATCTGAAATCTCTGCCCCTTGCACAATATATTAAAACACAATTCTCCACCTTTCTAATTTTGTCATTAATCATATTCTCCAATTAATTTAAATAATCAGTTTCCCTTCTGTTAGAAAACCCACCAGGGTCTTATCTTCTCTAGTTAGAGATGGCCTCGAAAGGTGCAATCCTACTCATCCCCCCTCCCAACCTTAAACTAAATCTCTTAAAGCAATACACAAGTTTAACATATGAAATGGCTACTTCTTCATCTCTTGTCAAGCAATAACATTTGATGTTAGCACTGTTGACATCTAGCCCCCCTTACAAAATGGACAGATCCTGTAATGTAAACAAAACACAAGTTAGGAACTGGCTTTTGGTTTGTTGGGGTGTTTCTCATAAAACCTTTTGATAAGTCTGTCAGCTTTCACATCAGTAGATTTCACCCAAATGGCTTCAGACAATGGGTATCCCTTCGATTGTACTAGGTATTGCAATTTTCCCTTAAAGATTCTACATTTCACTTCATAATGGGTCTGACCTGCTACCATGAGGGGTCCAGGTGCTTTCTTAGGGGGAGGTCTTAAAGTGGAGGTTCAAAAAGGTTTCAGCAAGCTACAATGGAACACCGGGTGAATTTTCCCCAAAAGTCTGGGTAGTTTCAATTTTACTGTGACTGGGTTGATGATTTTCACAATAGGGAAAGGCCCCAAGAATTTTGGTCCCAATTTCTTATTGGGTAGTTTAAGGCATAAGTATTTGGTCAACAAATAGACCTTTTCCCCAACTTGGAATGTTCTTTGGGGAGCTCTCTTTTTGTCAGCTTGCTTTTTGTAAGTCTCAAAGGTCTTTTTTAAGGCCACCTTTGTATTTTTCAAAACTTCTTCCCAACCCCTCACCCAATGATCAAGAGTCCAGGAAGCGGAGGGTAACTGAGGGTATTCTGGTATGGGGTTGAATTTTTTCCCTGTGGCTACACAGAAAGGAGTGTAGCCAGTGCTGCTATGTACTGAATTATTGTAAGCCACCTCTGCAAAAGGGAGGAGGTCGGTCCAGTTTGTTTGTTGGTAAGAGACATAGCATCTAAGGTATTGTTCCACCATTTTGTTGGTGGATTCTGAGGCTCCGTTAGTAGCCGGGTGAAAAGCAGTTGATAGGCCTTGAGATGATCCAATTAATTTAAGAAAATTTCTCCAAAATTTCACTGTGAACTGCACCCCTCTGTCCAAAATTATTCACTTAGGGGTGCCATGTAGTTGATAGATATGTTTTAGGAACAACTTAGTCAGGCATTGAGCTGATGGAAGTTCTTTGAAGGCAATAAAGTGAGCCTGTTTTGAAAATAGGTCTATCACAGTCCAAATAACAGTATTTCCTCTACTGTCAGGTAGGTCTACTATAAAGTCCATAGCTATTTCTTCTCATGGTTGAGAAGGTTCGGCCACCGGTTGCAGTAACCCAGGGGTCTTTCCTGGGATTCTTTTCATGGTGGCACATACAGTACAGCTCTTGACATAGTTTTCTACATCTCGTTTTAGTCCCGGCCACCAAAATTGCCAGCAAGTGAGATGTAGAGTTTTTAGATATCCGAAATGTCCAGCCTGTTTGACATCATGGCTGTGTTTGAGGACATTAAGACGAAGAGCTTCAGGCAAGTACAGTTTTCCCCCCTTGTAAGCCAGACCATCCCTGCATGTTAGGGATGTCTGATTGTCTTTAAACCATTGATCAGTGAGGAGTTCTCGCTTTATTTTCTTTACCCCGGGGTCATCAGGATTAGGGGTCCTGCGAGGTGTGAGTTGGGCCACAGTTTGTGGACCAGGGATAATTGCCTCATGAACTTCTTCGCATTCGCTTTTGTACTGTGGCAATCAGGAGAGCACATCAGCTAGAAAGTTTTTTCTTCCTGGTATATACTTCAGAGTAAAGTTAAAACGGTTGAAGTACTGTGCCCATGGTACTTGTTTTGGGGACAATTTGCAGGGGGGTTTTAATGCCTCTAAATTTTTGTGATCTGTCCATACTTCAAAAGGCACCTTGCTCCCTTATAAGTAGTGCCACCAGTTTAATAGCTCCCACCTAATAGTTAAGGCCTCCTTCTCCCAGACTGTCCATCTCCTCTTGCATTCAGTAAATTTCTTAGAGATGTAAGCACAAGGTTGCAGGACCCCACTTTTATTCTTTTGCAATAACACTGCTCCGACTGCCACGTCGCTGGCGTCTGCCTGAATTATGAAGGGTTCCCCTGGGCAGGGGTGCTTTATGCCTGGTTCAGCCGCAAATAGTCTTTTTAAATTCTCAAAAGCTTTCTGAAAACTCATAGTCCATGCTAGCAGTTGGCCAGGTCACAGTTGTCCCCCTCCCTTGCCATTTTTGAGTAGTTCTGTAAGAGATAGAGCAATCTTGGCAAAAGAGGGAATAAATTGACAGTAGAGGTTGGCAAACCCTAGGAAGCTCTGGAGCTGTTTGCGGGTTTTGGGGGGCTGCCATTCAAATATGGTTTTTACTTTGGCTGGGTCCATTTCAATACCCTCATTGGAGATTCTATAGCCAAGATAATCTAATAGGGTTTGGTGAAATTCACATTTCAACAATTTGACATAAAGTTTGGCATTCAATAGTTTCTTTAACATTTGTCTGACCAGTTTTATGTGGTCAGTCATATTCGTGCTGTATATCAGGATGTTATCCAGGTATACTAGGACCCCTTTTTATAGGTGTTCATGTAGGACCTCATTAATAAACTGCATTAATATGGCTGGTGGCCCCTGCAGTCCAAATGGCATGACTTTGAATTGGTAGCTCCCCAAGGGGCAGTTGAAGGCTGTCTTCCACTCATCCCCCTCCTTTATTCTTACCCGGTAATATGCTTCTCTCATGTCTAACTTGGTGAAGATGCTCCCCTTCACCAGGTGGGTTAGCAAGTCTTTCAGGAGGGGGAGAGGGTATTTATTTTCCACACTCACAGCGTTTAGGCCTTTATAGTCCACACAGAGATGTAGAGACCCATCTTTCTTTCTCTTTGAACAACACAGGAGCTCCCACAGTAGACTTGGCCTGTTCGATAAATCCCTTCACTAGGTTTGTATCCACATATTGCTGCATCTCCTCCATTTCAAGGGGGGACATAGTGTACTGTCACTGCATGTTTTTTTAGTTTTGCCAGCTTCGCTCATTTCTATCTGTACATTTTCCCCTGCTCTCTGCACCTGTGTTACTATCTTATCATGTAACGATAGTGACTCTCATATGTCCAGCTATGTTATGGTTTTAAACTGTTTTGTGTGCATGCCTAGAAAATGTTTCTCACAGTTACTTCTTTACTTTTCTCTTCTGCCTGATGGGAGAATGTAGTCAGTTTAGGTCTTTTGTTTTCTCATTAAAGTTTTACAATAGAATATGCCTCGGATTTTCTTTCTTTGATATTCACCATGCAAATGAACCACGGTCCATCCTCCTCTGGTCAGAATGTTAATTATTCCACCACATTTGGTAGCAGAGGATGGTTTGTTTTGATATTCAAGATTCTTGGTCAGGGGAGTTTGCCTCCTGGTAACAGTTCAATGGAACAATCATTGGGACAGTGAGGAGGCAAGGTCCGGTTGGTGGGCCAGCGTCCTCCTGGGTGGGGGACATAACCTGGGTAATGGGCTCCTGGGTGGCCCAGTTGGAATTTTCTCTCAATGGCTGCTGTGAGGGTTTCTTCCTTTTTGTTGGATCTGGTCTACTCTGCTTTTGTGGGTAAGGAACTCGGCAGTTTGCTGCTCAATGTCCCTGCTGTCCACATCAAAAGCACTTGATTGGCGGACCTGTACGTGGTCTAGGTCTTTTGGCCGTAACAGTCATTGGGGGTTTTCAGGGGAGTGGTAGCCATCTGGATCCTGGTTTTGGCGCAGCTTCAGGTGGGGGAGGCTTTTTATGTGGCGAGCTGGACATCTACTTTCACTGCTGCCTGGTACCATTAATGCAGCTGGTCGGGTACAGCTCGGTAGATACATGCCTGAGAAAAGTGGTCGTCTAACCCTTCTCTAAAAAGATGAATTATTGATTGCTCAGGCCATCTCTCTATCTGACCTGCCATCTTTTGAAACTCCCGCATGTAGTCTAGGGCAGGCAGGCCAGCTTGCTTTATCTTATGGATTTGTTCTTCCACTTTGAGGGCAATGGATGGGTCCTCAAATCTTTCCCTCAGCCCCAGGAGGAAAAGGTGGGGTCCTCCAATTCAGGGGCCTGCTCATTATATAAATGGTTCAACTATTCAGATGCTTCTCCCTCTAGGTTGGATGCAATCACACTGACCAGCACACCTGGGTCCGGGTAAGAGTGACCCCAGCAATTCAAGTGAAAGCGTACTTGGTTGAGGGAAAAAAATCAGTTTCTCTGGGTCTCCATCGAAGGTTGTTCTGAAGGGTGGGCTCATCACTGCTTGCTGGGGCCCCAATTCCTGCTGGCCCCACCCTAGTTGTTGGTTCAATGGCTGCTGGGGCCCCCATTGCTGCTACCCCCCCTTGGTTGTTGGATCAATGGTTGCTGGGCCCCCCACTGCTGTTGTGCCCCCAGTTGCTGCTGGCCCCACTCTGGTTGTTGATTCAACAGCTCCAGGGCCCCCACTGCTGTTGTTGTGTCTCCAGTTGCTGCTGACCCCACTGTGGTTGCTGATTTAATGGATGCCAGGGCCCCCCACTGCTGCTGGCCCCACTGGTCCTGCTGTATGTTCAGGGGTTGCATGTTTGGGTCCTGCTGCTGCCACCCTTGCTGTTGTCCTCCCACCAGCTCCTGATCTCCAGGCCTCTGCACCACCCCCAGCTGTTGCAAGGCTTCTATTAGCTGGGGCAAGCTCAGAGGTTGTTGGCCTTTCACTTGTGGGGGCTTCCCAACCCCCCATTGCTGCAGAGGCCCCAGGCTGGGGTCCTCTGTCTCTATGGGTCTGGAGGGCATGGCAGGGGACTCCTGGGTCTGGCAGGCAGTCTGATCTGTCAACAGGATTTTCCACTCACCCGAGTATTCCATCTCAGCTGGCCTGGCTGCTCCGAGGCACCTGGAGTCTCCTCTGGGCTTAATCCACTCTGATGACCTGACCAATTCTCCTGGTTGTTTGGGTCTAGCTCCCAGCTGGGAAGATTGCTAAAACTCTTTCCCTGCCGGCTTCTTCACTGGCCCTTCCCCCACTGGGTTGGCTGCTGGTGCCGGGGAGCTGGCTTCACGCAATTTTTCTCCATTATGGGATCTTCCCCAACTCTTTGCCAGACTGCCTCCCAAACTTGGAGACAGTGTCGGGAGGTCAGGACTCCCTAATTAGTTTAAAAAGTAGTGTGGATTCCAGCTTGATGTCAAGTTTTCGACGTGTGGGCTTTTCAAGTGACTCTGAGGCATTGTTTACCTTAAAAGTCCTTTATTAGCCTAATACACCGGCAAATGCTTGTTCAAAGGAAGCTGGAATCTGAAATCTCCGCCCCTTGCACAATATATTAAAACACAATTCTCCACCTTTCTAATTTTGTCATTAATCATATTCTCCAATTAATTTAAATAATCAGTTTCCCTTCAGTTAGAAAACCCACCAAGGTCTTATCTTCTCTAGTTAGAGATGGCCTCGAAAGGTGCAATCCTACTCATCCCCCCTCCCAACCTTAAACTAAATCTCTTAAAGCAATACACAAGTTTAACATATGAAATGGCTACTTCTTCATCTCTTGTCAAGCAATAACATTCAATGTTAGCAGCGTTGACAATGTCATGCTGTGGTAAAGTTTACTTCTTGGGTTTCTGAGCATCACTCAATCATTACTCAATCATTACTTAACCATGAGTTTTTCCGCACAGCCTGGTTTCTTCCCTCTCATCCCTTGCTTCCATCCACAGGTGAAGCTTTGTAGACTGCTATGTTTTGTTGGTTCCTTCATTCTTTTAAGCATGTTAACTGCTGCCAAAATTCAATTTTTGAACTTTTCGTCTCTGCCATCAACATGTGATGAGGTGTTCTAAGTACTGAAGAACGTGAATGTGAAATGCCATGCCTGACTGCAATTTCTCTTTGAATGATTCTCTGTTTATACTTAATAAGTCCATCATTTTACGTATGTGAAACTCAGTTGCTGTTACAGAGTGTCCACTTAATTACTGATCACACAAATTAGCTGTCCTTTTTTACATTTTTTTGACCCATGCACAATCCTTATATCTATGCAATCATCATTAACAAATTGTACTTGACAGTTAATATCAATTGAAGGGACTCCAGCATAAAAAAGTACAGTAAATGCATTGCTTAAAGCATACAAGTAGTCATTGCAGACATCTATTTCATGAACAATAGCAACACAATATTTTTCACAGCAGCTTCCTATCAACTTAAAAGAAAGAACAGATGCTACAGAACACATCAGAGCTTGTAGCACATCAGCACTGCCATCTGTGAACAATTTACAATATAAGAGCATTATGTTTCATTGAACCTTTGTAGGTTACAATTGTCATTTCCCACCAGCAAGATCATTGTTTGTGATAATGGTAGATGATGAGAGTTAGAGTCAAATGAATTTGTGGCACACCAGCTTCAGAAAGTCAACATTGGATGAAGGAACTGTTACAATATCTGATCTATATAGAATAAATCAGAACAATGTAGCCTATTAATTGTTTATAGACTTGTGATATCTCTAAGTAAGACTGTTGGAAGCTTTATAAGGCTGGTTCATTACAATCATACAATAGTCTCTAACTTATGACCACAGTTAGGAACAGAAATCCCATTACCAAGTGATGTGGTCATAAAGCACAATGGTGCATGAACACTTTACTTAATGATAGCAATCCTGACATCCCAGTTGCCTTCAAAACTCCAGACATCCAGGTTACAAGGTAGAAAGCAAAATGACTCCTGGATAAAAAAGCATGGGGGATGCTGCAGGGTGGAGAAGGAGACCCCAGGTGCATTGCTCAAGGAGGCCAGGGGAAAAGAGTGAGGTATGTGTGTTTGTGCACATGGCACAAATCTTGGGAAGTACAAAGAGTCTTCTTCCTGCACTGCAGCTCTGGGGTTGCAAGAAGCCCCTGAGCTTGCAGCAGAAAGTCCAGGTTCAGCCCAGCCCAGCCCAGCAGTGTGGTACAAAGGGGCTTTTTGGTGTGCCATAATAGGTCCCTGAGCTGCATTGTAGGATGAAGGTGAGCTCCAGCCAAGACTAGCAACAGGGCACAAATGGGCTTCTTGCCAGCCCAGGAAGCTAAAGCTTCTCAACCATAGTCACCCATGTTGCATTGTACTCTGAGACCCCTGAACTTGCCGAGGTGGCTGAATTGACCTCTTTTATCAGAGAAAATACAATGTGTTTACTGTGGACTGGAAAACCCTTATGGACTTTTGCATAAAGAAAACCATGAAGTTTGGGAGCTAATACTTTATATCTCTTTCTTTCTTTCTTTCTTTCTTTCTTTCTTTCTTTCTTTCTTTCTTTCTTTCTTTCTTTCTTTTTCTTTTCTTTTCTACCTTTTATCTACTTTTTCCCTTTCTTCCACTTCTAGGTTTCTATTTGATTTCTTTCTTTTTCTTTTGCTTACATTTTCTTAATTTGTATTAGTTTTATCATCCTTTTTTAAAAATAAATTACATATAAAAATAGGCTTAGTGCATGTATAGTAGAATTAATATTCTGTAAAGTGCAGGGACGTGGTGGCTCAGTGGGTTAGGACGCTGAGCTTGTCGATCAGAAGGTCGGCAGTTTGGCGGGTCAAATCCCGAGTGCCGCGTAACAGAGTGAGCGCCTGTTACTCGTCCCAGCTTCTGCCAACCTAACAGTTCGAAAGCACGTAAAAATGCAAGTAGAAAAATAGGGACCACTATGGTGGGAAGGTAACAGCGTTCCGTGCGCCTTTGGCGTCTAGTCATGCCGGCCACATGACCACGGAGACATCCTCGGACAAGCGCTGGCTCTTCGGCTTTGAAACGGAGATGAGCACCGGCCCCTAGAGTCGGAAACGACTAGCACGCATG
This sequence comes from Vipera berus, assembly GCF_964194415.1. Taxonomy (NCBI): domain Eukaryota; kingdom Metazoa; phylum Chordata; class Lepidosauria; order Squamata; family Viperidae; genus Vipera; species Vipera berus. Next base: position 162,408,493 of record NC_138204.1, read on the forward strand.
TGCGGGGGAACCTTTACCTTTACCTTTAAAGTGCAGTTGTTGTTATTAAATTTGCAAGAGTACAATTTGGGACTTGATTCTTTGAAAAGTGGGAGAGATCTCCATTGTAAAATTTAGGAAACATAGCCATTAAATTTTTTATGCATATCAACTTCTTTAGTTTCTTTAAAAAAACATTTTGATCTACCATATATTTTGGCTAAATGGAAATTTTTCCTTCCATTGTTTGGAGGTGGGGTGTTGGCTTTGGAAATTCTTGCTACACTTTTTAAATTGGTGGCTTAATATTTTCTTTGGACACTTTTTTCTCTTTAATATGCTTTATTTCAGCTCTCATTGATCTATTGATTTAATAAATTTATAGGGGTGCTTAGTTCATATACATGACTCTGGGCAACTAAGAAAATGAAATAGCATGAAATATCATAAACAGCAACCAGGAACAACTGCAAGATCTCACAATTAATGTAACCAAGAAAACATCTTTGAAATTATTTTCTAATCCTGATAAAATGGAGTTCTTCTAGAATTATTTTTGTTTTTATTGTTATTCTTTCCTTTGCTGCAGAAACAAAAATAATTGCAGCAATTTTCTTTGAAAACATTTCTGCTCCTGCAAACACATTATCTTAGCCCCACTCCACATTTATCTAATAATGTTCTATCTGTTTATGAAAATGAAAGAAAAAGCCCAATGGGAAAAATGAAAATAATGAAGAATTCTAAAACTAAACTGCTGATTTTTCAGTAAAAAAATAATTTGATTCTGGCCTATTTCTGACTAATTCCTATTACTTTCTCCCAGCCTTTCATGATAGGGTTAATTTAAAATCAAATTGTTATTGATATAATTACAAGAATTTCACTGCTGTAATATTATCTATTCGATATGGGACTGCTGCTAAGACATAATTATATCTAAAAACAGTTTTTCAATCAGAATAGAGCTGAAACGGACTTTGGAGGCCTTCTCATCCAACCCCCTGTTCAAGCAGGAGACTCTATACCATTTCAGGCAAGTGGCTGTCCAGTCTCTTCTTAAAAACCTCCAGGGATGAAGCACCTACAACTTCTGAAAGCAAGCTGTTCCAGTGGTTAATTGTCCTCACTGTTAGGAAGTTTCTCCTTAATTCCAGGTTGCTTCTCTCCTTGATTAGTTTCCATTCATTGTTTCCTGTCTTGCCTTCTGGTGCTTTGGAAAATAAGTTGACCCCCTCTTCTTTGTGGCAGCCACTCAAATACTGGAATACTGCTATCATGTCACCCTTAGGCCATACCCAACTCTTGCAACCGTTCTTCATATGTTTTTGTCTCCAGGCTCTTAATCATCTAAGTTGCTCTTTGCACTTTTTTCAAAGTCTCAACATCCTTTTGTATTGTGGTGACCAAAACTGGATGCAGTATTCCAGGTGTAGCCTTACTAAGGCTTTGTAAAGTGGTACTAATACTTCATGTGATTTTGGTTCTCTGTTTATACAACCAAGGATTGTATTATCTTTTTTGGCTGCTGCCGCACACTGCTGCCTCATGTTTAAGTAATCATCCACTAGGACTCCAAGATCCCTCTCACAGTTACTGTTTTGAGCCAGGGTTTGCCTAATCCACAGGTCTGCAACCCGCAGCTCCGGAGCCGCATGTGGCTCTGCCATGTGCAGTCCCGGGAAAAAAAGTGGGACTAAAAAGGTTCAACCAATCAATTCAAATATGCAGGGTAGGTGCATGTCTCGCCTTGGCTCCACTCTTCAGTCAAACCCTGTTCTGCACATGCGCACATCTACGCACATGCGCACACATTTTTTGCGGCTCCCAGTTTTTCCTTTTGTGAGGGAACCGGTTCTGAGTGGCTCTTTCACTGTTTCAGGTTGCTGACCCCTGGCCTAATCTATACTGGTACCTTTGGTTTTTCCTGCCTAGTTGTAAAACCTTGCTTTTCTCCACATTAAATTTCATGTTTTTGGTTAGGCCAATTGTTTAAGTCTGTTAAGATCTTTTTGGAAACTGAGTTGTCTTCTGAGGTGTTGGCTATTCCTGCCAGTTTAATGTCATCTATTCCCTCCTCTAAGTCATTTAGGAAGATATTGAAGAGTACTGGGGCCAAGACAGAACCTTGTGGTACCCCACTGCTTCCTTTCTTCCATGTAAATGTAGTACCATTGAGGACTATTCATTGAGTATGGTTTGTCAGCCAGTTATACATCCATCTGGTGGTGATGCTGTCTAACCCACATTTGTGGTGAATTTTGTCAAATGTGTTGCTGAAGTCGAAGTATACTATGTCCACAACATTTTGCTGGTCTACTAATTTAATCACTCTGTCAAAGTTTGGCATGATCTGTTTTTAATAAACCCATACTGGCTACTAGTTATAACTATTTATTTCTAGATCTGCAGATCTGTTTTTGATTACTTTTTCTAGTATCTTCATTTTAAAAGTTATAATGCAGATTATGGACATTGAATGGTTATCAAAGTCTGTCACAATGACTGAATACTTTCACACCTTCAGAGGATGTTTTGTCTGCTCAGCTGTATCTTACCAAATTTCATCTTAGGAAAAGGAGACCTTGCCAAATATTTCCTTGTTAAATTCAGAAGAAAGGAACTTGCGAACTGCACCTTTAGCAGGTCCAATGATCAGTTTTGATGCATTCTTATTTACATTTTTTTCATTATAATTTTATGTAGCTGAGCCATAAGTTATCTATCTTGCCTCTTTTTTGTTGTTAGATGCAAGCACAGTCAATGAAAAATATTTGAATTCCTGAAGTGGTCTTTTGAAGTGTAGAAAATGCCCATTCCTATTGAGATAAGCAATAAAAAAATCAAAGAATTCATCGTACTTTGTGCTCAGTAAAAATAGAGTATTTAGTTCTTGAATCAGAAAAAAAGCCTGGACAACATGTTTTTATATTGGAGTTTAGTAATAATATCTGAATAACTCTGACCTTAAAAGATAATCAACTTTAAGATCTGATATCAGTCTGAGATCAATGTGTATTGTTATGCAAATGAGTAGGCTAGACTAGGCTGGGCTAGGCTAGGCTAGGCTAGATTAGACTAGACTAGACTAGACTAGACTATTTATTTATTTTATTTATTTTATTTTATTATATTTATATTATGCCCTTTCCCGAAGGACTCAGGGCGGTTTACAGGGTGGTTAAAACAAAAAATACAAAAGTTAAAAACAGATTTTTAAAAAATATATCCGTCCCTGAACAAATAAAACCCCAGTTAAAATTAAAATTAAAATTAAAATTCTCAGCCTGGGCCAGAGAGCTCGAAGAGCCAGGTCTTCAGGTCCCGGCGGAACGAACGGAGGTCAGGGGCGGTCCTAAGCTCCACTGGCAGCTGGTTCCAAAGGGCAGGCGCACCCACTGAGAAGGCCCTATCCCTGGGTGTTACCCGCCAGCAATCTCTTACCGGTGGCACCCTGAGAAGACCCTCCCTGTGGGAGCGCACTGGACAAAGGGAGCTTGATGCCGGCAGCAGGTGTTCCCTCAGATAACCCGGACCCAAGACATTTAGGGCTTTATAGGTCATCACCAGCACCTTGAATCTCACCTGGAGGGCAACCGGGAGCCAATGCAGCTCACGGAGTAGAGGTGTTACATGGGAGTATCGGGAAACCCCCATCACAACTCGCGCGGCCGCATTCTGCACCAGCTGAAGCCTCCGAGTGGTCCTCAAGGGCAGCCCCATGTAGAGAGCGTTGCAGTAGTCTAAACGGGAGGTCACGAGCGCATGAGTGACTGTGCGTAGGGCATCTCGGTCCAGATAGGGTCGCAACTGGCGCACCAGGCGAACCTGGGCAAAAGCCCCCCTGGTCACGGCTCCTATATGGTCTTCAAAATTGAGTCGTGAATCCATGAGGATGCCCAAGTTTCGAGCCCTATAAACGGGGGGTAACACCTCACCCCCCCATCGTTAGAGGTGGAATAATCTGGTTAGCCCGAGATGCCGATATGCACAGCCACACAGTCTTGGCAGGATTGAGATGAAGCCTGTTTCTCCCCATCCAGACCTGAACCGCCTCCAGGCAACGGGACATCACGGCGAGAGCATCGCTGGGTTGGTTCAGGGTAGAAAGAAAAAGTACTGATGATACCCCACCCCAAAACCACAAATGATCTCACCCAGCGGCTTCCACACTCTCAACAACCTTCGCCAAAAAGCGAAGGTTGGAGACTGGACGATATTTATTTAAAACAGCTGGGTCCAGGGCAGGCTTTTTGAGGAGAGGTCTCAGCACCGCCTCCCTCAAGGCGGCAGGAAAGACACCCTCCTTTAAAGAAGCAGTTATTACTGCCTGGAACCAGCCTCGTGTCTCCTCCCGGGCCACATAAACCAGCCAGGAGGGACACGGATCCAACATACAGGTGGTGGTGCTCAGCCTCCCCATGATCCTGTCCACATCATCAGGGGAAACAGGATCGAACTCAGTCCAGTTAACATGCTCAAGACCGTCCGATTCCTCCACGTCAGACTCTGCCCAGTCAGAGTCCAGACCGGCCCAGATCTGAGCGATTTTGTCCACCAGATGATGACTAAACTTTTCGGCTCGTCCCTGCAAGGGATCCTCCCTCACCTCCTGGTTAAGGAGGGAGCGAGTCACCCTAAACAGGGCAGCCGGGCGATTATCTGTGGACGCGATGAGGGCAGCGAAGTAATTAGACTTCGCCGTCCTCATCGCCGCAAGATAAGACCTTATAAAGGTTCTTAACTGCAATCGGTCAGATTCAGATCGGCTGGACCTCCAACCGCTCTCTAGACCTCGTCTCCGACACTTCATCTCCCGGAGCTCCACAGAGAACCATGGAGCCCAATGGGATCTGCGCCGGGTAAGAGGTTGCAAGGGTACAACACAGTCAAGTGCCCCGGCAGCCGCCCTTTCCCAGGCATCCACCAAGGCATCGACTGGGCTGTGGGTGAGGGCAATGGGTATAGACCCAAGCGCCATCTGGAACCGTTCAGGGTCCATTAGGCGCCTGGGGCAGAACCACCTGGTCGGTTCCGCAGCCCAGCGGTGGGGGGTGGCATAACGGAAGACCAGCCGCAGGAGATAGTGATCGGACCATGACAGGGGAACAATGGTTGGTGAACCCCCTCCCAGATCATCCAACCACTGTCCAGACAGGAACACCAGGTCGAGAGTGTGACCCCCCACATGAGTCGGGCCCTGAATCACTTGGATTAGGCCCATGGCCATCATGGAAGCCATGAACTCCTGAGCTAACTCAGACGACCCTCCCAGTGAAGGCAAATTGAAGTCCCCCAGAACTATAAGCCTGGGGAACTCCACCGCCAACCCTGAGAGGGTGTCAAGCAGTTCGGGCAGGGCTGTTGCCACACAGATGGGCACCATGTATGTGAGCAACAAGCCCAACTGAGCCTGAGGGCCACATCTCAGGAGGAGGGACTCACTCCCAGCCATCTAGACAATGGTGGTCTCCCGCGGGCATAAAGTCTCCCGAACAACCACCGCCACCCCTCCACCCCTACCCTGAGCCTGTGGCTGGTGTAGCACACGGAAACCTGGAGGGCATAACTCGGTCAGAGGAGCCCCTCCCTCCAAGCCCAACCAAGTCTCTGTGATGCACGCCAGATCCGCACATTCCTCTAGACGAGACGAGATGAGACGAGACAAAACGAGACGAGACGAGATGAGACGAGACGAGACGAGACTAGAACAGAACAGAACAGAACAGAACAGAACAGAACAGAACAGAACAGAACAGAACAGAATAGAATAGAATAGAATCAATAAAGGAGAATATTTGCAGCTCAGGGGTGAAATGAGAGGTCCTTTGTCTCTTTGAGTTTGTTTACTTTCTTTTAGACATTTCATTACTCACATTAGGTAACATCATAAGTGCTAGATGTCACTGAAGATATTATCTAATTTGAGTAATGAAGGGTCTGCAAGAAAACAAACAAGTTCAGAGACCAAGGACCCCTAATGGAATGGAATGGAATGGAACAGAACGGAAAGGAACGGAACAGAACAGAACAGAATAGAAAAGCTTTTCTTCCTTTAATAATCCAGCCAAAGACTTATTTCTTCCATTAAGCTCAACATAGTAAGAATTCTTTGTTTTTTCTTTAAAGCAAAAAAAAAACAACACTGGGATGCAGTAAAGAAATGTTATCGGCAGGCATGGTCCTTCACTGCCAACTGTTAGAAACAGTGGAGGGTTCCAGGTTTATTACCTATACCTCCACTTGCTATAGTGATGCCTCAGCATGGCATGCTTTGCATTTTCTAGTGCAGCAAAGCTGCCACAAAAGGCACCATGTTGTGAAGATATACAATGAAATGCTCACAATTTCTTGGGGTTTGAATAAACAGCCTTTCTCGTCTACTTTCAGTCTTCTTACTACAATGACTACCAATGTTTTCCTGAATATAAAATTAGAAGTTGTTTGAGAAATTTTCCCAGAAATTATTAACTGACAATTTTCTTTAAATATATAGTTTTAGGACAAATATTTTATCCACTTTGATTAAGATACTAAATTTAAGACAATTATAAATTCATCTGACACACAGTCACTGTTGCAGTTTTTTAACTGTTCCATAACCTTTTCATTAAAAATAGTTAAAATATGTTTGCTAACATTTTGTAAAAATTCTTGCTAATGAACACAGCTAATGACACCATCATCTGAATCTCAGTTTCTTCAATCTCTTCCTGTTAAATTTTAAAGACTTGGGGGGGGGCACCTACAACAGGACCAAACTAATTACACAGAGCCTTTCTCTATCAGGAACTATTTATTAAATGCTCATTTACAGTAGGTGATTCTTATAGTTGAATCCAGCCCTGTTTTACATAATTGTGTGTGGGGGGATTTTTTTTGTTACCACTTTGACTACCACTTAAAGAAGAGGCATCAAATAAAGTTGAGTTTGGCATCATTTTAGTGCTACCAGGTATATTCTCCCTAGATGTAAACTATTTTTTAAAAAAATACAGAAGAATTTATATCATAATGACAGCAACTAGAAAAAAATATGACATTAGAAAAAAAGGATGAAAACTGAATAAATCTTAGAACAGGACTGAGAATTGTAGCATTATCACAAAGACATCAACCCAACAGCATTCAAATTGGTCAGTAGTGTTGACACTGTGCTTTTTTTAAAAAAAAAGAAAGAAAGAAAGAGAAAAAGAAAGAAAGAAAAAGTTTCTGAAGGCTGCCAAAAATCCTTACTATCATTGCCAATGTTAAATTATTCCTGCCATTTTTCTTTTGCCTTCATGAGAAGAGATAAGGAATGAAATAATGAATAGGAAAGAAGGTTAGGGATATAGAAAATTAACAAAACAGAGGAATAGCTAAAGGGATATATGCATCAGGCGCAAAAGTCAGACTGACTTGTGTGCATGCCCAGAATAACGGCCTTGACTTGTCTAAATTTTGTAATAATGCCGCTTAGGGGGGTGGTGAAAGCCCTAATAAGCAGGCATATACATAGAATGAAGGCTACTGCTAAGCTTGTAAGCCGCCCTGAGTCTTCGGAGAAGGGCGGGATATAAATGGAATTAAAATTAAAAAATTTTTTTAAAAAAATATGCTGATATTTTGGTCTGGATTTTGTGGTATCCAACTTGATACATTACCTCAATAATTACAGTATTCAATGACAAATACTCATTCAGTATCATATTGAAATCAGTTAGAGTATGCATCCTTCACTAGCTTCAGTTCATTCCAAAGAATAGAACTTTATCTACTCTTCTGTACTATCTATCTGTACTGTTTTCGGAATCTGTTCCTCTGTCTATCTCCTATGTCTTCTTGTTTAGTTTTGTTTTCCAAATGTTCATTTGGGTGAAGGTGTGTGGTGTGCGTGTGATGTGTGTGTGTTTAATATATCTTGCAAATATGCCAGGTAACTTGTTTCCCTATCAGGCTATGCTTTTTGTTAAGATGTTTTCCCAATATCAATTTGTTACAGCAACCTATCACCATATAACTTCCATGTATTCTGGGATAACACAGAAAAGTGTTGGGCTTTTTTTTCTGCGTCATAAGTTTTTAGTTCTTTAGAAGGCTAAATTATCAAGACTAGGACTATTATTTCCCATGATCTGGTAATTATCCATTTTACACTTTTATTAATACAACCTAACATTACTTTTCCTTTTCTGCAACAAAGAACTTCAGATAATAGGCTCTTATTTAGTTTATAGAGCTTACAGTTCCAAGATCCCTTTTACATTGAGCAAGTAACTGACTCTTGGTTACCCAATAATTCATGTTTCTTTTGAATGGAGATACTATTTAAACTTTCATATTTTCTATGTACATGGTTGCTATTGATATAGTTGCTTGGTAAAAAGGGGCTCCCATTTACAAAAGGAATGTTCCTTCATAAACAAGTATAATATTACTCTTTCAAGTCCTTTTTCAATAAGCAACAACTGAACAAAGCACAATACTGTACTTCTCAACAATTCTGTTGAGAAGTATTTCACTGAACTGTTCATTTCAATGGGTATACACATATCTACAAGTACAAGTAGATATGTGTATGTACATCTACTTAGAAAAAAAAACCTCATAGAGCTCAGTCAGAAATTGATGTGTAAAAACAAAGGCTGGGTGTGGGGCCAGGACAAATAAAACATAGATTTCTATAAAGGGACATTGGCATTTACTTGAAGCTGTTCATTCATATGATGCAATCTTATCTTAAAAGCTATAATTAAATATTAGTTTATAATGATCCTGATTTCCTTAGAACAGGGGTCAGCAACCCGAAACAGCAAAAGAGCCACTCAGAACCAGTTCCGTCATACAGACAAAAAAGTGGGAGCCGCAAAATGTGCGCGCGCCTATGGGCACGCACGTGCATGCGCAGAACAAACAAAAACAATAGCATCAGTGTTGCCAAGGAGAAACAAATCTATATTATTTACCTGAAAGAAATACTACTTCTGTTCTCCCAAATAATTTACATAGCAAAGACAAAGGAGTTTTTCTTTTCAAACTTCCATTTTCATAAAGGGAACATCCTAAATTTAGGAACCTGTTCCTTTTGGGTAAATATTAATTTTCGATGTGGCCCCCAAATCAGTCATGGTTCTTCCTCCCATTCTAAGCAATTTCCTTTATGAACAGTTCTCAAAATTCACAAGCTTGTTGCAGTTTTGTAAAATTTTAATTGCTCTGTTCCTTCCAAGAAACAACTAAGTTTTCAGATAGTAAACTGAGAAAGTAATTCAGCCAAAGTTCCAGAAAGTGGCACACATTTCATGGAATACTACTAACCTCAGTGGACTTTCCTTCTGTGTAAGCATACATGTACCCAGGCTACATGTCGCCAAAACTTTGAGAAAATGCAGTGTAGTTAATTTAAGTTCTTAATTGTCAGGCATTGAAAACATTTTACCCATTCCATACTCACAACTATTTAGATAGCAAGAATATAGAGTTCATTGGAAAAGTGAGACAACAAACATGGACGAACGCAGCACACCTCCGAACGGGACGGCGGCAGTTTGGAGAGGTGCGCGTGCACCTCTCCAAACCGCTGCTGTCCCGTTCGGAGGTCTGCCGCGCTCATCAAACATGAACAAATGCGGCAGGTCTCCAAACGGGCGGTGGCGGTTTGGAGAGGTGCGCGCACACCTCTCCAAACTGTCGCCGTCCCATTTGCACAGCTGCCGCGTTTGTGCATGAACGAACGTGGCAGACCTCCAAACGGGACGGCGGCGGTTTGGAGAGGTGTGCGCGCACCTCTCCAAACCGCTGCCGTCCCGTTCAGACGTCTGCTGTGCTCGTCAAACATGAACGAATGCGGCAGGTGTCCAAATGGGCGGCGGTTTGGAGAGGTGCGCGCACACCTCTCCAAACCACTGCTGTCCCGTTTGCACAGCTGCCGTGTTCGTCCATGAACAAATGCGGCAGACCTCCGAACGGGACGGCAGTTTGGAGAGGTGCGTGCGTACTCTCCAAACTGCCGCCGCCCGTTTGGAGACCTGCCGCGCTCGTCAAACATGGACGAATGTGGCAGCTGTGCATACGGGACTGCGGCAGTTTGGAGAGTGCGCGCGCACCTCTCCAAACCTCTGCCGCAGGCAGCAGTTCTGCAAACTGTTTGGAGAGCTGTTTAGAGAGCTGCTGCCTTCGTCAAACATGGACGAAGGCAGCATCTCTGCAAATGGGGCAGTGGAGGTTTGGAGAGCTGCGTGCGCAGCTCCCCAAACCTCCGCTGGCGGAGGAGGACTGGGAGCCGCAGGAGACGGCTCAAAGAGCCGCATGCGGCTCCGGAGCCGCGGGTTGCCAACCCGTGCCTTAGAATATTACACAGTTCAGAAATAATGTAAGTTGTATGCTAAGTTTGGAAATAACCAAGTGCTTGTGACACTAAGACTAACAAATATCTAACTGAATAGGCTTTTGCTATTATGTTTAATTTCTTTAAATTTCTTGTGCCCCTCTGAGATTTATATATTGTGTCCAACAGGATTTATCTGAAACTCAACTTGTATCACACAATCTGCAAATATACACTCTTCATATTTTGGTCAGTTTCTCACTGAAATTCAAACAGTACAGTACACAATTTAAAATAATAGGAGAAAAACTCCCTGTGCAGGTGGTTTATCTGCTATCTGTTATCCAAACAATTTAAATATATCCATTCAACTTGCTGACCCTGAATGCCCACTGATATTCCTACAAATCCTGCTGGGGTGGGCTAGAAAGTTGGCACATTATGCTCATTTGAAACAACAGGTAGGTGAAGCTTTCTCCAGAACATAGGCCTCCTTCCTCATCTATACTGTTCACAATGTCCTCCTCAAGGGATTCTCCACAGTGATCCTCAATGATTTTTCCTGTACACATGTAGGTGTCTCCTCCCCTTAGTTTCCCGTTTCTAAAGTTTAGCACCTGATCTGCTGCTAGGCATCTTCAACAGTCTCCCTCTATATAGCTCTTATTTCCAAACTATTTACTATTTTTACCTGTTCAGAAAAAGAAATTAAATTCTTCTGGAACTTGTCTTCTATTGCCTTACCCCCAATTTTCTATCTGTTATCAGCTTCTTTATTCTGTACAGTGTATATATTTGGGCAGTTTATTAGGATCTTGGTCTCTCATTCTTCTTTATCTGTCCTGTATAAACCTTCTAACTTAGTTGCAAGTGTTAAAGTAGCTTTTTTCACTCTGTTTCCCTATATGTCATAAAACAGCATCATCATTATTGCTGTTGTTGCTATTATTATAGTTGGTTGTCCAGTCAGCCTGATGTTTAGACTGGATTTGCCATTTTTATCTACCTACCTATCTACCTGGAATAAGCAGATGTTGTCTGATGGTGTTAAAGATATTGTCACAGGATGTAACATGTTCCAAGTAAAGCTGCCTTTTGTAATTGATTGATGATGATTTTGTCAATGCTGATGGTGTTCAAGTGGTGCTCCAGATGTTTTGGGAATGCAATTTATTACTGTTGTTATTTATGTTTTGTATCAGGTCTTATCAGCAAGCTTTTTAATATGGCTTCATCCTTGCCTAAAATAATATGTGATTATAAGACATTCTACACCTTTCTGAGATGGTCTCCTGGTGAGTCATGACAATGATTCTGAGGAAGAGGTATTGCCTATACAGACAGCTGATGAAGTGCTCTCTCATCCATAAATTTTGTTAGTAGTTATGATGCCTGAAGACTCCCTCATGGTTTTGCTGTAAAAAAATCCATAAAGGTTATTCCTCTAGAAACAAGTATGATTATAGAAATAAGTTATCTATGATGTTACAAGTATTATCATGAGTTATAACTTTAAATTATGACTTCATTTCTGTTTAAAATTTATTATACATAGTTACATATGCTTTAGCATAAAATAACAATGTGTTCTACCAAGTTAAAAATGTTATCATAAGCAGAGGGTGGACCAGTATATAGACATAGAGACTGTAAGCTCTGTCTCTTAAATTAAAAACACTGAAACTTAAATGTGTGTCCGGTTTTGAGTAAATCATACACTTTCCTGATACTGAAAGAACTATATTGCTATGATTAATGGGAATGGCATTGGTTATAAAGCTATATTCTCAATTAAATTTAAAAGTTAAATCAATTAATAGGGAGTTAAATTAATAGTGGGAGTTAAAAATAATAAACCACTTCCTTACTTACCACAGTCTAAACACTAGATGTTTGTGTGTAAAATAGTTCCTGTGGGTTTTTTTTTTCAATAAGGAAGTGTAGAAACAAGCTGTTACTCTTTGCACTTTTATGATTTTTGAACAAGCTTTCTTTTTTAATGGTGCTGTCCTGAACAAAATGGTGCCCTTGTTAACACTTCTATATGTCATAAAACAGCATCATCATCATTATTATTTTCCATAATAATTCTTTTTTCATTTTTTTCATTTGACAAATAAAAATGTTTTTTTGAAAATTTCTTTCAGAGAAAAGAGTAATTTTATGCTAGATGACCCATTATGTTCTTAGACTTAGCTATGAAGTATCCCTGAGAAAGGTACAACATAAAAATCGAGAGTGATCTGAAGCTTCTTTAACTTTCCACCCTTCAATTAACTCTCAAAGATGGAGAGAGAATTCTTCTCATCTACAAATTGGAATGGTAAATGATGTAAACTTTTTATTTTCACCTAAACAGTCCATAATAAAAGAAAATTAAGATAAGCAGCCATTAATCATGCTGAGCTTTCTGCAACTCTATAATCTATGCAGCTGGAGAGTATTTAGTTAACTCACCAAGGACTTCTCCTTTAATAACAACACTAGGAAAAATAGAATTGAAGTACTTTGAATAATCTTGCCAAAGCCCAGTAATGTAAAATATCATAAAAACGTTCTGAAAACACCATGTGGTATTGCATACATAGGAAAGGTTTTAATACATAATTCCATTTATAAACAACTGTAGGATTTCTAGATACAAAAAGGGTTTGGGGGAAAGAGGAGAAACAAAGGAAGGGAGGGGATCACATATATTCTAAATAAAAGAGATTAGTTTAGTTAAGATAAAATGAAAATATTCAATGTTCATTGTAGATGAAATGGTTGAAAAGAAGTCCACTGGGCTTCCAGGTTGGTTTTGGAGAGTGAGAAGGATAAGAGAAAGTTACCTTTTTGAAAAAAATGGATCATCACTCTTCCCAGCCATGCAAAATTGTCTCTGTCTGATGTTATGACATCTAGCCAACAGATGGCTACACACATCTCACAAGAATTGTCTTCTGGGCAGTGTACAAAAATCCAATGAATCAATAAATATATCTTAAAACACCATAAACATATGAAACAATCATTATTTTTATATATATATATATATATATATATATATATATATATATATATATATATATATATATATATATATATATATATATATATATATATATATATATATATATATATATATATATATATATATATATATATATATATATATATATAAGGTAAAGGTTCCCCCGCACATGCGTGCTAGTCGTTTCCAACTCTAGGGGCCGGTGCTCATCTCCGTTTCAAAGCCGAAGAGCCAGCGCTTGTCCGAGGACGTCTCCGTGGTCATGTGGCCGGCATGACTAGACGCCAAAGGCGCACGGAACGCTGTTACCTTCCCACCGGAGTGGTCCCTATTTTTCTACTTGCATTTTGACGTGCTTTCGAACTGCTAGGTTGGCAGAAGCTGGGACGAGTAACAGGCGCTCACTCTGTTACGCGGCACTCGGGATTCGACCCGCCAAACTGCCGACCTTCTGATCGACAAGCTCAGCGTCCTAACCCACTGAGCCACCGCGTCCCTATATATATATATATATATATATATATATATATATATATATATATATATATATATATATATATATATTACAAAACATTGGACAGAGTGAATATATCAACTGATTAATATTTTACTTTTTTATTTTTATTTTTCATTTATATTGTATTATTTATTTATTATTTATTTATTTTTAATTTATTTTACATTTCTTAGTAGCTGGACCTACCTACCCAATGACCTTCTGACTGAATCAGAAACTCTGATTTTGACTAGTTATACCGTTGTGTAAAAACAATGATAAGTCAAACATGAAAGAGCCTTGGTGGAGCAGTGGGCTAATGCCTCCTTAAGTAACACCAGCTGCCTGCAATTAGTGCAGGTTCGCATCCCACCAGGCTCAAGGTTGACTCAGCCTTCCATCCTTCCGAGGTAGGTAAAATGAGGACCCAGATTGTTGGGGGCAATTAAGCTGACTTTGTAATAATGCCGCTTGGGGTGTGTGAAAGCCCTAATAAGCAGGCATATACATAGAATGAAGGCTACTGCTAAGCTTGTAAGCCGCCCTGAGTCTTCGGAGAAGGGCGGGATATAAATGGAATAAAAATAAAAATAAATAAAAAATATTGGAAGAAATACAATAAATTATTTCTATTTTCTCTCACCATAGGGCTAACTTATCACTCTCAAGTCATTAAAGAGTGGTTCTTATTCACATTCCTACTGAGCTATTGAAGATCAGAAAATGTGAGAATCTAGGGAGACTTCAGAAGAACTGAAAGATATCAAAGGAAACGTTCTTCTATGTAGCATCCTTTGCTACTTTCAAGAAGAAGAAAAAAATTCAAAAATATCAATCAGAGAATTTTTTTAAAAATTCTCAGCATCTGAGAATAAAATTTATAGAAAACCTCTTTTTCAGAAAAAAAGTAACAATGCTTCTAAAAACTTCCAGGACAGATGTTCAGCATGCCATTTTACAGCAAAATCATTCATCTGTTTATTTAAAAAAAGCAAATGAATACATGATGCTTACTTCCATGTAAATGGTCACTGCATTGGGACATCAGCTGCTACTACTAAATTGCTTTCCCTGCCTTTGATAGAGCCCCTGTTATTTAAGATCTTCTCTGGAGTATAGAACTTGATGATTCCAATTTAATTCTTATTTGGCTTGGATAGAAAAGCTCTGCAAATGAAGAGATTCAACTCTGTCTTGACACACGTCAAGGAAGTAATACAGCAACATTTTAACCAAAGTCGCCTGGTCTTGAATTGGTATCCTTGGGTCTCTAGGGTGGCTGTTATCTTCTTAGTAAACAGAATGAAATGTTCACCACTGCCTTTGCAATTGAAACAGCTTTGGCAGATATATTTCTAGGGTTTCAGAGGACTGTTCTATTTTGATTATCTGTAAAAGCCTACATTCAAAGAATGATTATTCCAATTTTTAGGGGTTTTTTCCCCCTTTTCTATATCAGGCAACAGTCTATTTCCTTTGTTTTTGTGAAGCTTTTGACATCATTCTCCAAAGGAGAAGAATGCAACATAAGCCAAAGAACCAGTTCCATAATTAGATTTTTCAGAATAATTATCTCTTATAAATATGCATCAATAGTCATTTTTCTTTCTAAAAATGAATAGACAGACAGACCATTTTCAGGATGTAATTCAAATATATAAGGTTGTATTTGAAATAAATATATTACTTCTGCAGCAAAAATTACTTCCCAGTTGATTGCAGTGACTACAGATTCTGTACATGATTGAGTTATTTCAACATCAATACAATTATAACTTTTGATAAGGTCATTCTTGCCTAGGTCTGAAAATGTCCCTGTTTTTATTTGTTCATTTCATTTCTTCTCATTTTATCTGAATTTTTAATTTGCATTTGTATGTGTAGTATTTATATTCTGTCTTTCTATAAAATCTTCAAGGGAATTATCATTTTATGAATGCTGACATCAACAGGATCATTAATTTATTTATTTTATTTATTAATGGGATTTATATCCCGCTCTATCTCCTGAGGGACTCAGGGTGGCTAACAACAACAAAACTTAAAGGTCTCTGTACAGTAAATTAAAAATAAAAAATTGAAATAAATTAAAATAAATTAAAGAATAGAGTTAGAATTGTAAACATAATTAAAATCCCTGTCAGTCTAGGTCAGCCAGGTGGAAAAGGAGTGTTTTGAGGCCGCGGCGAAAGGACTGGAGATCTTGGGCCATCCGAAGCTCAGGGGGGAGCTGGTTCCCTGGGGGTCGCAAGCCGACATTGTCTAGCCGACGGTACTGTGAGGAGGCCTTCTCTGTGTGAGCGTACTGGGCGATGGGAATTCGTTCCCGGCAGCAGATGGTCCTGCAAGTATCCTGGGCCTAAGCCATGTAGGGCTTTAAAGGTAAGAACCAGCATCTTAAATCTCACCCAGAGGGCAACCGGTAGCCAATGCAGCTCACGTAGGAGGGGTGTAATATGGGCGTATCGGGGTGCTCCCATTACTACCCGTGCAGCTGCACTCTGCACCAGTTGAAGCCTCCGGGTGGTCTTCAAGGGCAGCCCCATGTAGAGAGCATTACAGTAGTCTATACAGGAGGTAATGAGTGCGTGGGTGACTGTACGTAGGGCATTTTGGTCCAGAAAGGGGCGCAACTGGTGTACCAGGCGAATCTGGGCAAATGCCCCCCTAGCCACGACTCCAATATGATCTTCAAAACTGAGTCGTGAATCCAGGAGGATGCCCAGGTTGCGTGCTCAATCAACGGGAGGTAATATCTCTCCTCCTATAATCAAAGATGGAACCTCTTGGACTAAACGAGATGTCGGTATGTAAAGCCACTCAGTTTTGGCCGGGTTGAGCTGGAGCCTGTTCTTTCCCATCCAAATCTGTACCGCTTCCAGGCAACGGGACATCACATCGAGGGCATCACTGGGTTGGTTTGGGGTGGAGATGAACAACTGGGTATCATCCACATAATGGTGATACCTCACCCCAAAACCATGAATGATTTCACCCAGCGGCTTCATATAGATGTTGAACAGGAGGGGCGAGAGCACCGATCCCTGAGGCACCCCACAACTAAGGGGCCTTGGGGTTGACCTCTGCCCTCCTGCCAACACCGTCTGTGAACAGCCCGAGAGGTAGGAGGAGAACCATTGTAGAACGGTGCCTCCTACTCCCAACCCCTCAAGACGACGCAGCAAGATACCATGGTCGATGGTATCAAAAGCCGCTGAGAGATCTAATAAGACCAGGATAGAGGAGTAACCCCTATCTCAGGCCTGCCAGAGATCATTCACCAGCGCGACCAATGCCGTCTCCGTGCTATATCCGGGCCTGAAACCCAATTGGTATGGATCCAGATACTCAGTTTCCTCCAGGACCAAAGGGAGTTGCTGTGCCACCACGCTCGCAACGACTTTCGCAAGAAAGCGAAGGTTGGAGACAGGACGAAAGTTGTTTAAAATAGCTGGATCCAATGCAGGTTTCTTAAGGAGGGGCCTTACTACCACCTCTTTCAAGGCGGCAGGGAAGTACCCTTCACTCAGTGAGGCATTGATAACTGCTAGGATCCAGCCTTGTGTAACCTCTCGAGACGCATACACCAGCCACGAGGGACACGGGTCCAATAAACACGTGGCGGCACTTAATTTCCCCATGATCCTGTCCACTTCATCTGGAGTCACAGGATCAAACTCAATTAATTAATATGACTTTGGACCAACTACAGTATTAAATATGCATATGTTGTTCTGGCTATCTTTCTAATATTTGGAATTTATCAAGATACTAAGAACTATGGATTTTTAAAGCATAAAGTTTGACTCAGATAATTACTATCAAACATTAGGAGAAATTTATTGTTATAATTGATTGTTGATATGTGCTGTCTATCAACAAAGGAATGTGGTGTGTTTTTTTTCTCCCAATAAAAGGACAAAAATCTTTCAAACAGTATTTTCACTGTTTTTGGAATTCTGATTAACTTTTTACCCCTTCTTTTTGTTATATTTTTTATGTTTCTTTGAAACGAATATATTTTCTTAATACTATCAATTAACATACACAGGAAATTTATATTTTCCTTGCTTTAATTACTTTAGCCTATTAAAATGATTATAAATAATTTTATAATTCATAATTTGAAACAGAAGTGACAAAAGCTCTGTGACCATCAGTATTCTTAGGGATTCTTCCTTTTATGTCCATTAAACTGATTCTCTCCTTCTCTTTTTAAATATTTTAATCAAAATCAAGTAAATGAAAAGCAGCAAAACCATATTTACTAACAAACATTGAATTAATTCCAATTTTCCATTTTCCATTTTTACTTGGTTCAAAAGGGTCTTTATTTTGGATTAACAAAGTGATAATATCTTCAAATCAGAAACTTAATATTTTGACCCTCTATGATGATATCACTTTTAACATTCCTGCCATTCTTGTAATATAATCACGGCACAAATTACATAGATCTGGGGACAATATACAGCCTTGTCTCCCTCCATTCCCTATTCTGAACCATTCTGTTTCTCCAAATTCAGTTCTTACAGTAGCTTCTTGTTCACTGTAAATGTTCCTCAGAAGAAGAATCAGATGTAGTGGCATAACCATTAGCTTTAATATGTTCCAATTCTAGCATGAATGATATAGTCACGTACATTATCTTCCTGTAGTCAATGAAGCTGAGAAAAGCTTCCTTTGGACAATTTTGTTATCCTTTGGATTGTACTGTCTGATCACAAGTCAGAATTTTGGAATTTGCCTCTTTGTCTGGAATTTTGCCTCTCCGTTTATTCTTATTTCAAAGATTCTAATCAAGTCATGTGAGGAGTTAATGAAATAATTTGATAATTTACACATTCTCCTACCTCTTCCTTTTTTGATTTCTTTAATATGCAAAGAGGTTTTTTTTCTTCCTGCAATCTCAAGACAAAAGCAATTAATTTCTTGGGTTTTGACACAGAGCTCTTCCCATTTAATTGCTTCTTCTCCAGGTTTAGACAGTTCAACTGAAATTTCATTTCTCCCTGGGTGCTTTTCTTTTTGGCTAATGGTTGCTCAAGTCAGTTCCTGAATATATATTCCTTTCTTTCCATCATTCTTTAATCCCATTTTGACTGATTTTATCTTCCTTTAACTTCATTTGCCTCTAGCAGATCTCTTCAATGATTACTCTTGAGTACTCTTATTTTAGCTGTAAATTTTCCTGCAAATTCTCTAATGT
Organism: Vipera berus; assembly: GCF_964194415.1. Lineage (NCBI taxonomy): Eukaryota > Metazoa > Chordata > Lepidosauria > Squamata > Viperidae > Vipera > Vipera berus. The sequence continues at coordinate 162,427,499 of NC_138204.1, forward strand.
TCTTTTTTTTAAAAAAAAGAAGTCTCAACTTTTCTTGTCTACTTCTTTACTTATTGATATTCTTGATTTAAATGCCTGTCCTTTTTCTTTCTGCTTGACAGAATTCAGCATTCAGTTGTCATATGTCCTTTTTTGTTACCCAAAGCTCCCTCTTTCCCAGGCTGGCAACATTAATTCTTGGTTCTTTTCTTCTTATAATAGTTTGTGTTTGTGTATACTTCCTACCTCTTCCCACAGCCATTCAGGTTCTTTTAAATAAACCGAGCATTTATCCTCTTTATTTTTTTTTTAAAGTTTAGCCCATAAATTTGACTAAATTTTAATGGCCTGTTATGTTCCACAATATGTACTACAAACTCCTCAGTTGACTGGATTTTATTTCTCCATCTTTTTTTTCCTGTTATGTAACCTATTTGTGTTTTTATATTCATGGGCATCCATAGGTTCTTGCTGATTTTGCAATATGACAACTGTAATGTTGTGCCATTACACTATAGGTTCTGTCCTTTTTGGACTTTCATATTATCTAATACATACATACATGAAAAAGAATAATACAAACTAAAATTATTTTTTACTCCAAAAGATGGGGGAGAAACTAAAGGAAAAACTAAAGGTGCAAAAATAAAAAAAGTAAAAAAATAAAAAGGAAAGAAGTGGTTTCCAATTTTCTTTACAGCACTTATAAGTACAGTTATATATTAACCTCTCTATCTAAAGTGACATTGTGACTCTCTTATTTCTATAATCTACATTAGCTAATCATCAAAACTATAAATCATAAGCTCATTTTTTTCTTTTTTACACAAAAGTCCATAAGGGGTTTCTGGTTACCAATAAACATAGTTATTGTCTTTTCCCTTAAACCTTCTTAATGTTCATATTTCTAATATAAATTTAAAGTACAATTATACATGTAATTTCTCTGTATATCATTTTATAAAAAATATATTTGATTATAACACAGTGTGAATTTCAGTCCTTTCATCCACATATCTTCCCATTGTTCAAGCTGCATATTATAATTGGCCCACTTTATCACACATTCCTTTTTTTAAATCCCATTTATATCCTTAACTTGTTCTTCTTCTGTTTCAAATTTTAATAAATTTTAATAACAGCTTATATATTTTAGCAATTGCATGTTAATTATTTGTATACAAATCTGTTTTAAAATCAGTCTTGCAGTGTTCAATTACCATAAATTGTGTTAAAACTGCTTTAAATCTTTCTGATAACTATTAAAAAGAAAACCTGGACAGCTATGTCCCTCTGCCATCAATTGTTTTACTGATTATATTTTATGTCCCCTTGACATAATTCTAGCATTTCCTGGTATATTAACCATTTTTGTTTGCCCATTTCTTATCTATAGAATATTTCTTTAGCTGAAAGCCAAAAAGATTTGTATCTATTTCATATTGTGGATTTGCACCTATTCCATATTCTTAATAGAGCATTTCTAACATAATGATTTTTGAAATCTACATTAAGCCTGTCCTTGTTGTATCACAAATATCCATGCCACCCAAGTCTCAGTAATGTCTTTCTCACTAAAAGTCTTCTGTTTCTCAGCCAGGCCCACTTTTTCATTCAAATGAAAGCTTCAAAATCAAATTCAGGTACACCCAATCTCCCAATCTTTCCTTTGCATTTTGTAACAGCCTATGTTTACCTCATGGATTTCTTTTTACTTACCTTGCAAACGTAGATATATTCTTTTGCCATTCTTCAAATGTACATCAGTTGCCAGACAGTATTGTCTGAAATAAAAACATCATTGCATGCAAGACATTCACCTTTATCTAAAAATACTTCCCAACAATTTTAGTTGTAGCTTCTTCAATCTTAATATAGCTATTTTGACTTCATTCCATTTCTTAACATAATTGGTTTGAAATAACACAAATTCATATTTGTCATAGTGATACCCAAATATCTTAAAGCTACTTTTCTTCATCAATTCAGTTTGATTCTCTGTTTTCATGGTTTTTTAAATAACATTTTTGTCTTCTGATTGTTAAGCTTAAACTTGCTAGTGTACTATATTCTTTTATTTTTTTTTCAAGTAATGTTTCTATTCCCTTTAATGGATCTTCTAAAACCAACACAAAGTCCTCAGCAAATGCCCTTAACTTGTAAATTCTTTTTTAAATTTTAACTTCCACTATTCTCTCAGCTTGCCTTATATCTCTGTTCAATATTTGAGAAGAAAAAAAAAAACACAACAGAGACAATGGACATTCCTGTTTTTTTTCCCTTTTTGTATGTCACAGGTAGATTATTTAAAAAAAATCCTCTTACTTTCTTTTTATAGTCCTCCATTATTGCTTCTTTCAGTTATAACATTTCATTTAACCTCCATCGGAAAGCACTGGATTTCCCTTTAAAAACCAAAGTCAATGCGTCTATAAATTTGGAACCTTTCTTAATTTCATACGTAAATATTCTATTTATTTTATAAATTTTGTCAATTTCTGATTCTGTATCCTCTTTGTCTCGTTTCAAAAATTTCAGTAGGAGTTTGATAACCTTTTTTCTAATATCTTCACCAAAATCCTCTGGAATTGCTCTGAATTTCATATAAGCAATAGCACTTAGATTTATATACCACTTCACAGTGCTTTACAGCCCTCTTTAAGCAGTTTACAGAGTCAGAATATTGCCCCCAGCAATAGTCCAGTCGCCTTCTGGAAAAAAAAACACTTTTGAGACAACTACAACCTAGATGATTGAAAATATTATTATCTTTATAATGTTTATACATACTTGCATTGCTATGAGGTGATGCTGCTTTCACACTACACTTCATTGTGTAGCTATATATTTCACAATCCTCTTTTCAGCTTCCTGTCATGATGGCTTTTGAGAGGTATTTTTTCCATCTCAGTAACCAATTTAGGGTCTTCAGTGAAATGAGGTCAGTTTGAAGATCCAAGTGTAGCATCTGAAATAAAGTTGTGTGTGCATTTAGTATCAATTGCAATGGGAAAAAATGACTGGGCTGCTCAAGAGTTTTTATCTACAGAATCTTTCTATTAAGATAGCTCTATTTCACTGGTAGATTTTTTTTTCTACTTTCATCTAAAATGACTGAGCAATGCTACGTTATTGCTAGATGTTATAAAAATAGAACGTGTTATATCTTTTTAGTTATACTCAATGACTTGGATCAAATTTTTAGAGTACAAAGCTAGCTGTTTGGTTGACCTGTCTGCTGCTACATTTTTTTCTATTACCTATTTGATGTCTGCTTTACCTTCTGTAACTGTTTTTTTTTTTAAATTTCTCATAAGTCTTGCCAGCAATATTATCCACTGCGATAGTTTGTGTGTGAATCTATGGACATTTAACATTATTAGTATTAGTATTATTCCAATGGAATTTTGCTTCATAAACCCAAGACCCAGGAAGCAATTTTAATTTAATTAGAAATTAGCTGACATTGTAGAGGGAATATCACTTAATTGGCAGAGATGTATGTATGTCACAAAAGCAGTATATCATCAAAAGTCTCTCAGTATCTGGCAGGATACTCCATCAGAGTGCCTGTTTTACCTGCACTCTGCCAATGGAATGGTGAACCAAGAAATGGCAAGCTAAGCCATTAATAGGTGATAAAATCTCATGTCCAAATCCCTTTCTTGTCTCAGGTACATCCATAGAAGCAGTGAACTAATCCATTCTCACAACCTGCCTTGGAATTTTCTTAAAACTCTTTTTCTTCTGTCAAAAAGATTTCTCTTTTTCTACTTTATGTTCAAGAAGTTTGTGGTGTTTTTTTTTAAAAAAATCCTTGATCTACTCATGAAAGTTTCATCAAAATTTCTTGTACTTTGATTTAAAAAAACAATGTTTGCAAAAAAACCCTTTTTATATGGTACCAGCTGAGAGTCTGGGTGAGAGTTTAGACCATTACAGTTAATTTCTACTCTTCCATGGCAGGAATGAAAAAAAAGTACTGTTCTCCTGTGAATAGATCTTCCTTTTCAACTACTTTCATAAGACACAAAACCTTGACTTTTGTGAGAACAGTTAAAGACTTTTATTGCTCAGTTATTGTCGGTATAATATACGAACCATCTGAAAATTTCAGAGTGTCAGAAAAAATTTGAAATCCATCATCCCTCCTCTCCATATTTTTTAAATTAAATTATTTAAATTTGTGGTGGTGGCGCAGTGGTTAGAATGCAGTACTGCAGGCTACTTCTGCTGATTGCCAGCTGCCAGCCATTCGGCGGTTCAATTCTCACTGGCTCAAGGTTGACTCAGCCTTCCATCCTTCTGAGGTCAGTAAAATGAGAATCCAGATTGTTGGGAACAATATGCTCACTCTGTAAACTGCTTAGAGAGGGCTGTAAAGCACTGTGAAGCGGTATATAAGTCTAAGTTATATTGCTATTTCTATTGCTATTCTAATTATTTGTTAAATATACATGCCACCTGGACTCCCAATGACTCTGGGAAGGTTAAATAAATAGATAGATAGATAGATAGATAGATAGATAGATAGATAGATAGATAGATAGATAGATAAGAAGGGAGAGTGAAGATGAAAAGAGTGACCAAAAACTGATTGGGAGCACAAGAAAGAAACCTGTTTTACTTTACTTCTTTCATCAAACAGCCAGGTCTTCAAGACCCTTCAGAACATCAGCAAGGGGGAGTCTGTCTGATTCTTTAATAGGCACCAGGTTAGAAAACGGGAGATCATGAATTCTGATCCCACTTTAGGCGTGAAAGCCAGCTCGGTGACTCTGAGCCAGTCACTCTCAGTGACTCAACTTATAGGATACATATAAACAAACAAACAAACAAATGTAATATATTGTAAATGCTACCCTTTTTTCTCAATAAACCTCAGTTTCTTTCTTGCAATGCTTTCAGTGCAAAAGCTTTGAGCAAAAACCAGGAGACTTTATCTATAATGGGTGGGCTAAATCTATTACATTTCTACTGTTTTCTAGTTTGGAATAAATAATGTTCTTCCCTCATTATTTTGTGTCAAGACACCAGTGGGATCTTCCAAAGCCATTGATATTAAATAGGGAAAAAATAGTATCCCAGGGGCCAAGCTAATTTAGAACAGTCATATAACTGAATGTCAGCCTTCACCACATCATTCTCCTTTTTTTTCTTCCTAAACATCAAAAATTATAATCACTGAAACACATTTGCAAACTCTGTAATATTCTTTTCTTGGGAGTTCTAACTAGCTTTCATTTACAATTTCACATTCCCATTGTGAGGTGGTTACAGAGAAATACTGTTTTAAACCAAACTTTTATTGCTTCAAAATGTAAAAAGGTCACTAAAATATTTCACTCCTTAGTCAGTGCCTCAGGGGAAGGCCCAGCTCTTATCATTTGTCAGTAATGAATACTTTAAGATGCTCCATATTATGGTCAGACAAGAGTGCTTTTTACCTGGTCTATAGGGAAATTCATATACCTAGTGAATGAAGCAAGAGATGCTTGAAAATTATCTCCGAAGCTTTACCACAAAATATCACTGAGTACAAATTTCTTTACTCATGACATAAAGATGCATGTTGTAGACATAAACATGAAGCAAAACATATGTAAAGGAAAGGAAATATGACTTGATGTAAACCAAATTATGGCACATTTAGCCAAATCAGAATTAATTTGTATCAATATCTTTAAAATATGCTACTTGAACAGTAGCACCACTGAGTATTGAAATGTATACCTAGATATGATGTAGTCTATAACTGAATCAAAATAAAATACAGTACGCAGACATCAGAGAGATATCTCTGAAATACCCAGCTGTTCTGGACTAAAAATCATTTTCTTTCCCTTTCTTTCTACAAAGCAACTTCAACTGGAGAAAAAAAGAAAAGAAAGGTCACAGCCTTGAATAAACTTTCCCAGTCTTTCATCCAGTTTTATGACATTTTCATTACCTTTGTTCAGATAGCAAAGTGATTGAAATGTGTGTCACGCAGCTACAGTGCAGTATGCAGGGAGCTTGTATGTCAAGGGTTTGGTTAACATTATTACTTCCCCAGGATATAATCACAAGTTTTAATACATATTTATTTTATCCCAAGACTAGGAAATAATATGATCTGAAAGCTGATCCACTTCTCCCAATGAAATCCTGGTGCATTTTTCTCTCTGCAAAATGCATTACCTCTTCTTTGCTGTGCTTAAGTCTGGACTCAGACGACCACCAAATCATGAATGTTTAAAGACTGCTCTGCCTATCCAGTGCTATATGAAGAGATTATGAATAAAATTATGGTAGCAAGTCTTTCTTTCTTTCATACTTTCTTTCTTCTTTCTTTCTTTCTTTCTTTCTTTCTTTCTTTCTTTCTTTCTTTCTTTCTTTCTTTCTTTCTTTCTTTCTTTCTTTCTAATATTGCAAGGGAAAATAGACTTTAAATTGCTGTTTAAAGTCAGTGCTTATTATATAATATTATGTGACAATTTCAGCATCAGTTATATCAAGTGTCTGAAGCTCCTTATTTTTACAGAAACATATCCTGATTTTCTCAAAGTCGTGTTGTTGTTATTTTTCACTGTTAGCTTTGAACTTCATTCATGATTAACTTGATTACCTGGCTCAATGGGACATCAGTCTAAGCTAATTTCAGTTAATGGGAAGAATAAGCCAAATGGGTTAGATGAAGGTGTTGTGCTTCATCAACTGATTCACAGGTAGGTAGCTATTATTATTTTTATTTCCTGTAGTAGAATAAACTGTTCTCCTACTTCTTAGACAGAATGGGCAACAGTTTTTTCACATGGATTCCAATGTAACATAAATAATGGATAAATAAGATAACCTTTCTGTCTATGATGCCCTTCATGAAATCAAAATGTGCTTTGTCTTTTCAGCCTATGCTTGATACTGGTGATTAAATGAGGAGCTTGCTATCTTCTTCAAAATTTGTGTCTGTGATAGGCATAGCACTCATACTGGATTGGGCCAACTGTCTTTTCATAATTCCTCTCTGGACAAGGGGAAGAGATTGAGATTGAAAACAAATGCTCCATACGGTTACTCCTTGCTCTTGCAGGACAGCAATCTCCAATAGGTTTAGAGGTTTGGTAGATGACACAATAGCAATCTTGCTGAACCCACAGTCAGTTTCCTTAAAGACGAAGAGTTCACATAATCCTTTTTTCTAATTACCTTTAGAAATTGCTTTTTAATGCATTTTAAGTTCTAAGAGCCTTCCAGGCATGTCATGATGTCACATGATGTCGCGTGACATATCGGAACTTTTTCCCCATTGCTGGCAATGTGGTGGGCATGGTTTTGACGTGATGCATCCGGCCCGCAGACCAGCAGTTTGATATGCCTGCTAGATCAACAGGTTTTGTAGCATTGGGTATGTTTCCTTCAATCCTTAGCAAAATAAGATTTTAAATACAAATTTCAGAGCTAACAATTTTTTTAATAAACAACAAAAGGTTGATAAAACTTTTATTTTAGAAATGGACTAAAGGTCCAGATATATTTGAAATAAGATTTTGGAATTAATTATAAAGAATCCTTCCTATAGGAAAATGCTTTTGGTCTGAGTTCTTAACAAAATAAGACTTTAAAAACTGGACATTAAAAGGAAGAAGAAGAAAAACACTTAAAACTGATTAGTATAGAATGGAGCAAAATATTTTAAAATTGGACATATTGAAGATATTTTGGAATAATGGACACATAAATTATGGTAGGGAATAGAACCGGTAATACCGAATTTCAAAGCTCTAAACAATTAATCCCAATAGTTTAAAATAGCTGTTAAACAGCATTGTGAATAATACAGAATCCTTTTGGACATTATAGGTTTGTGATGTTGATGTTAAACAATAGTCTTCTAAAAAAACATTCATTCATTTAAATTTATCAATATGTCCTAGGGACGAAGGATATGGCAAAGATCCCAAAATCAAGACTCACCAGAAGGCTAAGAGAGATACAATTATTAATGGTAGAAAAAGGTCCAGAAAACTGACAAAATCATTCTCACAGCAATCTCTTTTCAGTATAGATCATCTATTAAAGCCATCAAAGCAATATCAGTACCATATCCCATGTGAACACTGATTGTAATGTTTCCATATAATTAGTTTCATCCAAAAAGGATTTGAAACTATGCAACCATGTTTCTCAATCACCGTCTCCAAACATAGAATTTTTGAGACTGACCTATGATTAATAAGGTTTTCTGGGTCAAGGGAAATATATTTTTTCCAGAAACATTCTTATAATTGCCTCTTTTCAGCAGAGGGTAACAATATAACCCACATTTCACAATGCACTGATTATTTCCCTCAACAATGAGATTAATCCCAAACTGGTTAAATTTAATAACAATTCAAAGAGGCATCTGCCCATATATCAGTGGATATTCTCAAAATCTATACATTGAAAAGAGTTCCAACACCAAAAGAAGCAAATGCCAGGGTTACCTCTTTAAGACCTACCAGAATACTTAAGTCCAATTTGAAGTCAATCCAATTTACTCAGTGGTCAAAGAAAGAAAGAAAGAAAGAAAGAAAGAAAGAAAGAAAGAAAGAAAGAAAGAAAGAAAGAAAGAAAGAAAGAAAGAAAGAAAGAAAGAAAGAAAGAAAGAAAGGAAGGAAGGAAGGAAGAAAGGAAAGGAAAGGAGAGAAAAAGAAAGAAAAGAAAAATGCTGAGTGAGGCTTTGATTGTTCCAGTTTTCTCTTCCAACAACTGGATGGAGAAATACTTCTTTGTGCTCAACTCTCCAACAAGCTGATTTGATTCTATTAAAGTGAAAATTTTATTAAAGAAATATAACTTGGGAGCAATAAAATATCTGGCTTTCTCACTTAAGCAGTTCCAGACAAGATTGAGACCGATAAGTATGGGAACAAAAATGGAGGTAAGAAGGGACTGGCTATGTGGGATGATGAGCATATCTCATTGCAAAACAAAACACAAATCAGTTTTACATGTAGTCAGTAGTGCTGTTGAAGTTAATATAAAATAAGACACACAACTCTGGGATTCAACAAGTTGTACTGGCTAGTGTCCTCTTGTAATTTTCTGCTTAACTTTGTAGCCTTTCATCCATTCCTCACTATTTCAGTTACTACCAGGGCACTGTCATTGGTTATCCACTGCGATTCAAATTAGCATTAACTTCAGTATATATGGTATATGGCATATCTAACTAAAATTGAGGTATCTAAACACTAGAAGGCCTTTACAGTGACATAATGTTATGCCCTCCCTTTAGTTGTCCTTGAGATTCATTTTGCAGAGAGAAAGAAATGTTACTGTGACTTTGGACACACAGAAACAATACAGCATGTGCTTCTCTGGTGCCTGTATTACAGAGGTATTCATACCACCCTCACCATTACTGCATAAATACCTAGGGCACACAAGACAATTCTTAAACCTACCCATGCTCAAAATTCATCATATGGTGATGTGTGTCATAAATTAGACTTAATGAGATCTACCTCACTGTATAGAGCAGACCTGTCAAACACAAGGCCTGGGGGCTGGATCCGGCCCACAAAGTGGTTTCATGCGGCTCGCGAAGCCATCCTGGAAACAGTGAGGGAACGGCCCCCACTCCCTTGGCCCTGGCCCAGAGACCCTCCTTTTGCCAGAGACCCTCAGATCTGTCCCACTCCTGCCCAGGCCCCCATAGGCACCCTTGATGCGAACGATGTAGAGCTAGCCACACCCACCCAGTAGGCCATACACACTTTAGCCACGCCCACCCAGTAGGCCATGCCCACCCAGTAGGCCACGCCCACCCAGCCCCCTGAGGGCAACTGCAATGCTGATGCGGCCCTCAATGAAATTGAGTTTGACACCCCTGGTATAGAGTCTATAATTTGATAGACAGTCTTTCACATACTAATTTTTTATGCTTCCCTTCATTCATCTAATGTTTCCATCCCTTCTTTTAGATTCCTTTAGATTCTTAATAGAAAGCATAGGAGATGACTGGTGGGTAATTCCTAAATTTGGATTCAAAGATGAAATTCAAACTGGCAAGATGTAAGTCAGCTTGGATCTTACTATACTATTGCATGATCATCATAATAATTCTAACAATTACCTTACAAATAATTTCATGAAGTTCTCTACGATGATTAACACATGTGTGTGTGGTGGGGGGAGTACATTTAATTTATTTCATCTCATCTTGTTCATCATTGTTTATGGACACAACTGTTTATTAGTCCTCTTACTTTCCTTATAAATTTGTAAATAACTCATTTCACAAGGATATTATGGTTCATTGGTTCTCATGGGTCATTGCTTGGTGTATAACTGTTAATGAAAATCTGTCTAGATTTTCACCACAACAATCAAAATGCATAATAATATATTTGGTGTAATGAAATGGCACCAGTCTCTAGGCACTGCGGAACTATTACTGGTATGCATTAATACTATTAGAAAATAACCATTTTTAATGAATAACTTTATTCAAATTAATCTCCAAAGAAGTTATGTGATACTTTGTGAAATAGTCAGCTTTAGAAAGTTCATGTGTTGTTACTATTTGGGTTTTAAACATCATCAAACTAGTCTCTTTTGGCACTTAAGCTGAGGGAAAAATAAATGATAAAATTGTTTCAATTAAAAAATGGAATGAAAAGGCCTGGTAATATGCAGACCTTTATAAGAGGCAGTTACATATCCAGTAGAGTGTTCTGTACCAGCCTGCTACCGGCCCTGCAGAAAAGGCAGGGACAACCCCTTTTACAAGAAGGCAAGAGGCTGGAATTACGCCTGCCAAATTTATTAGCACAAAAACAAACGGAACGAGACAAACCAAGAATCAGGAGCTTTAAGAAACATGAACTATCCAAGCGGTTGCCTTCAGCAAACCAGCCCTCCCACACATTCCCCTGATAAAGAGTTCAGGGCGTGGCTTCTCTGTGCCTCCTTCTGAGGAGCCCCATTGCCTTCCTCTGTTTACTCCTAATTGACTGCCTCCTGCGTCGGGCGTCCTTGAACAGGGCCAGCTGTGGGTCATCTTCATCCACACTGTCAGGCTCACACAGCTGGGTCTCCGTGGTGACCAAGTGGGAGGGGCCTGGCTGAGGGCTCTCATCAGCAAGATCTTCAACCCCCTCAGCAAGGTCTTCAACACCCCCCTCCTCCTCTGAGTCGTCCGACCCAACTGCCGAACCCACAGGCTGACCCTGAATCACAACATAGAGTCAGTGAATTATTTTTCTAATGCAATCAATTCATGCTGCAATGAATTTAACATACATACAAATTGGCCCAGGTTTAAAAACAAAGACTGTGTCAAGGTTCTGACAGACAGTGACAAATAAAACAGAACTCCGAGGCTTGGAAATTCATCAAAGAACATGTTTATTAGTTACAAGGTATTGGCACATCAAAAGTGAAACCAAGTCTGAAGACACACGTAACAATTTCCCAATACAAAGTTAAGAATCCCACCTCTAAAGCTATGCAAGCAACTGTGTTCCCAAATAAATCTTCTTGGCAGGCTTTTCATGAAACGCCCATCCTGCAGTCCTGGGAGCAGCTGATGATATGGGTTCCCATGGGACAAAAGAATATTTTGATTATCCAAGCACCTGGTAACCCCCCTTCCACCTTTCTATGTGTCAACGAAAAATGAATAGAGAAAATGGCTACAGCCACACTCATTTTTAAAGTTGACAGACTGTAATTACTCACAGCTGTATAGTTTGTAGTTGCACTATGAAAAATATAAATACCTGAAAAAAGCCACTATTAATGAGATTGGATTACCTAACTGAGCCAGATATACAAAAGTGGGATAAAATGTTAGTGTACATTGGTGGCAGGTATCACCCATTTATTTCTCCAAAGTTTAACTTTCTGAACTTAGGAGACCTTTTTTTCCCCTGCAGTAAGCCTTCTCTAATTAAAGAATGTAACCCCTATGATAACTGACTATTGACATCTTTTTGTGAAAAGTTGCCTTAAGTTGAAATTGACTCTAATAGAAGCAACTCTTTTTCCCCCATGAATGGATTTTAGTTGAATGCTGAACATAAAGTTTGCATTAGCAGCATGCCATGGGGACTTGAACTGCAGACCTTTAACAAGGTACTGTACTAACATTCTGAGTAAAATAGAAAGCTTCCCTTTTCCATATAATGCCATGGAAATGGTGTGATTATGTGACAAGAAGTCAAACTGGAGTACAAGGTGTTTCTTACTTTACTTGCTCGTATTAGGAACTCTTACAAAAATGACAGACGTTCTACAGGAAGACTTTCCCTATCATTTTATTCTTACACTGGAGTAATACTGTACCAGAAACAGGTCATCACCGCTTGATAAAAGCACAGGGAGGCTAATTGCAGTTGTGAAATATCTACATTTCAAATTCAGGAGAGGTTTTGGGGAGAACATGCAAGAAAGAAAATGGAGACCCAGCATATATTTTAATGATTTAGGAGTGGCAAATGAGGGGACTAACATGGTAGAGAACTGCACGTGTCCCAAGCCACCAATTTTTTCTCACAATACATCACATGATCATCATAAACTGTATCCTGACAGGAGAACCCTTGTGCTGTATGAGTAGGAAGGTTCGGATGCCAAGATGTTTCCTGTCCACCTCTCTATTTCTTGCTTGTGGATATCAACCCATTTTGTCATCCTGCTCTTCTCTGCTTTTCTCTGCCAGAGGAAGAAACAGAATATCAATCCCTCTAATCAAAGAGGAAATGTTTGCAGATTGAGAATATGATTTTTGGCAATATTTGCCTCACCATCTACATATACATACAGGTATATATGCATTTGTGTGAAAATATGTCATTCTGCTGAGCCCACTGAATCACTAAAAGATTAAATATCCTGGAATAAACTGTGTGGTAGAAATAGAACATGCTCTGAGCCACTTTAAAGCTCATTTTTTCTGCAGGTTTCTGTTAGATTTTGAATATTTGGAACAGCTAACCTACACAATGTCATGCTTGTTCCTGACAAAGAGGATAAAGAATATTGGGGTAAAAAACATAGCAGTGTTCTTTTTTATATTCAAAAGCACTACTTTTTCTAACTAAAATGTGTTCCCTATCCCACAATATTTTTTTCAGAAGTTCAATCCTGAACTTCCCCATCCTGCCTCCATGAATAAAAAGCAAATGCTCTTATCTCAATGTCATTGTTAGGAATGGAGCATCCTTCTCTAATCAGCCTGATGAGACTGTGATACCACAGGAATAATGTTGAACAAACAGGAAACTGCTGCTTAACTCACATTTCTCCTTCATCTCTTCAATGCACATATTCACAGGGCATGGTCAATTTAAAGCTCATGTGTACAAGGTTACAAGGTTAGCAAGGAGAGGAATTTATTTGGAATAGCTGTAGAATTGGACAGGATGTAGCCTCATAGGACCTTTTTTCCCCCTTTGGATTGAACTGATTAAAAGATAGGCTTGACATTGTCAGATATAGAGTAGATTCAAGAGGGTCAAGGGCAATTGTTGTTCCACAGTAGAAATATCTTTCTAAGCTTCAAAGACTTGACTTTCATTCCCCACATTATTAAGCCTCTGTATCAGCTGCAGACATTACTTTCTGCTTGAGTCTGTGCTCTAATAAGGAAGGATTTGAACATATGATTCCATGTCATGAAGCAGAACATAAGCTGAATATGGTATTCTGTCTGGATAATTCTGGAGATCTGAAAATAAAGGAGTCTTTTTGAGACTTCTTTTGTCAGTCCCTGAGCAGTTTTAAATTAATAGCTGTACAAATCTCTGCAAGGCTGGAGTATAAATTAAAATGATTTGACCTGGATGCTGGATGCTTTCCTGAATGAGCTTGGGGAAATCTTCACATCATGTCTTAGCAAGATCCTGCCTGATTTACAGAATGCAGACTCCCAGGATGATTGATACTTGATTATAAGTACCCATTTCCTTCTCATAGACTCAGTCCTTTGGTTTAATGAGTATTTGTGAAAAGTTCTTACAGGATGTTTTTGAAAAGAGTGAATGGTTAACCAAATGGTAAATAAGATTTAATTTAAGAAAGGCACCACATTTGAAAACAACAACAACAATAGTTTGGGGATGGAAAAATACTAAAGCTGGGAAAAGTACAGGACAACTGAAATGGTCAGTGAGCTAAAAAAAAATCCCTATAAGAACGATCTAGAATGTTTGGATTTTTTTATTTTGAAAAAATAGATGAGAGTTTGTGGGATGTATTTGAAGTATATAAAATAAATTTAAAAACCAGTAAAGATTGCTCTTCTTGTCAAAATTCTAAAAGCAAGGCTCATTCATTGAAGCTGAAAGTTAGGAGATTTAGAACAGACAACAGTGCAGTTGATAATGGAATTTATTACTAACTTGGAAAGCTTTGAAAGAAAAATAGATAAATTCATGAAAGACAAGTCTATCAAAGACTATTAATTTTGAAGATTCAGCTCTACAACAGGGACAGGAGGTCTTCTAATATTGGTGGGGAAATGGCACTGAAAACTTTAGATCTCTATCTCTTACTTGCAAGCACATTTGACCGGTTATTGTGTGAAGCAGAAGGAGGGCTACAGTAGGCTGGCACACAGCAAGTTTGACAGTCCTCCTTGTTCCCAAATTGTCATAGATTCATGGGAGCTGGTTCTGGAAAAAAAATCATTTCAAGCTATTTGAGTCATTAAATTGGTTCAACATTTGGCAATGGCTATCAATGATTTAGTTACATCCTTTGTTGAGTATTGCAACATTGTTCATGTGGACCTATGTTTGAAAAATAACTGGAAATTCAAGTTGGTATAAAGTGCAACATACTAAGATTATATATATACATACATACATACATACATACATACATACATACATACATATATATAAAGAAAATCTGTTCTGGTGGCAAATTATTCCTGGGCACAATATAAAACATTAATATTGACTTGTAAAACTTTGAATGTATTAGGATCAAGCTATCTATCAATGTATCTTACTTATCTGCCTTACTGTTAAGATAAGCAGGAGCAGTTGTCTTGAAGATGTCTTCCACCTGTTAAATATCTGTCTTTTTTGGTGTGTCAGAAAGGGCTTTCTTCTGTTTTCTACAGGCTACAGAATACACATTGTTGGAAGTTGGGTTAGCCTTCATGCTGTCTGCATTTAAACATTTATATATGACACATACCTCTTTTATCAACCTTTTAATTTATAAATTATTTTAGTATTAATTTTAATATTAAGTTTATGCTTTTAACTTGTAACATCTGTTAGGCAGGTTATCAATCAATTTAACAAAAATAATCTACATTCGATTAATTTATTTTTTATAATAAGCAATCTGTAAGTTATTTAAATATACAGGAATTACACAAGCAACTTTTCTTCTGAAAATGCATTAATCTGTCCACAATTGGGGTAAAAAGAAAACAGGCTTGGGTTGGATTGATTTGGCTCTTGACTCTGAATTTCTAAATCAAATTACCAAACATTGGAATCAATTCTCATCTGTCTTACCGCTACCCATTGCTCCTGGCATCTCCATTTTTCATGTATGGAAAGCCTGCTGCAAAGGAACAGAGTTGCAAATTACAGTTGCCATTGCAATGGGGGGGGAGATAGAAAACATAGAGGAAGCTAACACAAAAGTGGAAAGAGCTATTATTTTGTCCTTACATTTATTCACACAATGTGATCTCCTTGAAATGGAAGCAAAGAATTAACAGCTAGAAAAGGACAGTAACAAATTCCTAGCTCGGCATGTGGAACAGAGATGTACAACTTGAGGTCTCCAAATGCTCAGGTGTACACTCCAAGTCATCTTCAAAAAGTGCCACCCAAGATATTAGAATGGAAGAACAATTAAATGGATGCAACTGACTGTGATAATGGCAATTAAACTGGTATAATTTAAAATACACTTAAATTAAACAGAACTGAAATTTGTTCTGCTCAATTTGTTCTTTTCCTATGAATCTTTTGGAATACAACCCCTTGCTTACTTCATAAGAGCCAAAAGTGGTATCCTGTGGACTCCAAGCTCAAGATGCAACCTATATAATATAGAAAGTTTGATTCTTGATCCCAAATTCAGTGTCATTAGGCTAGCAAACATATGTAATTGACAGAGACAGATCAACTGAGCCTTTTCTATATTACATTTGCTTGTGCAATGAAGGATGCTGCACTGCCAGCTGATGTGCTCAAATAGTTTGACTCCAGAGAAATCATGTAGAAGAGATGCTGCATAGGCAGAAGAGAAATAAAATGACACATGGGATTTCTCCATCCTTTACCGTTAATCATGGCAAAGTCTATCTATTATCCCAGGTCATTTCTAAAATGTCATCTTATTTGTGGAATATTTGACTTTGTTGGATTTGGGGTTTGAAAGCCACTGAGCCATTAGAAGCCTAAACAATTGCACTGAATAGGCTCACTATAAAGCTCATTTTTGCACTAGATTAGGTAAACCAAAAGTATTCCCATTGGCAATGAACTTGGTGTACTTTGGTCTACAAAATCACAAAGTCATTGCAGGAGGAAACCAAATGATAACAAATGGCAAATTGGCATTTATAAATAAAGCATTACCCAAATGAAGGTTATATCTCTGGCCTTTTTAGTTGATTGAAATGTGTGTACATGTGTGAGTGTGTGTTTGTGTGGAGAGGAGAGGAGGCAGTTTCACACCCTTAAATAAACTAACCCTGTGTGTCAGTTTCAGACCCTTAAATAAATTATAATAAATATAACCTTCCCCAAAAACATTGATCCATTCCTAGCAATAAAAAGATGCCATTCTGTCATATGAGAAAGCACATGACTTAGTTCTTTATAAGCATTTCTTCTAATTTATTTTTAATTAGGCTAACATATTTTTAATCTGTAAAACATTCTTCATCTCAATAAATTAGTGACAAGGGCACAGCATTAGTTCAAGTCATGCATTTTTATAGCATTTTTCCTGAACTGATCTTGAGCTTGTCAGAGGGATACAGTTCTAGTGATGAAAGAAAAGGCACATGAATTTCAATGAGAGCATTTAGTTTGAGCTCTATGTATGAATTGACAGAAGATTCATCTCATTATCAATCTTATATGATTCTTCCCCCTTCTGTGTTGATTGGGAAAGCCTGTACTATATTTGGTTGGACATGTTAAAAGTCTTTATACAGTCAGAATCTCATAATAGAAGAAGAAGAAGAAGAAGAAGAAGAAGAAGAAGAAGAAGAAGAAGAAGAAGAAGAAGAAGAAGAAGAAGAAGAAGAAGAAGAAGAAGAAGAAGAAGAAGAAGAAGAAGAAGGAGAAGAAGGCTCAATAAAGTAGAATGTGTTAATAGTTTGTACCATCTGTCTTCCTTTCATTCTCAGTTCATGTCACTAGTCTTCAGTTTCATCGTCAAATGGAGAAATATGCTAATAACTTGATGATATGGCATTGCTGTATCATGTATTGTATTGTATTGTATCATGTATTGCTGTATCTATGTATCATGATCATGACACAGGTATACACAAGCACATACATGCATGCAGACAGACACTTATCCAGCCATTTTCTTTTGTCTTCTCTAGCTGTAGAGAAAATTCAGTACAAAATAAAAGCATTTGGGAATATTTGGCCCATATGACTGTTTTTTTAAGACAAAATGTTCTAGGCTATTAGGCACATTAAAGCAATACATATTCTTTTTAAGTGTGAGTTTGTGTGCAAGTTTGCATGTATAGTGAGGCTGTTAACTTACTTCTTTATTAAGGAGTAAGCTCCACTGTACTGGGACTTGATTTTGAGTAAAGATGAATAAGGTTTCAGATTCAAAGTTCATCTGCCTGTCTTTAGCATAGCAAATTCCAGTCTGAGGGTGATCTTGAATGTTATTTAAACTTCAATTTTCTTTCTGAGACAGCAGTTCAGCAAATATTGTTCTAAGACAATCAAGTGGCATAATGCCTTTGAAAAAGACAAGAGGCCAATTGCTGACACTGAATGGAGAGATAAATTAGTATTCAACATCAGAGTAAACAGTTATCCCACAGGAGCTTACAAAAGAAGCAATGAAGATCAAGATTAATCATGCAGGCTGAGAAATATCTGCCAATGATTGTGCCTTAATTATATGTAAACAGGTCATCCTTAAGTCGTCATCACAGATTGCAGTCACTAACTTTTCCAAATTGTAATCATTGTTTAAAAATAAATGGTGCATATATATAATTGTCTATTTGCAACAAATAAGAGATTTTTCAAGTATGCTGGTGCAGGCCAATATTGTAGCCTATATTATGTATTTTATGTGCATCTTAGCAAAAATATGTTTTAATGGTCACAAATCCTAGCCTTTGGAGTTAACATCACTACCCTTCTGATTTAAGAAAAAAATATAAAATGTGGAAATCATGGTTCTCTCTTCATATATTCTTAGAAGCTCAGCAGGTTTTGTCTGGTTTGTAGTAAAACTAAAACCGTTGCTCTAAATAAGATTATATGAATTAACCTCTATAGTTTATTCCCAGGCTGATTAATCATATAATTTAAAACTTCATTTGCATAGCAAGAGCAAATTATTAAAGTTTGAAAGCATTTATAAGAAGAAAATTATGAACGCTGAAGAGGCAGGGAAAGACTAGAAAAGATCTCATGGAGGAGAACTCCCACCGCTCACTATTTTACAAGTTTGGATACATTTCTCTTCAGTTGTTTTCCTTTAATTAGGATATAAATGGGGAAACATTCAAAACTACTGTGAAGCTATGGAATCTAGAGTTTCTGAGTCATTTGTTTGCAGCCTGCTTCAGCAAAAGGGAAAGATCAAGTATTTTCCAGTCAGTCCTCTTTCCAGTTGATTTATTCTATTGAACGTTACAGGAAATTGATATCTTAAGATTTTTTTTAATTAATTACAGACATCTGTAAAGGAACAATAATAAAGCAAGACTTTATATCCTGCTGTCACACTGAGATAGTACAGGCAACTCCCATTATGTAATTCTTGCTTTCAGGATGGACATATATAACTCTCTATATAATAAAAGCATCTAACATCTGAAAGCATCATTCACCATTTGATTTGGGGTTTATTTTGATATTTTTTTAATAGCATACAATTAAAAAAACAATGCTATAGCATTGGTAGCTCAACAAAAAAAATCTGACCTAGATATAGTTTTTCCAAAGTTGCTGTGGTGTGCAAAATCTTGCATACATGCATTGAATGTAGAGACTTCATACATACTGTACATTGACTCAGAATACTGGGAAAGAATTTAGTTTAGTTTTTAAGCAAATTTTATTAATTTACCTTTCTCTTTATTAATTTACCTTTCTCTTTACCTTTACCTTGATATGAACTGAAGCACATTGATATAGGTTATCACAGAATGTGAAGAAAAAGTGACACGGCACTCGGGATTTGACCCGCCAAACTGCCGACCTTCTAATCGACAAGCTCAGCGTCCTAACCCACTGAGCCACCACGTCCCTTATCTTATTACATATTGGTGCTTAAATTCTAAAATACCTACTTTAAGTCTGAAGAAAGCATACCTTTTTTTGTAACCTCTCTCAACAAACTCTTTAAACTTTACCCTTAGCTGATGTTATTCTTCTATACTGATATTTTTGGCTTGAAAAGTCAAAAAGTAACCCCTGACAAATGAAGTAGCCTCTTCATAAATCCAGAAGCTTCACATTTCTTAGGGCTGGTAAGATTATACCATTTTTACTACATATTATAAAACATTCAATGGCATACTAGGTTTTCTTGTTCTTGATGTCTTATGGCTCTGCTTAATTTGCCTTTTCAAGAAAAGTGAAGACAGAGTGGAGACATACTGTAGCACCAAGAAGAGAGTTTAAAGAAGCAGCAAGAAGCAGTTTAGAAATAGCTCCTATGGATTTTCATTCACAAGACTACAGCAAAATTCATACCATTTTCATGAAAGTGGAGGCAGATCGTAAGTGAGCTCCTTCAGGCAAGTCTTGATTTATGTCATCCTACCTTGTGCCTTGTCCACAGGTGGCCTCCTGAACATTGCAGTTGGGATGTCACCTCCATATTTTTTCAGGCAAGCAAAATCATTATGTCTCCTGCTAAACATTTGGCAGGGCAAGTAATCTAATTTTCTTTTTTTCTCCTTTAAAGAGAGATAAAAAACCTTTTTGGGATGAAAATCTGTATGAATTTTGAGACCATGTAGTTAGTGTGCAGGGACGCGGTGGCTCAGTGGGTTAGATGCTGAGCTTGTCGATCAGAAGGTCGGCAGTTTGGCGGGTCGAATCCCGAGTGCCGCATAACAGAGTGAGCGCCTGTTACTCGTCCCAGCTTCTGCCAACCTAGAAGTTCGAAAGCATGTAAAAACGCAAGTAGAAAAATAGGGACCACTAAGGTGGGAAGGTAACAGCGTTCTGTGCGCCTTTGGCATCTAGTCATGTGGGCCACATGACCATGGAGACGTCCTCGGACAAGCTCTGGCTCTTCGGCTTTGAAACGGAGATGAGCACCGGCCCCTAGAGTTGGAAATGACTAGCACACATGTGCGGGGGAACCTTTACCTTTACCTAGTTAGTGTGCACTCAAAATGGCTACTCATACATGGACTTCACCAAGTACTGACAAATGGCCATTAAATTAGTTAAAACAAATATATCCACCTCCAACTCTAATGGGCCAGCTTTTAAAAAACCTTTGTACAACTTTGTGGGGGCTAAAGACATTTTTGCACTTACTTACTAGTTTCCTTTTTAAAAATAAACTTTTGGAAAGTGATGAGCAATCCCATGCTGGAGATGGGTGGATAGAGTTTTGTCAGCTTTTTACCTATTTCTTTCCATTAATATTATCACATTGGCAGATGTGATAATATCTTAAGAGGCATGCAATACTTTTGATTTGTTTCATGCTATTCTGGACCAGCCATTAATTGGGCAGGCACTGCAATTACAACAGTGTGCAACATCAAACATTAGCAAGAACTAAACAGGATCTCCCTGCAGACAGCTTCTGCTGAATATCACCTGCTGTGAAGAAATATTGAGGAGTGCTGAAGTGTGCAACTATTTCAAAGTCAAGATACTCCACATTGTGAAGTCTAACCAGCTTCACATGCAACGATTTAACCACTGCTGCAAAATGCACTATGTTAAAACAAAATAAAAGTTTAAAGAATGGGGATTTCTCTTTGTTGGTTTATTTGTTAGAAATCCTTGAAGAGCTCTTCCTTTAGTATCAATACTTTAAAGCATTATTTTAACTTTTGGTGACATAGTTCAAACCAAACCAAACCCATCCTATTCTGTAACACTGTGTTATTACTGTTAGTTTGATTTTGCTTGCTGACCCATCTCAAGTAGGATGAAGCAGCTTGCCTCTGGCATTTTCATTTGTTCTCATGAAGAACATAACCTCACAAATGGTGCCCTTTAAATTACATTTTACCTGCTGTGAAGACCAGTGTATTTCTCCAATGAAATATGTTTTCATTTGGAAGTTGTCAGTTTCTCAAAAATGAAATTACTAGGCATTGTTCCCAAGGAAATCCATATGCAGTACTTCCCATCAGTAGGAGCAATGTACTCTCTCACTGTCTCCCTTTTTCTGTGTGTGTGTGTGTGTGTGTGTGTGTGTGTGTGTGCTTGTGCATTGATTTGTATGATGAGAATAATAGAATAGCTTGGCCCAAATAAACCAAGACTTACTTATAAAAGAACTAAGAGTTGAATATACATGCTGAAAACAATTAGGCATTTTTGTATTTATTTGGGGTTCTCTTCAACAAAATCAGTACTCATGACTCTATTAAAAAAGTTCACTAAACTTCAGCTTAATTTTTATAACACCTTTTTTTGGTACTATGAATTTTTCAGCATTGTCTCAGAAAGAGGAAAGAGAATTCTCCACCTTGAGACAGGTTAATTTAATTTAGACTATGATGCACCATGCTGTTGCACTATGTTGCACTATGTTGTCTAGTTTAATGAAGAGAAGGATGAGAGAGAACATGATAGCAGTGTTCCAATATCTCAGGGGCTGCCACAAAGAAGTGGGAGTCGAGCTATTCTCCAAAGCACCTGAAGGCAGGACAAGAAGCAACGGATGGAAACTAATCAAGGAGAGAAGCAACCTAGAACTAAGGAGAAACTTCCCAACAGTTAGAACAATTAACCAGTGGAAAAACCTGCCTCCAGAAGCGGTGAATGCTCCAACACTGGAAGATTTTAAGAAGAGACTGGACAGCCATTTGTCTGCAATGCTATAGGGTTTCCTGCCTGAGCAGAGAGTTGGACTAGATGACCTCCAAGGTCCCTTCCAATTATTATTATTATTATTATTATTATTATTATTATTATTATTATTATTATTATTATTATTATTATTATTATTATTATTAACAGGAAGTTCATTGAATATCTTAAAGCAGGTAAACAGTGATTTTACTTGGACTATAGCTTATTCTTTGGCATGTGGTGAAATATAACAAGTATACAAATGATACTCAGTTATGAATTTCTAACGCTGGACAAATTATAGAAAAATGATGCTGCTGAAGTGCTTATTCTGTACCTAACAGTTGGGAAGGTCTGGATGTGGAAGATCAGGATGTGACTCGACCCTGGGAAAACCACATGGTTTGGGGGTTTTGGACCAGGTGGATCTGAAGATTGGTCATCTTTTTCAGCCAGGTAGCACTCATCACAGAAAGATTTGGTGTGCAACTTGAGAATCCTCCTGAACTCACAACTTTTTTTGAAAGAGCAGGTGGCAGCTGTAGTTATGAAGGCTTTTGCACAAGTCCATTTTAGGCACCAATTTCACCTGTTCCTGCACTATGGGGCTCTACTCATGATCATTCTCAAATGGTCTTTTCTCAAATGGATTATGGCAATGCACTCCACATGTGTCTGTCCTTGAAAAGCATTCAGAAACTTTAACTAGTCCAAAATGCAGCAGTACGCACAGTTCTGACAGAACAAGTTTGCCTGTGCTAAACTACCATTGCCTATGGTACACTGGACCCTAGTAAGCTTCTTGATGCAATTTAAAGTACTTTAAATCCATTGGCTGTCCCATCATTTTCAATAAGTGGGCACACTCACTATTAAACAACATTATCTGCTAGGACCTAAGGGATTTGCTTTCTCTGCCCACAATATCTGGCTTATAGGCTATTTCCCACCTACGCACCAAAAGAGAATCCTCTGAATTTCCTGAAGGCTATTGGCCTACAGTGTTACCTAAGTCCAATATAGGTGTGCTTTGTGTTGTTAGCCTGACATGGTCCTTCAGTTATTGTATTATGATTACTTTAACTCTTTGTATTTTGTTGATAGAGGAGAGAGAAAGATAATTGTTTTTAGCAACCCAGATTTATATATGAAAGATGGACAGCCACACACATTCTCAAATAAATCCTTTTTCACAATCCTAAAGCCCCAGGTTTCCTCTAACCAATAGGATTGTTATGTTTATATCCCTTCAACCAATCCCAAATTTAATTATGATTAATGTACTGAAGGAAATATGAAATTAATACCTTACTGACACTGTAGTGCAGAACAAATAAAAGACATATAATCAATACTGGATGGAAACCAATGCTACCTACTTAGGTTGTTGGCTATTATACAAAGTCAACTGGGAATCTTGAATCCAACTAGCCATATTAGCACCATCCAAGTGAGGCTCAATTGTCTTTAATAAGTTCTTGATGTTTGTTTGTAAACTTGATATTTTCTGATATACCTTTTGAAGATACAAATGTCTCTTTTGATACTTTAATCTGCCTTGATATCTTGTGATATATTATTCTATAAAATATGTCACAGAGCATTTTTTTTATCTTTTAGCCATCACAGGAGATTGATTGAGGTACATTATCATTATTTATTTATTTATTTATTTATTTATTTATTTATTTATTTATTTATTTATTTATTTATTTATGATTTATATACCGCCCTTTCCCGAAGGACTCAGGGCGGTTTACGGGATATTTAAAAGAAAATCAATACAAAAGTTAAAACAAATTAAAAAAGATTAAATGAAACCCTGAGAGAAAATAAAAACCCCATTATAGCAATGTATACTTGCATTCAGAGCACAAACACAGTATTTCATTCATTCATCTTAATATTTAAGGAAGATATAATGTTGAGATGGATAAAGTGGGTGAGAATCTTACCTTTACCTTCACTGCCTATTGGAGGGAACAATTGCAGTGTTGTTACAATATATATATAATATACCCCTGAGAACCACTCAAAATTAAAGGTTTCCAATTAAGGCTGGCTATAATACAACTCAACAAAAATTTCCTATGGCAAGTTATGAGAAATTATATAAATATTAGAGAAAGAATCAAGTGATTCTGAGATTAAATGCTTATCCTTTTCTTTTTTTGTAAGACATTTTTAAAAAAACTTGTATTGTATATTTGCTTGCTTGTTTTTAAAGGCAAGTTTCTTAAAGTTCTTAGTTTTTTCATTTATTCTTCTTGTTACAGCCATATCCCTTATATTTTTTGTCTATATCATAAGCTTTCTTTTCCACATTTGTGCAAAAAAGCAAAGTTAATGGAAGTCCAGTAGTTATTAATATAAATCAATAGCTGAAGTCATCTTTATAACATATATATTTTCATCAAACTATCAAATTACATTTACATGTTAACATATGACATTTAAACAAAATTAAAAATACAAGTCTTTAATTTAGTCTGCTGAGCTCAGTACAAATGGCAATAAGCTTTTTCATGGAATTTATATTGCCTAATTAATTTATAAAACTAGTGGTATCAAAACACTAAATATAAAACTGTTAGAAACAGTGCCTGTAAAGTTCACAAGGTGAGATGAAAGTCACCAGCATAGATAAATTCTCAAGGACACATGTGGTTCATTTGATTCATTTTTTCTTCATATATTTCCAAGATGAACTGTCGAGGAAAATATTATCAGTGGAAAAATATGATTCAGAACTGACCTCTTGCATAAATGTTCTTTAAGGAGACAGGAAAAAAATGGAAGAAAGGTTGATATGTATCTATCATCTAGTCACTTGCAAAACTGCCACATAACAAGTAAAATCTTCCACATCTCATTTGGATTTTCAAGGACTTGCCAAAATGTAGGGCAAATGAAGTCGTGTCTGTCAATGAGCACATCTAAATAGACAAAAAGGGCACTTTTTCTTCTTTGTGTTAATAAATATGTATGCATGTCACAGCCACAGTGCTCATAATTCCAACTGTGTATTACAAATTACAGTTTCATAATAAATGTAGAAATTGGGGGGGAAGGCAGAAACTGAAATGAAACAATTTCAAGCAATCTCATTTTGATTGGCACCTAAAATGATAAAAATAAATATTATTAGGATCGAACTACTTGCTAGATTCTATAATACTTACATCAATTTTTCGTATCCTAATAACCTCCAGCAGTGATATCCATAATTCATAGCCATATTATGTGAGTTAATGTCTGATATACAGTGAGAAAAGCAGATTGGAAAGAAAATATTTAAGATAATTAATTTTTATGGAACTCAATAATCCAATAAGCAAAGTTCTAGGAATTTATGGAAAAACAAAGCAAAATATAGAATAGCAGGGACCTATCAACTGAAATCAGCTAGAGAAAAATTATTGCAATCAACAATACTAATAAATAACTATCTGATTAGTTTATGAAAAATAAATTTCTTATAAAAGAAAAGATACTGGTTGTGGTATTATACAAGTTTATTAATCTTTCCAGCAATGTCTGTTTTCTTTTTCTCCCTCTCTCTTTCCATGCATACCAATACATTTTCATTTTTTCCCCTATTATTATGGCTAATCACATAGTAAGCCAGGTGTTTAGATTGGCTTTGGCATTTTTATCTATCTGTTGAGTCCTTCCCAAAAACCCAACACAGGCAGATGTTATGGTCACAGGATGTAAGCTGTTTTAAATAAAGCTGCCATTTACAACTGGCTGATGGTTGTTTTGTCAATGTTGTTGGTGTTCCAGTGGTGCTCCAGAAATTTTGGAATTGCAACCAAGATTCCTATTAACTGCTGGTACTATCTTTGTTTACTTTTGCCACAGTCATTCTACTTCTATTTGTAGGTCTTTGTATTTTATGATTTTCTCCAGTTCTTTCTTTTCTATTCTGTTGTCTCCAGGTACTGCCACATCAATTATCCAGACATTTTTGACTTTCTTATCAAAAATTGTTAAGTCTGGGTGCTATATTATTATTTACAAATGCAAATACATATTTAAAATTATATAAAATAGATAATACAGATTTTAAAAAATCAAATATAATCATTAAAATAAAGTAAAATATGGTTGTGTATCTGAATGCAACCTTACATGTTTATAATGCTATGAGACATTTCATTTCCATTATATAATCAAAACATGCTATCAAACTTTAAATATTTAAATTGGTTAATAGAAATAATTCATTAAAAGAGAATAAAAAACTATGAGTAATAAATGGTGCATTAAAACAATATTGAAAATTGTATTTTGATTATATCTCAGTTTCAAATGTAAATTGTAAAACCTTAATTTTGGATGTGCTATAATTCCCTATATTCAGTTGTAGACTAAAAATGTTTTCCAAGCAGATTTGAATCAGGCATCAGAATTACTTTTTAAATTTGAAGTTATTCTAAACATTGAAATCTACTCTCACAATTTAATTAAATAATCTTCCAGGAGAGAGGAAATCGAAGAGACTTTTTATTGATATGTATTTTTTTTAAACTAATATTCCATTCTCGTATTCTTCCATTGTTTTCTGGATTAGGTTTCTATTTATTCTACAATTTCAAAAAGTAGATAATAAATTGCTACATATTTTTATTTATTGTGAGGTTAATTAAATATCTGCAGTAGAAAGATGGTGATCTGCTGATGTCACTTAAGCATAAGGGGCAGAAATTACTTTCCATCTCTTTGTTGATAAAATTAATAAAATCCATCCGGCTCTGTAAAGTCAACACACAAGTCCAATAAGGCCTGGGAAGAATATTTTCTATCACTGATATGGAAGCAAGTTTGCCTTCATTCTCAGGAAAAGATAATTACATGTGAACTATATGTAGCATTCAATAAGATTATTGTCTGGTCCATAGACAAGATGGAAGCCTTAATTTATGACATAGTTCTACCACTTAAACCTTAACTGGGCATTGCAAATAGCCTCAACTTAGCTAACCGCCCATGGATAGACATTAACCACAAATCGCCTTTCTTTTTATGATTAGCTGAGGACTCTAAATTCTTACTTACTTACTTACTTACTTGTTGGCCCCTTCTGTTTTGGTAGAGCTTATTTAATCTGATTTTTTTCCCTTAGCTACAACTAGAATGCTGCATCCAATCCAGGTAAACATCCAGTAGTACAGGAAAATAAAGAATACTAGTCCCAGCCTGTATCTGATTGGTGACAACAATAAGGGAAATAAGAAGCATACCATAGTACCTTGATACTAATTCATTTCAGGAGGATTGACAATTTCTAAAAATAAGTACTGAGAAACAAGAACTGAGTGACTTATCATGTGACTCTTTATTTCAGCCAGAAGGAGTAGCGAGGCAGCCAATGCCAGCCAGTTCCACCTTGCAGGTCAAATACCAGGAGAAAGACAAGTATTGGGACAAGATTTTCATTTCAAAGCACATTGAGTACTGAATTCAATGAGTTTTGAGGCAGTTGAGTACTGAGGTATGACTATTCTTGGACCTTGGGAAATTTGGCTGCTGGGTAAGGGTGGAGCATGGAACAGTCAAGAGATTATTTTCTATAGTCATACTGGTCAGATCTGACAATTTTATAGTTTACCATTTAGAGTATAACTTTTGATAAAGGAAGTAATATATTGGGCATTACATAACAATCATTAATAGTGGTAATGTATATTGTATGATGTGAATGAAAGCCCAGTGTGGGGCTTTAGAGCAGTTATGGGTAATTCAAAATGCCCATATTTTTTATTAATTCCTCAATGAAAAACAGAAGGTAATGAAACTGCTGTTATTTGACCATAAATTGTCAGTTAATTCTTCAAGCAAGTTCCTGGAATATTTCATTAGCAATAGAAAAAGTTGCTGTAGAATCACATGCATTTCCTACCCTCCTCTCACTTTAGAAGATCTTACTTTCTGAAGCTTTAGATTTACTGGATAGTGATGCTTTTCCAAGTTCAAACTAAGGTGTTGTTTATCGTTTTACAGAGAGGCAGAGGACAAGATGGCATTCTCTCCATCTTACTTATGAAAGAATAGCATATGCCTTGGCACATCAAGTCAGTGGATTAATGGCATGGTACAAACAAATCTGTCCTCAAAACCATGCCGCTACCTATGTCAACATCTGTTGTATTAGGTAGTTTCCTTATTCTGCCTTATGATAAGATTGGCTATATCATTCAGACTGTAGCCACCAGAACCTCTAAAACAAAGTTGTTTCTCCTTGATCTGTGGCTCATCTTTGAGATCAGCTGGAAAAGTTCTTCATGCCTCTCACTTTTATCTAGAAATGTTTGAGAGCAGCACATAAGAAAATTTCTAAAGCTGAGTTCACATTCTGGTGTTTCTGTCCCAAGAGATATTTCTGGTTCCTTCTGTGATGTCTGTTCTTCACCTTTTTGAGATGTCTTCATTCTGACAGGAGATTAATTTTGACTGGTTAACTCTTGCTTTAATCTTTTTTCCCCAGTGCTCAGTAATATTTTTAGTTGTGTTATATTATGTTTGCTAACTTAGACATTGTTCTAAGAAAGTAGAAAAGATTAAAGCTTCCTCAAATCAAACGTGACTTCTACTCTTTTCACTGATACATTTGTCTAGTTTTTCTGGCAATAATATGAAAATGGTTTGTCTGTTGGCATATTGCCAAGATGTTTGTTTAATTTGTCCTTTAATTTGTAGCCTACAGCCTATAGCCTATAGTTTTCTCTCATGGTCGCCTATTTAAATACTAACCAGCTCCAGTATTGCTTAGATTTTTTATGCTCAGTCAAGGCTATTTAAGCAGAGTCTCCTACCTGGATTAGCAGAAAGAATAATAATAATAATAATAATAATAATAATAATAATAATAATAATAATAATAATAATAATAATAATAATAATAATAATAATAATAATAATAATAATAATAATAATAATAATAATTTATTATATACCGCCCTTCTCCCGAAGGACTCAGGGTGGTGAACAGGGCAGACATATAAAAATACAAAAATACAAAAGTTAAAAAGAATTAAACATATGCCCAAGCTAAAAACAGTAAATGCATACCGGTATATTAAAAATGACAATAAAAACCCAACCCATCCCCCATCAGGCCAAGCCGGCTTGTTCAAATAAATGTGTCTTCAGATCGCGTCGGAAGGAGCGGTTGGGCGCCATCCGGAGCTCAACCGGCAACCGATTCCATAAATCCGGAGCGCCCACAGAGAAGGACCTCCCCCTGGGGGCCACCAAACGACATTCTCTGATCGGTGGCACCCTGAGGAGGCCCTCTCTGTGGGAGTGCACAGGGCGGAGGGAAGTTGATGCCGGCAGCAGGTGCTCCCTAAGGTACTCCGGACCCATGCTATGTAGGGCCTTAAACACCATTACCAGTACCTTGAATTCTAACAAATTGTTAGAATATCTAAAGTCTTGAAAGTTTGGAATAATTTAATATTAGAGAAATTGAGAAAAGGCGATCTGAACTTACATCTACTCCTTGGTAATGAAGTTTCCTTATTTAGGAAAAAAAATCAAGACATTGATTCTACAGAAAAACTGTAGAAAGACTACATAATAAATATTATCAAAATTGTAAAATTTCTGTTCACGCAGATAGCCTTTGGCCCCTTTTCTCTCTTTAGCTGTCTTAACAGTCTAGGAATTATATTATTGGTAAACTGTAGCATTTTTTGTGACTCTAATTGTTATTATGAGTAAAAAATAAAATTGAAAATGCAAGGTCCAATTATAAAATCATCTTAAAAGAAGACAGGCTAGACAGGAATGGGGAGGGGCTATCATCTAAAACTATTAATGAAACATACCAAATGCCTTTTCTCTTCAACAAATTATTGTTTTGACAGCTCTCAGATTAGAGGGTTCATTTCTACATTTTCTGGAGCAGACAGTTAATGCAAATATGGTCCCTGTAACTGTGGGAGGAAAACGAAAGAACATTACCACTCATCACATTCATCCCCTTCATCAATCATTATTTTTAAAGGAGAAGCTGAAAATTGTCAAGGTTGTCACAAGAAAGTTTTATGCTGTTTTTTGTAGAAAAGTAATAAAATTCATGGAATCTGTGAGTACTAAATTGTGATATCACCTGGTTAAATGACACAGTTTCTTCTGACACAGAAACAACAGTGTCCCATCTACGGTGTCTGGAAATTAAATTTCTAGTACAGGTTTCACTTATAAACCTAACTGATGGTGAGAGTCCTTGGTCCTCTGTGACCTTGGTTGTTTCCTTGCAGATGCTTCATTACCCAAACTAGGTAACATCATTAGTGCTAGCAAGGAGTGGGGTTTTCTCTGTTTATATTCTATTGACTTGTCCTGTCAGTGTTTCTGTGGGTAGTCTTAGAGGTTGGGCTATTCATTGTTGGCTTGTTTGGCAGTTTCTTGGAGTTAATCTATGTTCATTTGGGTGCTGATTGCTGATGGGGAGGTGTTTGGGGTTTTTTTTGTTCCCCTTTTGGCTTCTTGATTGTCTCTTTTGCATAGGATGTAGATATTGTTTATGTGTATGTGTCTGTTGATGGCTAATTTGTCACAGCATATGAACAAACTTAACCATACATTCAATGGGGAAATTGTGACCATCCTAAACCAAGTCAAGTCCAAAAATGCTAGGGAATTTCTAGAAGCCTGACACTCTGACAAATCAGATACATGAGGCATTAAGAAAAGGTATGGAGAAAGGGAAAGAAAAAAAAAATCTTTGGAGGCCATCTCATAATTTATCACCATTCCATCTGCCATTTGAGATGGAATGATCTGCTGGTAACATGGGCCACAAGCCCAAGGTGGACATCATCTGCACATGCCCAAGCTTTGTACTTTTGCAGCTGTCAGAGCAGGAGAGTTATTATATAATCCTAGACTATTTAAAGGCTTCTGTAAGATGTCAAAAGAAACAATAGTAGGAGGAATGAATGAACAAGAAGAAGGGAGAAATAGTTATAGTGAGAAAAATGTTGGACAGCATCAGGAAAGAGAGTAAAGACTATAAAAACAAGAAAAGGTCTAAAGCAGGGGTCTTCAAACTCGGCCCTTTTATGACTCATGGACTTCAACCCCAGAATTCCTCAGCCAGGCACACTGGCTGAGGAATTCTGGGAGTTGAAGTCCATGAGTCATAAAAGGGCTGAGTTTGAAGACCTCTGGTCTAAAGGAAGAGGGAAAGTGAAGTCATAATCAGTGGTGAAAGAAAAAAAACAATTACCTTAATAAAAGAAATGGAAAAGAAATGGCAAGAAAACAAGGTTGTCATAGCTCCAGGACTAGGTCCATGCTAAACCATCCCAGAAACTGTATAAGTCCAGATATCTGCCAGGAACTTAAGTTACTTCTTCTAAGTCTATGTCCTAAACATAAGGCAATCATTCTTAAGGTCATAGGTTTTATAATGACTCATTGGCAGAAACAGGTGTTGGATGAGGGATGCAAAAGGCTGCTTGTCTCTCTAGAGCTGTGTTTCTTTTTTCCTCTTTGCTCTACATTCTGTTGGCATGGTCACCTCTGGTCTCTCATGACAGATGTGAATGCTGAACATTAATCAAGTATATTGATTGAATGCTGTTATATCATAACAACTGGTGCTTGTCATGCCATAGGGAATAACTGACTATCCTCATCTCATGAGGATGCATTCAAAGGACATTTCCATTGTACAAGATGATAGGAGCAAAAGTCCCTCAGAGATGTTACTATGTCAGAATAATTTGCAAGTCCAATATCAGTTAATTCCTCCCCCTTCTCCCTACAGCATCATACTCTTTAGTTCACCTGTCCCTTGATGAAGGTCAATTAAACATGTTAGAGCTATATCTTTTAGTTTAGTTCTGTGCATTATTTTGTTATTTTCCAATGCTCTGTGTTTTTGTAAGATCTTTAAGGGTTTCCCAAACTCACTGAATTCTATTATTGTTTAATGGGTTCACATCAAGTCAACATGGTTTTTAGATGCCAAAATAATAAGTAAAGGAGTTGGATATTGGTGGAGAGTTCACCCAATTTTATAAAGTTGATCTATTTAATACAGAAGATTATAGCAAACATCTGTTTCTAATTCTATTGGTTGCACTTTTCCTTCTGTCAATCCTGATCAAATCCCACAGAGTAAAGTTAAGAATTTGCTAAAGCTGTCACAGTTTTTCCTCCCCAGCCACCTTTGTGGCCATTAAAGACTCCATAATTGTGATGAACAGAATATGTCTGATTCTTTCCTCCCAATATAATAGCTACTGTCTATGTGTTCTCATAAGCTTTTTATGTTAAGCTGCTAGTAACATTGCTAAATAGAACTTCAGGGCTGTAGCATTTTATATTTGAGAGAAATTATTCTTATGTATAGCCAGATGCTGCAAAAATGAACATCAGCTTTGAAAAGAAGCCCAAAGAAGATAAGCTGGTCCTATAACATTCCAATTTTGTAATATTCCACATATAAAATTGTCATATGACCAGTGCTTTTTTTGTAAAAGAAAAAAAAGGTGCCGGAACTCACACACATCATACAACCCGCCTTGCCTACCCTACAAGGTTCCATCCAAAAAAGGTGCCGGAACTCCGTTTTGAGCGTTCTATGAGAAAAAAAGCATTGCATAGGACAAACTATTTACAATAGCAACTGAAAAATAAAGTTTTCCACTCTGATTGAAATAGCTTTCAGTTTTTCTATCTGTGCATAGAGTTTCATTTCTTTCTTCTTTGGATATGCATGGCATCTAATTTATTTCAAATCATTTGGTAGACATAGGGAAATAAATATGTAGAAAATTAGTCTAAATTTCAGTTTCTGGGAAAATATAAAACATTGAAAATGCAGTGATGTAAGTTTATGGAACAATTGGTTCCAGGATACAGAAAAACACTCCCTCCATTATAAAAAAATAATCTACCTCTACCTATCTCAATAAATATTTTATCAAAAGATACTGCTGATTAATCTGAAAAGGGAAATTTGAAATGCAGGATTGTTTAAAATCACAGTCTATGATATCGTTCTTCTTACAATTGTTTTCAGTTGTTTCACTATGGAATTACTATATATAGCAGGCGTGTCAAACTTGCCACATCACATGACATGTCATGACTTATCGTGACTTTTTTCCATTGCCAGTAATGGGATGGGTGCAGCTTCCATATGATGAAACCGGCCCATGGGCTGGCAGTTCGATACCCCTGCTATATAGTATATAAATTGCTTTATATTGCAATTTTAAGTAACTGTTTTACCAGAGTAGGACAATGGATTTGTTTATTTTTATGTAAACCATCTTGAGTTGCTTTTGCCCTAAGATGTGCTACAACCGTATTTAAAATAAAATGAATATGCAAAAACATATGAAGTTTGTTAAATTAACTGATATAAAATAACAAGTGACTTTTAGCATTCTATATAAATGAATGGGATAGATCTGAAAATGGATAGTATTCATAATCACCATCTGCACTTAGGAAATAATCTGTATTAATTTTCCTAACCTGCAGTTAAAATAGGAAAATAGGAATGGTGACAGATTAGTTCAACTGAAGGGGAAAAAAAGTTTTATTCTGGTGCTTTATTTCTAACAAGGTTTGTAGGATTACCAACCTTTTTTGTGATGTGATAAAGAGCTTCAGAATAATACCTACAGGGTGAGCACACAGACCCTGTGATCACCAATCATTCTTTATGTTCCTTCTTATTCCCTTCAATTTCTCCCATTTCCAAGCATCTTAAAAGAGGGTGATGACAGAGAAGACAGAAATGTGCCAGAAGTTGATGGGCTCATTTCTGAAATCCTAGCTTTCAAAATTTGCTCCTATTGGGTCTTATGCTGAACTGAGAATCTAGGGATAGAAGTAGCAGCTAATAGTGATTGATAAACCCACTAGAAGCTGGGGCCAAACTTTAGAATTTCCATCATTACTCCATGTATTTGTGTTGGCTTTCAATAAACTGAAATTCAATAGCTTACATAATCTGGGCTACCTCAATCCTTATTTATGGCTCTAGAGCAGGAGTCCTCAACCTTGGCAACTTTAAAACTTGTGGACTTCAACTCTTAGAATTCTGCAGCAAGCAAAACTGGCTGAGGAATTCTGGGAGTTGAAGTCCACAAGTTTTAAAGTTGCCAAGGTTGAGGAGCCCTGCTCTAGAGCATTTATGAATAAATGCATTAAAGCAGCATTAATTTCACTCGCTCCTTGGAATGGAAACAGACAGACAAACAAACAGAAAATCCACTTTACATCATTGCTCCACCCATTGTGGTCCTTGTCTTTCCCCAAAAAACTGTTACCCTCCAGCTGCATAAAGATTGCTCATCTTATACTAATGAATGCATTTACAGTCCAAGATTCTTAATTTTACTAAAGAGCAAAACTGATGTAAGTTGCTTTTCTTTTAACTATGTAGCTAAAAAAAATGCAAAACTGATACAAGTTGCTTTCATTTTAACTATATAACTAAAAAAGGGATTATCCGTGAAATCATTTTAAATGCAGATTGCTGCGATCTCATCAATAAATAAAACATCTTAGCACAAAAATGTCAGTAGGGAACTTCAGCAGCCTTTTAGGCAGACTAATATCTACATTTACATTGGATGTAACTGTATTATAGATGAAAACTGAGATTTTCATATACGTTTTGTTTTACTAAGTGAATGCTCTTATTGAAAATCGTGAAAATGACAGTGTCCTCTGATCTTTAGAAGGGATCTTGCCCACTTTGAGGGAAGAAAAATGATAGAAAGATCTGGTCCCTGTGCAGACACAGGAGTATTCAAAAAAGATTAATTTAGTTGCTTGATGGTACACTTACACCCACATTTTTGAGACAGTTTATTCATTTCTTCATGTACTGTGTTATTTGTTTTCTGCTTTTTAGACAGCTATGCCTAAAAAAATCTGATTAAATAGTTGATAAGTGGACTTAACTACAGGCCATAAGGCCTGGGAGAAAGCTACTCTGTGATGCCTTTTCTAAGAGACATTTGTGCAGTTTACCTCTGTAGGAAAATGTAAGACTCTCTAAACCAGGCACATCCAACACATGGCCCATGGGCTGCATGTGGCCCTGAACAGCTAGTAATGCAGTCCCACAAGTTCGTAAACTTTTAACAGTATTGTGTGATTTTATATTATAGAATACCTTGTATATTTTATATGTGGCCCAAGGCACTTCACTCACTGCAGCCCAGGCAAGCCAAAAGATTGAACAGCTATACTGTAGAAAGGCCATAGTGTTGTTGTTCCTTGTGGCATGTGGTTTTAGTAACCTGGCATGACTGCTGTTGGTTCCTGGTTGGGAAGGGAAAAGACAGGTCTAGTGGTGGCTCCTTCTTGAAGAAGGGAACTGAAGACCCAGAAGGATGAATGTTCCAGTCAAGAAACAAGATCATGATGGAGGGATCTAATGGGCAGATCCAAGAGTGGAAAAGTGGAGTGAGTCCCTGGTCTTTGTGGAAGGACTTTGAGAGAGGTCCTTCCCAAAAGAGAAGCATGAGGCTTTCTGACTGAGCAGTTCCAGTAGGAGATCAAGCTACTCTGAGCACACTTCAATAACTGAAATGTGTTTGAATATTAGTAGCTCAGGATGGTAGTTGGGCTGATCTCCAAGCTTGGCGATTTGGCTGCAGACGTTTCATCTCCATTCGGGAGGGGGACATCTTCAGAGCTCTTTGAATTCAAAGCACACTGAAGATGTTCCCCCAAATGGAGACAAAATGTTTGCAGCCAAATCGCCAAGCTTGGAGACCAAACCAACAGCCCCACATTTCAGTAAATTCTAGCCCACTCCTTTCTTTCTACTATCTCTCTTTTCAGTTCCAGAAGCATGGAGAAGGGATATGGAGACCTAGAAGGTGATAGTCTATGGGAGGGAGGCTTAGGAAGAAACCTGACATTGGATGGACACCAATATTGTGTTGTACATATCTTTTGTATAAACCAGTTGTAAATAACATTACTGTATATAGCAAAAAAAATATAAAAGAGTCTGCTGTCATGTTTTTTCTGTATCAGTTGCCACCTTTGCCAAGACAATACACCCTCAATTCAAAAAAAGAACCCCACTGTGACACAGAAATGGCAAAATCCCCCATAGTGGTGTCATTTCCTTCCACTTTGACCTGCACAGTTAATAGCTAGTCTGGACTGGGAAAAAGTACTACTGAATTAGTAAAACAAAAACCATAGGAGATCTAATTAAAAATCTACTATATGATGTCTAATTTGGCTATTATTGAAATCATAGTAACTGAAAAACATGTAGCATGCAAAGTTAAGGATAAAATCAATTGGGTATTCTTTTTTTTTAAAAAAAAAATGTTTTCTTTAATGCAGGATAAACTCAAGATAAACTTTTGAACTTTTGAAAGTCCTAAGGCAAGCTTTAAATAGAAGCAGTATAGTGAGCAATAGTAAGGCAATCAGTAAAAACTGTAGAACCTATCAAAGAGCCATTTTCCCAAGTGATTTTGACAGTTTTGTTCATACAAATGACAACGATGTCTCAGGAAATTAACTTGGAAAGGCTTTATTGAATAATCTGAAAAACAGCAACTTCAACTGATGCATCGGACACCATCTAGCTCCCATTACATGGTCATACTGAACAAATATTCTGTTCTAATGCAATTAACACACTAATTAGAACACAAACTAATTTTTTAAAAAAACATGGGAGTAGAACTAAGATGGAATCCTATGTCGTAGATGAAACAAATAGTTATTGTCATCATTTATATAACCTTCCTTTTAACTGGGATATATTTAAACACATTTTTCTAGAGGAAGAATGGAGTGTAATGATTCCCACAAGCTGTGAAATGTGATGTGTTTTAATCAGTGGCGGGATTCAAATATGTGAACAATCGGTTCTCTGTGTGGATGCCACTTCCAGAAGTTCATTCTGGGCCTGGGCAACAAAAAATTAGCTACCAGTTCTTCAGAAGTGGTGTGCATCGGCTGAATCCCACCACTGGTTTTAATCAATCCTCTCCTTATCCTTTCAATAATTTCCTGGTCAGAAAATATTAACAGAGTTTTTGATACTTAGCTTAGGGTGGTGTACTGCAAGGTAATATTACTATCATTTGATCCTTTAGCTGACGACTAGTTTTTTTCTTCAGTAGTTTTAGGTAGTCAAAAGCATTCACAGTACATGGCTTACAACTTCTCACTGAAAGCCATAGGCTAAGCATGATTTTTCATAACCTGCCCCTTTTAAAATTTTGACTCTTTCTGGAAGGGAGGAACATCACACAAAATTGCAGGACAGAAATTCAGTGTACATATTGTGTCAAAGAAAAATCTTGATTTCCTCTTCCAGTTTTGTTTTATAGATTTCACTGGTGAGGAAAAATTGCTTAATAAGACCAGGAGGTTGCCTTTGTATTCTGTTCATATTGACACATTACAATAATTCATTCTGAAGGAGAAAAAAATTCATTCAGAGATTGTAAAAATATTCAATATCAAAGACTCAAGAAACAGCCCTACATATTTCAGATTTGGTATTGTGGTATCCTGCCACAAAATGAAACCTTAATGTCTTGATACTTTTGTACTGATTTGATGAAAGCAGCAGATCGTTGGCTTTCAGATAGACAAGCGATCCTAATTTATATAGACTATGGCAGAGAATGTAACCTGTGGCAGCAGGGTCATAAACAAATTTATTTTAATGTGTGAGGTATATACATAGTATGCAAAAATAGGTACTGTAGAATGCATTTAAAGTTTGTTCTAATATTTGTGTCAAATTTTCTTGCCAAATTCACAAAAAGCATGGTTGAAATTCATGAGAATTTTTTAAAAAAATGGTTTATTTATCTTCCTCTTTTATTCTCCGTTGTAAGTTCTTCATAACAGAAATAGTAATAATAGTAATAACAAATTCTGAAAGTTTGTAAATTCTGAATTTGGATGGTTTGATATTATGTTTAATGTTTTAGTGTTTATAGTACATAATGCCTATTTCTGGATTATGGTGTTATGTTATATTCTTGTGGCTGGCATGTAGCACACTTAACAGTATTTTGAAGTGCTTTGTTATTATGATTGTATTTTTTTACAAGGATAGAATGAAAAGTAAAATGTTCATTAGTTTAAATAGGGATATTTTAATAAAAGAAACTAGAACATACTTTATTCTTTGAAATGAGCTTTTTTTTAGTTTTACACACTTCTTGGTGTAATCCCTACCATGCATTATTCATTTTTGCCTTTATAAAATAATCTCACATTTCCCTCTTCAGACAGATATTAACAGTTCCATTTCTTTATTTGCATCAAAGAGATGTCCACAAAAGTATTGCTTCAATTTTGAGAAAAGGTTTAAGTTCCATGGTGTCAGATAGGGTAAAATGGTAAAATCCAACTCACATGCCATCAATGATTGTCATAAATGCAGTGATTTCCTTCTTCTGCTTCTGAACTCTGCATAATCAACATTACATTGTTCCAACATGGTGTTCTGGGTAGTGGTGCTATATTCAAGAAAATCCATGTGAATAAGGCCAACTGCATCTCCCCTCTGCAACAAACCACCACTAACAACAACAATAACAACAAACCTTCCCTCTGTAACCATGCGATTTCCCAGTAAATGAGCCTTGTGATATTTTGCTCTTTGTCCCAATAATGATTCCATGTTTTTTTTTTTTTTACTGTTGTGATGCTCTTAAGAAGTTCCACACCTTCCTTTTCATCACATAACAACAGTTGCTAGCAAATTTCAACTTTTGAAGCTTGATGTAGGAGATGACCAGGCTGAGTCTGAGAGAGGGTTCAAGGGCATCACCAGTTTGGAGTCCCTTCATTCCCACAAGAGATCTAAGTCCAGTCCTCCTTGAATTCCATTGACTCTTGTCTACTGCAAATTTCCCTGGACTGTTAGTAGTTCAGATTCTTGTTTAGAAGTACCATAGCATGGAATAAACTTGTACTCATTTGAACAACCCTAGTTCCTGGTTTCTTGCCCCTGACACTTTCATCTCTGTTGTCAGAATGTGGGCAACCCATCTTACACAAACTTTCCAATAATGAAGAACATCAATAATGTGACCCAGATACTCCTGTGAAATGCCAAACTTGATAGCAATTTCCCCTTGAAGTTATCCACCAATTATTCTTAATCAGTTCATCAACCTTCCTTATGGGAATCTTGGCAGTTGTCATCCTAGACCATTCACTCTGTTCTTGATCACATTAATCAGGTTTTCCCAGCTCACTATTTTTATATTTATTTGGCCCAGCAACACACACTCCTCATGTAAACAAGGTGAATTTCAATTCAAGTGATTCCTTCAGCAGGCAAAAATTCAATCATGATGCATTAGTCAAAGCACCCTGATTAATAGTTAGTACAGTTTTTCATTTCACAAATAAGAACAAAACAATCTTTTCTCACAGAAACTGAAGAGAAAGAACAAATGTTATGGATCATGTTAGAGTTTCTAGTGCATCATTAAAGTTCAACATATACCATTGTTATAAATGTATCTATGGACAACCTATAACATTGGAGGAATTCAATGCTTGTTATATAAGTGACAAAAAAATTACATATTGGCAGATTACAGTTTATGGAATGATATTAGTAAATACAATTACTGAAAATCTTTATTTCTTTTATCCATCAAAGATGTGAGATTTTTTTTATTTAGAGCCACCGTAATTGAATACTATTCCAAAAGATAGTAGATAACATAGTAGATGCAAATGAAGAACCCTGTATTCAGGTTTTATATACTTTAAAATAGTTTCAGGTTAGTAGTTCATCATTACTACTATTGGAAAACTCAATATTTCAACAGCTACCTGGGATTTCAGGGTTCTTTTTAATGGAAACCATAATTTTAATGAGTTTT
Organism: Vipera berus; assembly: GCF_964194415.1. Classification (NCBI taxonomy): domain Eukaryota; kingdom Metazoa; phylum Chordata; class Lepidosauria; order Squamata; family Viperidae; genus Vipera; species Vipera berus. The sequence continues at coordinate 162,467,571 of NC_138204.1, forward strand.
TGACATTTAGCTCAAGTCTAAAACACATACACAATTCAAAAAGGCAGCAATTATAAAATAATCGAAGAACCATAAAATAATTTGAATACTTCCAGTTACATAAGGTAGACTGTGTGTCTATTATGTGTGGAGCATATTTTAATTATTATTAATATAATTACTACTAACAGATAACTAGAGATGGTTATGGAGCTAGGGACAGAAATTCTATCATTCTAGGGTTGTTGTTGTTGTTGTTGTTGTTTTAAGGAGACGCAGTGGCTCAGTGGGTTAGGACACTGAGCTTGTCGATCAGAAGGTCGGCAGTGTGGCGGGTCAAATCCTGAGTGCTGCGTAGCAGAGTGAGCGCCTGTTACTCGTCCCAGCTTCTGCCAACCTAGCAGTTCGAAAGCACGTAAAAATGCAAGTAGAAAAATAGGGACCACTACGGTGGGAAGGTAACAGCGTTCCGTGTGCCTTTGGCATCTAGTCATGCCGGCCACATGACCACGGAGACGTCCTCGGACAAGCGCTGGCTCTTCAGCTTTGAAACGGAGATGAGCACCGGCCGCTAGAGTCGGAAATGACTAGCACGCATGTGCGGGGAACCTTTACCTTTACCTAGGGTTTTTTCCCCCCAATATGAATGACTTTGAAGAAATATTGTGAGCATTTCTAATGCATCTATGCCAAGAGAACAATATTTTGGTAATATGTCTGAAAACATATGTACTTAGAGTTTGATATTGTGCATTACAAGCACAAAAACTCCAACTGCTTACTCTTGTGCCTGAAACACAGCTTGGTAACAGCTCACATCCATCATGGCAAGTTGTGCTCCTGGGTTAACTGAGGTGTCATTTCCATCCAAATTAAAGAATTAAAAGTTTACCTCCTATAGCTCTAGGGTAGCCTCCTTGTGCTTAAATGTCCTTTCTTTCTAATTCCCCTATCAGTCTTTGTCACTATAGGGTACAAAACTTATGGCAGACAATACTGTGGAGTTTGGCAGCACCTAGGAAAAGGAAAGAAAAACATTTCAACAATGGGCAATGCAATTTTTGTTAAGTGATTCCATATTTATTGCTCATCTATATTTTTGGTATTTTTTTGTTTTTTATAATACTTAACCTCATGTCTAAACTTAGACATGATATGGGATATTAGGTTAATACTGTATCACTTAACCTAATGTAGTTTCAGTGAAATAATTGTATGGATTTTGAACTTAAGTTTCCATCACATTTGGCCATCATGTCTAATGATAAAGGATAGGAACTAAGATCCAACTAAGGGTCTAGATTCTCTGCTGCTGTTTAAAGAGATCTCCAAATCAAAATATTGATCCTGAAGAACATCAATTTTGTGATGAGCAACTGTCACAAGACTCCAGTAAGTAATGCCAAAATAACATTATTAAGAAGACATAGTTAACGTGCCTTTATTACAAACAACAATATATAAGATTTTGCTGGGTGTTGTGGGATGTCATATATCTGCATCATATGTTGAAACATAGGTATGTTGTTGTTGTTGTTGTTAGTTGCGAAGTCGTGTCCGACCCATCGCGACCCTATGGACAATGTTCCTCCAGGCTTTCCTGTCCTCTACCATCTTCTGGAGTTCATCTAAGCTCACGCCTACTGCTTCAGTGACTCCATCCAGCCACCTCATTCTCTGTCGTCCCCTTCTTCTATTGCCCTCAATCTTTCCCAGCATTAGGCTCTTCTCCAGTGAGTCCTTCCTCCTCATTAGGTGGCCAAAGTATTTGAGTTTTAGCTTCAGGATCTGGCCTTCTAAAGAGCAGTCAGGGTTGATCTCCTCTAGGACTGACCGGTTTGATCGCCTTGCAGTCCAAGGGACTCGCAGGAGTCTTCTCCAGCACCAGAGTTCAAAGGCCTCAATTCTTTTGCGCTCAGCCTTTCTTATGGTCCAACTTTCACTGCCATACATTGCAACTGGGAAGACCATAGCCTTGACTATACGCACTTTTGTTGACAGGGTGATGTCTCTGCTTTTTAGTGTGCTGTCTAGATTTGCCATGGCTTTCCTCCCGAGGAGCAAGCGTCTTTTAATTTCTTGACTACAGTCCCCATCTGCAGTGATCTTGGAGCCCAGGAAAATAAAATCTGTCACTACCTCCATTTCTTCCCCATCTATTTGCCAGGAATTGAGAGGGCCGGATGCCATGATCTTGGTTTTCTTAATGTTTAGTTTCAACCCAACTTTTGCACTCTCCTTCTTCACTCGCAACAAGAGACTCTTCAGTTCCTCTTCACTTTCTGCCATTAGAGTGGTATCATCTGCATATCTTAGGTTGTTGATATTTCTTCCAGCAATCTTAATTCCAACTTCATTGGAATTCATCTAGGCTGATTCATCTAGCCCTGCCTTTCTCATGATGTGCTCTGCATATAAGTTAAATAGGCAAGGCGACAGTATACAGCCTTGCCGGACTCCTTTCCCAATTTGGAACCAATCAGTGGTTCCGTGTCCAGTTCTCACTGTTGCTTCTTGGCCCGCATATAGGTTTCTCAAGAGACAAATAAGATGTTCTGGGACTCCCATCTCTTTAAGAACTTGCCACAGTTTGTTATGATCCACACAATCAAAGGCTTTAGCATAGTCAATGAAGCAGAAGTAGATGTTTTTCTGGAACTCTCTAGCTTTCTCCATGATCCAGCGTATGTTGGCTATTTGATCTCTAGTTCCTCTGCCTCTTCGAAATCCTGCCTGTACTTCTGGTAGTTCTCGATCCACATACTGCTGGAGTCTAGCTTGTAGGATTTTAAGCATAAGTTTACTAGCATGAGAAATGAGTGCAATGGTGCGATAGTTTGAACATTCTTTGGCACTGCCTTTCTTTGGAATTGGAATGTAAACTGATCTTTTCCAATCCTGTGGCCACTGTTGAGTTTTCCAAATTTGCTGGCAAATTGAGTGTAGCACTTTTACTGCATCGTCTTTTAAGATTTTGAATAGCTCAGCTGGAATACTGTCACCACCACTAGCTTTGTTGTTGCTCAGCTTTTCTAAGGCCCACTTCACTTCACATTCTAGGATGTCTGGCTCGAGGTCAGTGACCACCTCATTGTGATTATCAGGGACGTTAAGCTCATTCTTGTATAGTTCTTCTGTGTAATTTTGCCATCTCTTCTTAATCTCTTCTGCCTCTGTTAGGTCCCTGCCATTTTGGTCCTTTATCATGCCCATTTTTGCATTGAACGTTCCCTTCATCTCTCCAATTTTCTTGAAAAGATCTCTGGTCCTCCCTATTCTATTGTTTTCTTCTATTTCTTTGCACTGTTCATTTAGGAAGGCATTCTTATCTCTTCTAGCTATTCTCTGGAATTCTGCATTCAATTGGGCGTATCTTTCTTTTTCTCCCTTGCCTTTTGCTTCCCTCCTTTCCTCAGCTATTTGCAAAGCTTCCTCAGACAGCCATTTTGCTTTCTTGCATTTCTTTTTCTTTGGGATGGTTTTGGTTGCTACCTCTTGTACAATGTTGCGAACCTCTGTCCATAGTTCTTCAGGCACCCTGTCTATCAGATCTAATTCCTTAAATCTATTTGTCACCTCTACTGTATATTCAACGGGGATATGATTTAATTCATACCTGACTGGCCTGGTGCTTTTCCCTACTTTCTTCAGTTTAAGCCTAAACTTTGCAACAAGAAGCTCATGGTCTGAGCCACAGTCAGCTCCTGGTCTTGTTTTTACTGACTGTATAGAGCTTCTCCATCTTTGGCTGCAGAGCATATAGTCAATCTGATTTCTGTGTTGACCGTCTGGTGATGTCCATGTGTAGAGCCGTCTCTTGGGTTGTTGGAAAAGAGTGTTTGCATAGGTATATAAGGGTAGGATTTGCATCATGACATTATCAGGTGTCCCATTTTTATGCCATTAAACTTGCTGTTGAAGTTATTAGAAGGAAGGTTAAATTTGATCCTATTCTATTTGGAATAAGGTAGCTTGTGATATCTCCAACCATATTTCTGTAACCATAATATCAATCCACGTAGTGGTTCAGATATTTATAAACAATGTTTTTGCAAAAGATCTTCACCACAGTCCTTCAGATAATGTCGTAGGAGCTACAAGTATAGCTACTATCAGGCGTGACTATGGTTTTAACTACCTCACATTTATAATATAATATATTAATGCTAAAAAAGGTAAAGGTAAAGGTTCCCCCGCACATGTGTGCTAGTCGTTTCCAACTCTAGGGGCCGGTGCTCATCTCCATTTCAAAGCCGAAGAGCCAGCGCTTGTCCGAGGACGTCTCCGTGGTCATGTGGCCAGCATGACTAGACGCCAAAGGCGCACGGAACGCTGTTACCTTCCCACCATAGTGGTCCCTATTTTTCTACTTGCGTTTTTGCGTGCTTTCGAACTGCTAGGTTGGCAGAAGCTGGGATGAGTAACAGGCGCTCACTCTGTTACACAACACTCAGGATTCGACCCGCCAAACTGCCGACCTTCTGATCGACAAGCTCAGTGTCCTAACCCACTGAGCCACCGTGTCCCTCTCATAATAATTTATTTATTTATTTATTTATTTAGATTTCTATACCACCCTATTCCCGAAGGACTCAGGGCGGTTTACAGGGCAGCATAAAATACAATATAAAAGATAATATAAAATTAAAATAAATTAAATTAATTAAGCCCAACAATTAAAACAATATTTAAAAAGCTAAAACCCCTTCAGTCCAGGCCTGATAAATCGAAAAGCCAGGTTTTCAGGTCCCAGCGAAATGAACGCAGATCGGGGGCAGTCCTGAGTTTCACAGGTAAATCATTCCAAAGGGCAGGCGCGCCCACAGAGAATGCCCTCCCTCTGGGGATCACCCGCCGGCACTCCCTAACTGGTGGCACCCTAAGGAGGGCCTCTCTATGGGAGCGCACAGGATGATGGGAAGTTGATGCTGGCAGCAGGTGCTCCCTAAAATACTCCAGACCCATGCCATGTAGGGCTTTATAGGTCATCACCAGCACCTTGAATCTCACCCGGATTCTACTACCAGCCAAACTATTTGAGTAGATCAGATAACTGGCAGATGAATACCAGTATTTATGTACTGTATATCAACTGCATAACAGTAGCAGCTTGATGACATCCAATGTTATAAAAGCCCCATGGTATTAGGAACAGTCTATAAAATAACTAAATAATATATGCCTATTTTAAAAATGTAGATGGAACAATGTTCATGAAAATAAGTGTCAACCATAATCAAGCTATGATGCCACACAAGGATTGCAAAGTTGTACAATATTCCTCTGATCCGAAAAATATTTTATTTACTTAGATAAGTTAATTTTACAGGTGAACTACTCACAACTATGAGTACATGTAAAATTTGGGAGTGTTTAGTAACTGTCATTAGCAAACACAGGGAAGAATTTTAGATGAAATAGATTTTCTAGATGACTTTGAATGAGCAGAACCAAATTTCACTTGTACAATTATATTAAAAATATAAATTTTCTTCCTTCTCTGTCACTGTCCATTTTTTTAGATAACTAGGGTATTTTTTTGGTTGCAATTTAATACTATCGTACTGTGCATGGCTGCCAGAGAATTTTTCTCTGCCCATATTTTTACATGAACTAGTGCAATTCACACTTTTGACTATGGGGATTATCCTACAGGATGCCTTACTTCTCTAAATTTTTAAAATAGTTAGAAACAGCACACAGAAATGCATATATAAAAGAAAATCCCATTAAAAATACATAATATGAAAAACCAAATATACATTCTGTATACCTGAAAAGTCTGTTCAA